>NC_057726.1:21473282-21546182 GCF_004010195.1 Chiloscyllium plagiosum | reverse complement strand
CCTGCTGCGCTTTTCCAGCAACACATTTTTAAGCTCTGATCCACAGCATCTGCAGTCCTCACTTTTTCCAAACAGAATTCTGCCTGATATTCTGTCTGGCTCTACATTGCTCTGTCCCACATTGTTCAATCTTTGTCTGATCTATCTCTGATACACACGGAAAATCATCAGCCTTTATTTCCCCCACATTCACACGTGCATACATTGCTTACATTTTGTTCTCATACAATACACAAAGATTTTCTATCTGGGGTCTTCCACTTATCCTATCTACAGGAATTTGTTTACACTCTGTCTCGTCTGCTTCCAACATTGATACAACCGTAGGGTGTACAAGGTCCTTCTCCAGATATCTGTTGGTGTGGACCATTCAAAGAAGATGGGGTGGGTGGTTGGTGGTGATGGAGAGACAGTCAATATATGTTTTCCTATATTATCTTGTAAAGTGTTATCTTAGTCCTCTTGTAACCCCTTTTACAAAATCTTGTTTAGTTCCCACTACCATTCTCCGTTTTGGTCATTGCCCGAGTCCACAGAAACCAATTTCAATGAGACAATCCTTTCCCTTTATGCTCCATTACCCATTGACATTAGCCAGGCATTAATCTTGGACTTGTACTGAGCCAGACCATCTGTACTTGTGGGCCCTCTGTTTAGAACCTTAATATATTATCCTATTTAATTTTCCCCAAAATACAAATTTAGAAGCTTAAGTTTGTGATTTTAATTCACAGTTAACATGCTAAAGCTATTATACCTGATAATATTTATACTTTGGGCAGCTACTTAATTGAAGATGTCATAAGGAAAGAGACAAAAGGGAAGAATTGCACAGTTACCATTATTGTTAAGACATGGGTTATGACAATGGTACTCTCCTACTTAATTTAAAACCAGCAACACAGAAAAGATTAATCCTGTGCAGTAATCTGTGAAAATTTGAAAACCTAAGAATGAGTTAAAGTTAAAATTAATAACTTTATTTCTTAAAGTGTAACAGAGAATAATTAACTAACAATTATTTACAAGTCCTTCTTCTAACCTATCTTTTATGCCTTCTATAATACTAGTCTGATAAAACTCCCAATTAAGATTTACAAAACAACACTTCTTATCTCAAAACTAGGCCATTTTCAGTTTTTTTCCGAATTCCTGTCTTTTTCTTCTTCTTGGGAAGTCTGCTTCACAGGTTACTGATCGATTAAGGTATATTTTAAGAGAGCTATTTTCTGGGCAAATGTCATTGGCTTGGCAGTTCTCCGCCCAACTATTCAATTTACCCCAGTCTTAAACCCCAAAGCATCGGATTCTGTCATTAGCTTTTACGATTGTCAATATTGTGGGCGGCACGGTGGCACAGTGGTTAGCACTGCTGCCTCACAGCGCCAGAGACCCGGGTTCAATTCCCAACTCAGGCGACTGACTGTGTGGAGTTTGCACATTCTCCCTGTGTCTGCGTGGGTTTCCTCCAGGTGCTCTGGTTTCCTCCCACAATCCAAAAATGTGCAGGTTAGGTGAATTGACCATGCCAAATTGTCCGTAGTATTAGGTGAAGGGGTAAATGTAGGGGTATGGGTCTGGGTGGTATACGCTTCGGCGGGTCGGTGTGGACTTATTGGGCTGAAGGGCCTGTTTCCACACTGTAAGTAATCTAATCTAATCTAATCTATACTCAATTCAAATTTGGTTGGAAATTGGTATTTTTTGGGGTGTAATTTAAACTGATTGGCCTAATTCGAATCTGTTTTGTAATTTCCAGGCAACCAGCTACCCCAGTAGCCGGAGCATATGTTACATTGTGTCTTATTGAGAAACTTGGTGCTGTCACTGCTAGCTTTTAACTGTCTTAAAAGTACAGTACACCCACATCTTCATAACATTACTTATACACTATCTTAGTAGGAGATAGCATGTATAACTAATGGTGTCTGTGCAATTCTTATGCTGTCAGGATAGCTCAAATGTAAAGCTTATCACTACATACCTGACAGAATTATGGACAGGGTTTTCCAGCCCTTCCCTGATTTGAATGGGAATCTCTTCGAACCAAAGCTGGGGGAAAAACATTGCCAATCTTGTTTGGTGATTACCACATTTGTTTGCTCCCAATTTAGTACAGCTGTTCCCCATTCCACAGTCACCTTGAACTGTTTCTGCACATGTGTACCTGTTCTGTTCACAACATAAAGCAGTTCATTGAAGTGGGTACTGTGGATGTCTGCAACCTCCAATATAACCTTGTTGTTTGTGGTATTATACAGTGCTTAAGGGAAGGGCTGTCCATATGGAAGGGAACTTGGTTTAATCTGTGAGGGATAAAAATCTATGATCAAAACCAATATCTAATTGAAGATCAGGAAACCTACAACATTCTGAATGGGCTTGACATGGTAGGAATCTGAGAGGCTGTTTTCCTTGGCTGGGTAATCTATAACATAAGGATAAAAGGTTGATCATTTTGCACTGAGATCAAGATAAATGCCTTCATTCAACTAATTTTGAATCATTGAAATTCTCGACCTCCTATGGTTTGGGATGCATAATTGTTGAGTATATTTAAGATTGACTTTCGATCTCTCAGAAAACCAAGGAATTTGAGGAGGGCCAGGGAATCAGAGGCAGGAGGATAGCCATGATCGTGTCCAATGATAGAAATAGCCTGAGGTGCCATGAGGTTTCCCCCTATTTCCATATCTTACGTTCTTGTAAGGTTACATCATGTCTAACATCCTTGCTGCCCAATATAAACTCTAACCTTCCTGCCCAACAGCTGCCAGCATTAAGGTGCTCAATTGGAGGGGACCCAGCATTTGCCAAATGGTATCAAGTGTCATGTGACCCATTTGTCATATGATCATACCTCCATGAACAAGAGATGGCAAAGAAAGCTTTGTGGAAAAGAAGTTCAGAGCTGTTGTGAAATATACACATAGATCTTAAACACAAACAAAAGTTACTGGCGAAAATTAGCAGGTCTGGCAGTATGCTTGGAGAGAAAGCAGAGTTCATTTTTCAGAGCCTTTCTGAGGAAGGTTCATTGGACATGGAATATTAACTCTGTTTCACTCTCTGTAGATGCTGCCAGACCTGCTGAGTTTTTCCAGCAACTTCTATCTACAGCGGTTCTTTGTTTTACTGTACTTAGTTTTTACTGTGATGATGGTTTTGTTATATAGACAAGTGGCAGTGGTATAAATGGAAGAACTGTAGCTTAAAAGTCATTTATTTGATGCCATATATTAAAGTAGACAAACAAGGCGCTGGAAGAACACAGCAAGCCAGGCAGCATGAGGAGGTGGAGAAGTCAACATTTTGGATATAACTCTTCTTCAGGAATAAAGGTGGGATAGGAGGAGCTGCAAATAAAGTGGGGGGGGGGAAGGGTCGGTAAGGTAGTGATAGATTAATGCAGGTGGTGCATATGACCTGGTTAGTTGGTGGGAGGAATGAATCCGGGTGATAGTTGGAAGGAAGGATTGGTCAGAGGGCTGGAAGCGAGGAGGCGGGGCTGGGAAGGGAGTCAGGGAATGGCTGGGAAGGTTATTTGAAATTGGACAACTCACTGTTAAGTCCTCTGTGCTGTCGGCTGCTCAGTTGAAAGATAAGGTGTTGTCCCTCCAACTTGCAGTCTGATTCTCTATGGCAATGGAGGAGGCTGAGGATGGTCATGTCAGAAAGGGAGTAGGATGGGGAATTAAAATGAGCTGTGACTGGGAGGTCAGGTCGGCCCGTGCGGGCCTGGCTGAGATGCTTGGTGAAACGTGCCCTGAGTTTACATTTGGTCTCCCTGATGGAGAGAAGACCCCATTGAGAGCACCGGATACAGTAAACTAGGTTGGAGGAGAGGCAGATGAACATCTGTTTCACCTGGGAAGACTACTTGGGGCCCTGGATGGAGGTGAGGGAGGTGGTGTGCCGGCATGTTTTGCATCTTTTACAGTTGCGGGGAAGATACCTGGGGGTTCGGGAGAAGTGTAGCATGAACCAAGGACTGTCGGAGGGAATGGTCCTTGGGGAAAGCAGACAGGGATGGGGAGGGAAAGATTTTCTTGATGATGGGGTTTAGTTGGAGTTGGCAGAAATATTTGAGGATGATATGTTAGATGCATAGACTAGTGGGGTGGAAAATGAGGACAAGGGGACCCTGTCTTTATTATGCTTAGAGGGGTGGGGGAAGTTCACCTATTCCCTTCGCCACTGCTTGGTTCGCACCAACGAAGGCAAGCGTGCCAAGCATTCTTCATCATTCTGTTGACCTGTGACGCCACTTTCAAGGAACTGTGCATCTGCACTCTTAAGTCTCTTTGTTCAACAATGGTTCCCAGGGCCCTACCATTAACTTTATAAGTCCTGTCCTGGTTTGTCTCACCAAAATTCAAGTGAAGTGTCCAAAGAAATTGGAATGGGGCCAGTGTTTGTGATTTTAGCAGATGCCTTTCCCACCCAACTAGTTTCCATAATGATGATGTATTATTGGAAAACCTGGGTTCCATGTTTGGACGTTATAATTGTGTTACTAATCGTGTGTGTAGTGTGGATATATCTGGGCAAGATGTGTGGTAATTAACAATTAATTAGATGTTACTTTATGAGCCATAAGCTTGGGATCAACTCTCTGGCATACTCAGTACTCAGTAGGATTTCAACATTTCTATTTCTTTTCAAACAGGAATAATAAATTACAATCATGTGCAAAATATGCTGAATTGTTTTGAACAGAAATAATCTGACATAAGGAAGCTATTCAGTTCAACTCTTCCTCAGAAGCCATCTGCTCTAAACTTATTTCAATCCTCTTTTCCTGTATCATTCTATATTCTTTTTGAAGTATTTTAAAGGGAATTAGATGCATATGATTAACATTTGCTAAAAAGGCACTTGTGTAAAGTATTCCAACTTTTAACAACTCTTTGCAAACACATTTCTTTCTAACTTCTAACTTCATTCATCTGGTGATAATGCAGAGTTAGCAATTTTACTGACCAGCGGAAAGAACTTTTCAGTAATTCTCTCAAAATCTGTTAGAAATTTGGATACTTAGACTTAAGTCCTTCTTAACCTTCTCTGCACCGGGAAGAGCATGGCTCCAGCATCCTTCCTATAATGAATTGCTTGGACATGCAGGGAATATAGAACAGAGAACTTAGAACATTACGGTGCAGTACAGGCCCTTTGGCCCTCAGTGTTGCACCGACCTGTGAAACCAATCTGTAGCCCATCTATCCTACAATATTCCATTTTCATCCATATGTTTATCCAATGACCATTTAAGTGCCCTTAAAGTTGGAGAGTCTACTCCTGCTGCAGGCAGTGCATTCCATGCTCCTACCTCTGGCAATGTCCTATGTCTATAACCCCTCAATTTAAAGCTATGTCCCCTCTTGCTAGCCATCACCATCCAAGGAAAAAGACTCTCACTGTCCACTCTGTCTAATCCTCTGATTATCTTATATGTCTCAATTAAGTCACCTCTTAAACGTCTTCTCTCTCACAAAACAGCTTCAAGTCCCTCAGCCTTTCCTCATAAAACCTTCCCTCCATACCAGGCAATGTTCTAATAAATCTCCTCTGAACCCTGTCCAAAGCTTCCACATCCTTCCTATAGTGCAGTGACTAGAACTGTATGCAATACTCCAAGTGCGGCTGCATCAGAGTTTTGTACAGCTGCAGCATGACCTCGTGTCTCTGAAACTCAATCCGTTTCCCAATAAAAGCTAACACACCATATGCCTTCTTAACAACCCTATCAACCTGGGTGACAACTTTCAGCAATCTATGTGCATGGTCACTGTGATCTCTCTGCATGTGCACAGTACTCTGCATTCCTGCTGCTCCTTCCAAAGTGAATCACCTCACACTTTTCCACAATAAATTCCATTTGCAGACATAATTGAGTAGTATAAATTCAACATCATTTTGTTTTAATGTCTATTGCTACGGTGCTTAATTCATAAATCTACTTAATTTCACTATGGTCTTCTTGTCCAGTACCCCTTGTAAAGATTGTCATTATCTGTGCCCTTGGAGCTCTCTGTTTCTTCATTTGATTATGAATCTTACCATTTATTGTGTGTTTCCTTCTTTGTAAAATCTTTTATCTTGTATTTCTCTGCATTACACCAAAAGCAACTGGCACTTAAATTGCATTTCTAACATTTAAAAAAGTTCTGAAGTACTTAATAGGAACACTACTGAACAAATTTGACAATGAGGCACATAGGGAAATAGAGGGGTAGATAATCAAAAGCTTGGTCAAGTAAAAAAGTTTTACATTAATTCTTGGAAAATTGAATAGTGAGAGAGAGAGGCTTAGAAAATGAATTACTTATTTTATGCTGTTGACAGCTAAAGATGTAGTCTCCAATACTGGATGGATTAACATTGCTGAGGTGCAAAGAGCAGAATTGGAAGTGCACAATTCATCAGAGGGTTGTAGGGATCAAGAGGTTTACAGATACTGGGACGAACAAGATCATTTTAAAATTAAGCTCTGGTTAATTGGAAGTCAACCTAGGTGAACAAGCATAGAATGGCATGAAATATTGCCTCAAAGCTGCACTGCCATGTATGAATACAAAACCCTAAGGTAGGTCATGTACAAAACAGCCCTTTCAAAATTACTGTGTGCATGTGGCCTTGCAAAAATTGAGTGCGGTCATAATTTAACTAAATCCTCCACATTCTCCGAAGCAAAATCAGAAGCTTGCATGAAGTTTTGGCAGGATGAATGGTTGTGGGCTTGTCGGGGTGGTGTATGGTTGGGGGAGGGGTGGTCTACTATTCTTACCGATATGTATCCTTCAATACATTCCTGAATTTGTTATGTTCCACTTTTACAGACAATTACTGCATCGCAAATTATTATTCAGTGCACTTTTTCAAAATATTAATTTGGCACTATGACTTCTTGACTCATTTGTGGTCTTGGTGACAATTTTCTGTTCATAAGTTTTGCTTTCCTTACTGCCATCTCTCCATCTGATTATTCTTGTTTAGCTGGAAAATTGAACAGGTTTAGTAAGCATGCCAAAATAAGAGCTGAATATCATTATCAGATTTTTCAGTGGCATCTGTGATTTCTACGTGCTGGCCTTGTGTAACCAATACTCTTTGGTCGTACCTCTATCACCTAATTGTCTGTCATGACATAAAGTAACAAAGAACAATCATTGAGCTATTTTACTAATAGAGTAATTAATGGTTTGTCATGCATTTGTGGTCTGTTAATGGTATTGTTGTACACTAACTAAATAACCCTCAAAGACTGCTTCTCAATTGTCAGTCCATGAATGTGCGAAAGAAGGTTTGGAATGACAAGATAAAATGATATATTTGAAGAAGGTTACTTGGGCTATTTTAACCACACATTCTTAAAGAGCTGAAAAGCCCACCATCTCAACATCTAATTGTCAAATGATCCCAATACTTTTACCTTTCCTAACAGACCAGTTTATTTTACTTCTCCTAACAATTCAATCCATTTATTGATTGTTCACTGTGTGCAGAACAACTTCCTAACTGCAATCCAAACTTTTAAAAGCTTGAACTAGTGTTCTGTACTTTAACTGTTTAAGTTCAAAGCATGTTGTGTTTCTGATTATTTTATTCAATCCTTTCTCATCTGTGCTTTGTACTTTTAACTCTCTGTTGCCTCTTCTACAGTCTTTATCTTATTAACCCAGCTCAAGGGCAATTAGAAATGGGTAGCAAATGCAGGCCTTGCCAATGAAGGCTATACCCCAAGCAAGAATACAGAAGTAAAAAAAAATACATTTTTGGTGCACAAAGATTCTTTGCACGGTCAGCAAGCTTTAAAAACAGAGCAGAGCTCTGGACTCCAAACATGATCTGACCAAAGTATTGTTAAGGTATGACTCCTTTGACTTCTGTCCTTCTGTTCATGAGTTTCTGCTGTAATGTGCTACTTTCTCTTCATATTAGAGCTGTACAGACTCAAACCTTTCCACGGTCAGCTAACAACCTCAATATCATCATAGCAATCACAAAACTATTTCTGCAGTCAAAGTAACACCACTGATTGTTTACTTACAATTCACGGGGTTTTAGAATTTGTCAAGTCTCACCCAAATGCATACTTATTCTATCTAATTTTGCAGCTTCTGGGACTGACTTCTCATGTTCGATCATCCATCCTAATTTGGGAGGATTGATCTTTGATCATGGTACTTTTCCGACTGTGCAACTCCTTTTGTGCCCCGCATTGATCAGCTGAAATCTTTAGACATCCTTCAGTATTGTGGAGCTTTGAAAATAACTTGTGACAGCAAGTTCTTTGAACATTTTTCTACATTGCTTCTTGATCATATTACATAGCCATTAGTGGTCCTTATTCAACAGTTACATAGACGTGATCTTGTTTTCTGATCATTCAAAAACATTTCAGGTTATTCATATGTGCTGATGCTGGCCCCTGGCTCAGCATCAACTTTCTCGAGCCTGCCACTATTTCTAAATTGTCACACTCTCTGTTTTAAATCCAGAGTTGGATGGACAGAGGTTGCTTCCAACTGTATATTGGAACATCATTTGATCTCCAGCACAGGCTCCATTCCCTGCCCTCAGCCTTTCAATCTTTTCATCCTCTCTGAAGTCCTCATTGAAATCCAGCACCTTGACCAAGCTTTTTGACACATGGTTTAATATCTCCTTACCTAGCTTGGGGTGGTATGGTGGCTCAGTGGTCAGGGACCCAGGTTCAATTCCAGCCTTGGGCCACTGTCTGTATGGAGTTTGCATATTCCCCCCATGTTTGCATGAGTTTCCTCTTGGTGCTCGGGTTTCCTCCTGCAATCCAAAAATGTGCAGGCTTGATGAATTAGCCATATTAAATTGCCCCATAGTGCTCAGGGGTGTATAGGTTAAATGCATTAATCCAGGGTAAATGTAGAGCAATAGAGTGGGGGAATGGGTCTGAGTGTGATACTCTTTGGAGGGCTGGTGTGCACTTGTTGGGCCAAAGGCATGTTTCCACACTGTAGGGATTCTATAATGGCTTGTTCTCATTTTTTTTTGTTTGATTACGCTCCATGGAAGTGCCTTTTGGTTTTGTTAAAGGTGCAGTCAAAATGAAAGCTCTTTTGTACATGCATTTCGTTTTGCCGTACAAGGCTGAATTTTCCCCTTCTCCACGTGATGCTTACAATGGTAAGCATTTGGGAAAAGGCAGTAAGATCCTCAACATTGAGGAGAAGAGAGTCAGACTTTCAGCATAAGGTCTTAGTGGATAGATGAGAAACTCACGAGAGGGGGCCCTTCATGCATACATTAACATCTCATTATTACCTAATGTCACTACATTTATATGCAGATTGTTGTTTTCCCAGGGAGCAGAAAGAAATTAGAAAGCACCACTTCCTGACTTCAGAGGGTTGCCAGCATCTTCTCTGGGCCTCTGTCGTGACCAACACTTTCAAGTATCTCAGGGTATACTCCACGAACAGCGAGTGTCTAACGTCC
Source organism: Chiloscyllium plagiosum (assembly GCF_004010195.1). NCBI lineage: Eukaryota > Metazoa > Chordata > Chondrichthyes > Orectolobiformes > Hemiscylliidae > Chiloscyllium > Chiloscyllium plagiosum. The sequence goes on along the minus strand of NC_057726.1, from coordinate 21,536,705 downwards.
CAGACAGACACAGACACACAGTCCCATGTAGACGCACACACCCATGTGTACATATGTGCACATGCGGACGCACACGTGCAGATGTGCATGCATGCATATGCAGACACAAGGCAGATGTGCACACAGATGCATGTGTGTACACAAACATGTATGCACATATACACATATACTGGAAGTGGGTATCAGACAAGCACCAGCCTCACAATGTCATCTCAGCATATCTCTAACTCCTTCAGAATACAGTTCACCATATCAGTGTGGCACTTTGAAGATCACATGTGGCTAGCTTTGCAGTGCTGCTGCCAGGCCACTTTTTTGCACAAGAACAGGCATGCATCTCATGCATTGAAACAGGGTACATCTCTGACCTCTTAGCTTGCTCTCTTAGTGATTTACATCTGCTTGGATGTACACAGCACATCTCTTCAATTCCATGCCTTACCTTTGAGAACTGACAGAAAAGCCAGGCCAGCAATTAATGGTCAAGGTGGTGGGCAGAATTGACGTAAGGTATTGTGTTGCAACAATGTCAGCTGTGGAATAGCAGCTTGTGGAAGACATGCTGCATGAACTTCAGCCAATTGGCTATGCCTGAAACTTAGAGGAACAGTCTTTAGTCCAGTTAAGGGGACTGTAGTCATTTGGGACTCAGCCATCCTCAGTTAGATCTCCTGAGTGAATGAATAGAAACTGCAGAGGTCTGGAAGGGTTAGCAATTTGAGGAGATGGGATGGGTGAGAGCCCCATTAAGGGAAGATACAGTTATGATAGTGGTAGACCATAATGCTTGTTGGTGTTGGGTGCAGTAGCAGATTAGAGAGAGTGCAAGGGATCAGAGAGAAGATCATGGCATTTTGCCTTGCACCTTCTTCAGGCATTGCTGTATGTTACTCCAGTGGACACTGTATAGAATAGAGTGGTGACTTCAACCCATGCAAGCATGGTTTCCAATGGTGTGCAGATAAGGATGAAACATGGAGGCTGAAGCGTGAAAGCAGGGTACTCTCACTCAGCACAATTATACAAGAGCAGCACCAGGGAGACGGGACATAATTAATGAGGTGAATAGTCTATAATTGCTTCAGCAAAATCAATTGGGCGCACACAGAGAAATCTGTCATGCAACTCCCGGAATTGACAATCAATCAACTTGGGAAAATTCAACACATAGTTTTCTCTCCTCCCCTCATTCAGCTTTGATGGATAATATATTAGATTTTTAATTTTGTTGTGTCTTAATCCTTGTCAAAATTACTGTCTCAGTGCATTGCAAAATCTTTGCCTTATTTTTTATTATTTATGTTCCCCTATGTATCTACTCTCTAGCAAACTGAAGGGTGCTACACCAACAACATTCTCGGAGATTGAATTGATAGTACACAATTTATTGTCTTCTCTTAAATTTGCCAATTCACCAAATTGAAGTGCTGCAGAAAGCAGTGAACTAATCATAAATTCCACCCATTGAAGGTCAGAATATTTTGATTCCTGCTTCCTGCAGTTACTGGTATTATGGTTAATTTATAAATTTTAGCAACTTAAATTTTCAATTATTTATCAAGCAGTTTCAGATTGTAATTGGGTTGTTTACGAAGCTACTGAATTTCTTCAACACTCTGTTATGATGGGATGAAGCTGCAGTGGAAGTTAAGAATATCTACTTTCAAATCTGCATTGGAGTCCAACAGTGATATTTGAGATTAGTTCTGTCGCTTTTGTTAGTTGTGAAGGATTCCAGCTGAAATGAATTGGACTGCCAAATCAAACAGAAAATTAAATAAACCCCTCACCCCCTCCCCTCCAGATTCATTCAGAAAGCATAAAGGATTTGAAAGCAGCTGAGAAGCAATGGAGAAGACAAAAGTAAGAGAGTTAAGATGAACATTTGTAAAACATTGGTTTCAATTCTGAGCATGCTCTTAAGGCTCTAAGCCTTTAAAAGGATTATGGGAAGGATTTGAGATTGACTCCAAAGATGAGAACCTTTCAGGAAGGTTCATTCGATCCGAAATGTTAACTCTGATCTCTCTCCATAGATGCTGCTGAGTCATTTCAGCAATTTCTGTTTTTGCACCCACAATTCTTTCTGTTTGTTTTGAGAAACTTCAGTTCTGTGAATCGATTGGGGAAGATGGGTTTGTTCTCTCCAAAGGTGGAGAGGCGACTTGATAAGAGTGTTCAAGTCTTATGGGCGGCACGGTGGCACAGTGGTTAGCACTGCTGCCTCACAGCGCCAGAGACCCGGGTTCAATTCCCGACTCAGGCGACTGACTGTGTGGAGTTTGCACGTTCTCCCCGTGTCTGCGTGGGTTTCCTCCGGGTGCTCCGGTTTCCTCCCACAGTCACAAAGATGTGCAGGGTCAGGTGAATTGGCCACGCTAAATTGCCCATAGTGTTAGGTTAAAGGGGTAAATGTAGGGGTAGGGGTAGGGGTATGGTTGGGTTGCGCTTCGGCGGGTCAGTGTGGACTTGTTGGGCCGAAGGGCCTGTTTCCACCCTGTAAGTAATCTAATCTAATCTAAGTCATTAGGAGAAAAGGCAGAATTTATCAAGAGAAACTTACATTCATAGAAGAGACAAGAACGAGCAAACATGAATTTATGTAGATCAGTGAAAGAGCCAATGGCAACATGAGGAAAAACCTTTCAAAGTAATGGTCTGCATCTGCACTGCATGACCTGAAAGTATGGTGGAGATCCATTCAGTTGTGGCTTGCAAAATGGAATTGAATAAATACCTGAAGAGAAAACATTTCCAGGCCTCCATCAGAACGGTGGATGAGTGGGACCATATCAACTGCTCTTGCAGGAACTCAAAATGTACTATAAATGGAATGGCTCCTTTTGTTGCAACACTGTGATTCCACAAGAACAAAAAAATGAAAACAATTCTAAATAAAGTGATAATCTTGTTATTATTTTTAGACTATGAGCAGAAATATCTTGTGTCTCTCCTCGGGTCAAAATGATTTCAGACCCAATTAAGGACTATTACATTGCTCAACCTAGTTTAAATGACAGTGATAAATTCCATACCAAATGATCTATTTTACTGAAAAAGAATGGATTGATTACACTTATTTGTAAGCATAGCCGGCACAGATCTGCAGCACTTTCCTTCAAAATGAATAGTGATAAATCTTAGCACAGGATCAAAGCCTCAATGTAAAAATACCGTGAGAGTGCTCATCTAGTCTTGTATACTGAAGAAAAATAGCAGTATTCTTGACATAGTACTTCATTTGCTCCATATGCCAATCAGTTGGTTAAAATTCTGCTGTTGCTGAATCAGAAGGTTTAAAGAAAGAAAATTGTTTTCACTGTGCATCAATGAGTTAATGTACTGTTATGTCTTTATGTTGCAGCAATAGTACGGGATATTCTGGTGGCACCAATCATGCAATGCATTGCCTCTTGTATTTGTTAGTATTGCTGAGAGCCAGACAACCATCATAAGCCAGTCATATGTTTTAGTTGTATCTCACGGTATTTGTAAAATCTCCTCCTTAATTTGAGGAAGTTATTTGAAAGTATCGGTTTCACGGACAAAGATCACAAGCAGTCAATAGATATTCTACTGTGAACTGGCAGTTATTGATGTCACCATCTTCCTTTTCATTAATGCTGTGTGGAGCTCACAAAACAGTTAAAAGCAGCACATTTTGAGGAAGAAAATGAGTGTAAGGCCTCGAGGCACTTCTGTCTATGAAACTCCCTCATGGTTATAGTTGAGCAAAGGTAATTGGTATGAAGGAGATTCAGGATCAGCACGACTACAATAAGTAGATATAAGAATGACAAAACAGACAACAAGCAAAAGCTTGAGTGAAATCAAAGTGACAGAAGGAATTAAGTAGGTTTAGACCTTCCCTGCTCAAATAGTAATTAAGTTCCAGATAAAAGAATGACTTAAGGAGGGAAGAGAGGAATGAAGATTAGTTCTGAAGGCCACTAGGCTTGGCATCAAAAGTTAGCCAGAGTCCATATAGGAAACGGACTCATCAGTTATAAATCTTATTTCTGGCAGCAAATTGCACCAACCCCAAGTTTTCTTTTGTTTTTTGATCAATAAAATGGACCAGGAAAAGTGTTGGAAACATTTACAGGCAAAGTTATGAAAAATCATGAAATTTTACAACCAATAAGAAGAGGGTCTTATGGTGTAGCAGTATGATCCCTCCCTCTGCACTTGATGATATGGGTTTAAGTCCCAGCTGCCCTCAAAGTGTATCAGAGCATATCCAACAGGTTGATCTTCTTTCAAAAAAACTGATGTCCTGAAATCTTGTTGTTCAACCAAAGGGACCTTAAGGCTGGAAAATATTGGTGGTGTTTCAGTGAATAGAAAAATTGTGAGGAGTATGCTAGGATTGCCTGATATGAGATCCAGTTGGATGCACGATTCACAAATTTAGTCTGATAATGTCTTAATAAATAAACCAGGGAATGACATTAATTTCTTTTTGAATAAGCAATAAACATTAGTGATACTCCCTCACAGAATTTATGGTAACACTATACATTTCACATACTTTCTCTTTGTGTTTTACCTAATCAATGCAGTTAAATATTTTTCCATCTAACAAACAAAGTTCTCAGATTCTTTGTATAATGTCGTAGTTGTGCAAGGGTTGATAATTATGGCTCAGTAATATCATTGAGCCATGATTAATATCTCTTAGACAACATGAAGACTAAAGAGTCATCAGCAATTTCATTGAACATAGAACATAGAACAGCACAGCATGGTACAGGCCCTTCGGCCCTCGGTGTTCTGCTGACCTTTTATCTTAGTCTAAGATCACACTAACCAATATATCCTACATTTTACTATCATCCATGTGCCTATCCAAGAGTCACTTAAATGTCCCTAATGTATCTGACTCTACTGGCAGTGCATTCCACACCCTATGTAAAGAACCTACCTCTGACATCTCCCCTAAACCTTCCTCTAATCACCTTAAAATTATGCCCCCTTGTGATAGCCATTTCTGCCTTGGGAAAAAAGTCTCTGGCTATCCATTCTATCTATGTCTCTCATCATCTTGTACACCTCTATCAAGTCACCTCTCATCCTTCTTTGCTCCAATGAGAAAAGCCCTAGCTCCCTCAACCTTTCTTCATAAGACATGCCCTCCAGTCCAGGCAGCATCCAGGTAAATCTCCTCTGCATCCTCTCTAAAGCTTCCACATCCTTCCTGTAATGAGGCGACCAGGACTGAACACAATATTACAAGTGTAGTCCAACCAGAGCTTTATAGAGCTGCAGCATAATCTCACGGCTGTTAAACTCAGTTCTCCTGCTAATGAAAGCCAACACTCAGTATGCCTTCTTAACAAACCTATCAACTTGGGTTGAAAAGTGTGGCACTAGAAAAGCATAGCAGGTCAGGTGGCATCTGAGGAGCAGAGAATGTGTGAACATTGCTGATGAAGGGCTTATGCTCAAAAAATCTATTCTCTTGCTCCTCAGGTACTGTCTGACCTGTTGTGATCTCCAGCCTGTGCAGTCTCAGTTTCTCCTATCAACTTGGGTGGCAACTCTGAGGGATCTATGGATGTGGACCCCAAGATCCCTTTGTTCCTCCACATGGCCAAGAATCCAGCCTTTAACCCTGTAATCTGCATTCAAATTCAACCTTTCAAAGTGAATCACTTCATACTTTTCCAGGTTGAACTCCATCTGCCACTTCTCAGCGCATTTCTACTTCCTGTCAATGTCCCATTGCAACCTACAACAGCCCTCCACACTATTCACAATTCCACCAACCTTTGTGTCATCAGCAAACTTGCGAATCCACCCTTTCACTTCCTCATCCAAGTCAATTACAAAATTCACAAAGAGCAGAGCTCCCAGAATAGAACCCTGTGGAACACCACTAGTCACCGTGCTCCAGGTTGAATACTTTCCATCTACTACCATCCTCTATCTTCTATGGGTCAGCCAATCCTGTATCCAGACAGTCAAATTTTCCTGTATCTTACTTTCTGAATGAGCCTGAATGGGAACCTTATCAAATGCCTTGCTAAAATCCATGTACACCACCTCCATTGCTCTACCTTCATCAATGTGTTTTGATACATCCTCAAAGAATTCAATAAGGCTTGTGAGCATGACCTGCCCCTCACAAAGCCAGGCTGACTATCTCTAATCAAACAACGCTGTTCCGAATAATCATAAATCCTGTCTCTCAAAGTCCTCTCCAAACGTTTGCCCACCAGAAATGCAAGATTGACAGGTCTGTAATTCCCAGGGTTATCCCTATTCCCGTCTTGAACCAGGGAATAACATTGACCATCCTCCAATCATTTGGTACTACTCAAATGGAGAGTGAGGATGCAAAGATCATTGCCAAAGGTGCAGCAATCTCTTCCCTTGCTTCCATAGCAATCCTCTGGCCCAGGGGATTTATCTATTCTCATGTTATTCAAAATTTCCAGCACATCCTTCTTCTTAACATCAACCTATTTGAGTGTATCAACCTGTTTCACTCTGTCCTCACAAGCGACAATTCACTCTCAGAAGTGAATACTGCAGCAAACTATTCATTAACGACCTCCCCTACCTCCTCCGACTCCAGGGATAGTTTCTTCCACTATCTCTGATCGGCCCTATCCTCACTCCGGCCATCCTCTTGTTCCTCACACAAGTGTAGAATGCCTTGGGGTTGTCCTTAATTCAATCCACCATGGCTTTTTCATGCCCCCATCTGGCTCACCTAAGTCCACTCTTCAGTTCCTTCCTGATTATCTTGTAACCCTGTAGACCCCTGTCTGATCCTTGTCTCCTCAACCTTAAGTAAGCGTCCTTCTTCCTCTTGACTAGATGTTCCATATCTCTTGTTCCTTCACCCTACCATCCCTTCCTTGCCTCAGTGGGACAAACCTGTCCAGCACTCACAGCAAGTACTCCCCAAACCACCTCCACACTTCTGTCGTGCATTTCCCTGAGAATGTCTGCTTCCAATTTATGCTCTATAGTTCTTGTCTAATAGCGTTGTAATTCCCCTTCCTCTAATTCAATAATTTCCCATACCGTCTGCTCCTATCCTTCGCCATGACTGTGGTAAAGGCCAGGCAGTTGTAATCACTATCACTGAGATGCACTCTCACCGAGAGCTTTGACACCTGACCTCGTTCATTGCCAAGTACCAAATCCAATATGGACCCCCCTCTAATCTACCTATCTACGTATTGAGTCAGGAATACTTCCTGGACATACCTGACAAAATCTGGTCCATGCAAACTATTTGCACTGAGGACTTTGCAATCCACATTAGGAAAGTTAAAGTCACCCATGAAAACAACCATGTTACTTCTGCACCTTTCCAAAATCTGCATCCCACTCAGCTCCTCTGTGGCTGTGTTGTTATTGGGGGGTCTATAGGAAACTCCCAATAAAGTGACTGCTTCTTTCCTGTTTCTGACTTCCAGAGAAAGTGAGGGCTGCAGATGCTGGAGATCAGAGCTGAAAATGTGTTGCTGGAAAAGCGCAGCAGGTCAGGCAGCATCCAAGGAACAGGAGAATCGACGTTTCGGGCATTAGCCCATCAGCCCTCTTTTTGCCAAATGCATTTCTTCTCTCCCCCCCAGTGAAGATAATGTCATGGCTCCAGCTCCTGTCTCTCACAATTGCCAGCTTAATTAGATTACTTACAGTGTGGAAACAGACCCTTCAGCCCAACAAGTCCACACTGACCCGCCGAAGCGCAACCCATCCAGACCCATTCCCCTACATTTACCGTTTCACCTAACACTACGGGCAATTTAGCATGGCCAATTCACCTAACCTACACATCTTTGGATTGTGGGAGGAAACCAGAGCCCCTGGAGGAAACCCACGCAGACACGGGGAGAATGTGCAAACTCTATGCAGACAGTCGCCTGAGGCGGGAATTGAACCCGGGTCTCTGGTGCTGTGAGGCAGCAGTGCTAACCACTGTGCCACTGCGCCGCCCACTACTGGTGAAGTCCATGAAACATTTTATGAGCTTGACTAACCACAAAGATAAAAACTGAAAGAACTGCGGATGCTGTAAATCAGAAACAAAAACAGAAATTGCTGGAAAAGCTCAGCAGGCCTGGCAGCATCTGTGGAGGGAAATCAGAATTAATGATTGAACGTTTGCTCTGATTCCTCTCTACTGATGGTGCCAGACCTGCTGAGCTTTTCCAGCAATTTCTGATTTTTGTTTCTAACCACAAAGGATGCGTGTCAAAATCACACAAAAGTTAAAATATAGAACAAAAAATGCACCAAAAGTATCATTCAAATTCTTCAATTATAAGTGTGCAAAATTGATGCTGTCTGATAATTTCTTCATACCTGTCATTAGCTGTCATTCCCCTGCTTTATTTAGATCATTCTGTATGTAATTCTTTCAACTGTTGATTTTAAATGCACTGCTGCAATTTAAATTTATTGAGCCTCTCGTCCTATTCTCCTGGTTTATTTTGAAGGGATATTGTGGATTTGTCTTATTCATCTGAGTTATTTTAATATTTTATATTTCATGATGTGATCCCCAGTCAACTGCTTCCATTTTGAACTCTAAATCTTGACTTCATTATTCTTCCTTTATAGTCCCATTTCAATTCAGATTAATCTTGTTGCTATTCTTTTCACTCTATTCATGCCTGTGCATTTTTTTTCATGACTCCCTATGGACTGATGACAAAATGGAACACAGCTTTTCAAGAAAGCCTGGCCATTGCTGTAGAAAAACATGCCAAAACCTGTGGAGGTTCATGCCATGTTATTCTGTTCTCGATCCTGGTCTCCCATTTATTTTTATAATTGCCCTTCATGAATTAATCTTGAAAGTGAACATCATGTTGTGGTCCCAGTTAATTTCTAACTGTTTCATTCATTGTATACATGCTTGATCTGTTATGCCTCACTGGGGTAGTGAGCTGGAAATTCCAGAAATTATCATAAGCATTAAAGATTTCAAAAATAAGCTGAATTCCTTGTCTTTTAGAGCCAGGTTGACAGCACGGACCAGGTTTCTGGGTAATAAACAAAAGTTGCCATTTATTACAAGTGATTAGACTTCAGCTATAGATAAACAATTATGAACAATTGGCATATAGCTATTAATCAAAACTCTAATCCATCCATGCACATACGCACAGAGAAAAGAAACAAGCATGGTGTTATGGATGGAGGGAAAACTAGGAAAGCAATTCAGTCTCTTTGTTTACAGGAGCTGCTGAGACAGTACTTATGCTGATCAGAAAGCTGCTTTTTGGTTTTCCTTTTCTGGCCGTTTTCACTGATACGCAAGAAGCACAAGGTGGCTGGTTCACTTACAAAAAGGTCTCTAATTTATTAATGAAAAGTTGCAGCCCGTGACTGGAGGCAAAATGAACGAGTTTTCTTCTGGTTTAAACTGGCTCCTATTGCAGAAAACAGAAAGAGGTCTGCAAGCACCCCTGTATCTTCTTTAGACCTCCAAGCAGCTCAGCTACCTGAGATCCAATCACGTGGTTGTTGGCAAGTAGAAGGCCTTTGTTACCAATAACTAGTTACTAAGCTACAGACCATTCAGCTTCTGTTGCCAGCCAAAGATCCGTCTGTGCCCAACAAATTGGCTCCAGATCATCTGTAACTACACTTTAGTCACAGCTAGAAGCAGCAGCTGTACAAACATTTCTCACAATCAATGCCAGGTTACTGGCTTTCAAAGCATGCTGCAATCCTTGGTTTTAAAATATTTCTTTTTGTTATTTCAGTCCACAATTAAAAATACAGGAAATTGTTTATATCTTTATGGATCATTTTGCAACACTTTGCATGTGCTATCCTTGGTGCCAAGATTTGACTACCTTAATAAATACCAAAAGAACTGCGGATGCTTGAAATCAGAAACGAAAAAACAGAAATCACTGGGAAAGCTCTGCAGTTCTGGCAACATCTGTTGAGATAAAACAAGACTTAAAGTTTATGGTCCAATGACCCTTCCTTAGAACTGGCTATCTTAATGTTGGTCTGCCATAAGAGTGCTGCATAGTCTCGATATGCAAGTTTCTTATTGTCAAGGGAAACACTTAGGAGGAGTCATTATGATTCATGAAGGATAGCAACACAACATTTACCTTGCCAAAATATTGCAGATACTGGAAACCTGAAACAAATAGAAAATGCTGGAGAAACTCAGCAGGTCTGGCAGCATCATTGGAGAGAGAGAGAGAGAAACATAATTAAAGTTTTGAGTCCAGTATGATTCTGCTTAAGAACAGTTCAGTTCAGAACAAGACTAGATTTGACGCTGCTCTTGATGGCATGAGGCCCATGCTTCATAGTCATTGTAGCATTAAGGTGGCGTTTAGCCCAGATGTAGAGCAACTTCTGCCTCTATTGCTTTCCCTGTTTTAGGTTGATCAGCAAATCTGACAGGCTTACATTTTCTTTCAGGTCATTAATGTAGATTAGAAAAACAGAGTCCAAACACCAGCTCCTGAGGGACTCCAATCAACACTTCCCCAGTTTGACATTACACATCTCAAACGTATTCTCTCTTTCCTATTACTGCTGGAACGAATATAACATTCCTTGATAAAATAATTGGCTACATTGTGAGAGATCTGAGTCATCCTCACGCTGATGCATGCTTGAGCAAAATTAATATAAAAGAGCCAGAATAAATCTTTAAATGTTCAGGATATTTTTATGGAAAACTTGTACCTAACACTAACGACAACAAACTCAGTCCAAGGTGTTGTGGTGATAAAATCATATTTTCTTGGAATTAAAGTTAAACACAAGCAAATGAATATTCAAAACTGGTTGAAATATTTTTCTCACATACATCTTTGAATCTGTTGTAAGATTTTACATGAAAAGCCAGAATGGAGTATTCGTAAACAAGGCTAGGGTTAAAGTGCCTCTTCATCTCCTCCACCTTTTCATCTCCATTTTATAGATTTATATAAAAAAAATATGCTGGCAAATGACCAAAGCCATTCTATTGTCACTTGCAGTTTGCAAATTTGACTCTTATCACAAAGTGCCAGTTCTTTCTGGTAGTTATCTGACAGAACTTCCTGGATTTTATTAACATATGGTTTCTGGTGCAACCTACACTGTGGGCTGGTATGAGTTTTAATTCAACTGTTAATTAGACAAAAGGGGAATGCTGTGTACTCTATTTAAAGTGAGTACTTATTAATCTCTTATTTTCTGGCATGAAGTAGAATGGTGTAAATTGTATAAAGTGTTGGGCCAGATTTTCCTGTCAGAATAGCAGTGATGCTATTGGTGTTCACTGATTTTATATGTAAATACTTGCAGCAAATTCAGGTGAGTCGTATGGTTAAAAGTGAATATCGAAAAGCTGTGATTGAAGTTGTGTCCTTTCACAGTTATATAGTTTCATGATTATGCACCACCTCTCCATTTCGTTTGAGGCATTTGGTATATTTCCCATTTGTTGCCCTTTAAATTCACCACAGGGAAATTTGTCGTCACGAGGACTGAATGTATCTTTTCAAACATATTTTAACTAATTAAATCGACATTCCTGATACCAAATCTTAATGAAGTATGAAATTTCATTCCCAAAACTGGTAAACATTTTGAGGAGCTTTCTAAAAATTAAACAAAAATTTATTCTCTTTCTTTGTCTTCTTCTCCTCTCTTAATCCAGTGAGTTCTCCCTCTTTTTTTGTATTTGTTTGGATATTGAATTCACCCTTTATTTTAATCTTTCCATGCTTTTTCCCAACTCTTCAGTTTTGTTGATTGAGGAGATATTTTGTCATTTGTCCTGTTCTCTCAAGTCCTAGATGCATGGTTTCCTCACTGCACTGTTATAACAATACAACACAGCATTTCGGCCCACCAACGCTGTGTCGATTCCTAATCCTTATTTAGACCCGCTACTTGTTGCCCATATATGATTTCTATCCCTGTGTTCACCTCCCATCCATGTATCTATCAAGATATGTTGCTAAACATTGCTAATGTGCCTGCTTGCACCCCCTCTGCTGGCAGTGCATTCCAGGCCCTGTATGAAAAACTTATCCCACTTTTCTCCCCAAACCTTGCCCCTCTCACCTTGAACCTGTGCTCTCTTGTAGTTGACCTTTCCATCCTGGGAAAAAAGCCTCTGACTATCCATTGCATCTATGCCTGTCATAATTTTGTAGATCTCTATCAGGTCATCCCTCTGCCTCCGTCTTTCCAGTGAAAACAATCCAGACCAGGCAACATCTGGTAAACCTTCTCTGCACTCTCTCCAAAGCATCTACGTTTTTCTGGTAGTGTGGCAACGAGAACGGCAGGCAACACTCCAAATGTGGCCTAACAAAAGTTTTATAGCTGGAACATAACTTGCCAACTTTTATATTTGATGCCCCGGCTGACGACGTGCCTTCTTGACCAATTTCTCCACTTGTATTGCCACTTTCAAGGATTTGTGGACCTGTATGCTCAGATCCCTCTGAATGTCAATGCCCCTAGGGGTTCTGCCATTTGTTGTATAATTTATTGCATAATTTGATCTTCCAAAATGCAACACCTAACATTTATCCGGATTAAACTCCATCTGTTGTTTCTCTGCCCAAATCTGCCTGAATCTGCAATCATATCTATATGCCATTATGTTCTTTGACAATCCTTCTCACTGTCTGAAACTCTGCCAATTTTAGTTTCATTTGCAAACTTACTAATCAGACCGCCTACATTTATATATGTTACAAACAACAGTGGTCCCAGCACTGATCCATGCAGAAAACCACTACTTACTCATCTCCATTCCAGAAAGTACCCTTCTACTGTTACACTCTGTCTTCTATGACCAAGCCAGTTTTGTGTCCATCTACCCAGCTCACCCCAGATCCCACACAACTTTATCTTTTGTACCAGCTTGCCATAAGATACTTTATCTAAAGTCCTTCCTAAAGTCCATATTGTTTTTGGCACATTTATTTGCAAATGATTTTGGCGCTAAAGGATTCTGGAGTAGGTCTAAGGGCTGATGCACTTAAAAACCCTGCTACCAGTATCTCCATTGTTGTATTAATGTGCTATTTTTGTATAATATGAAGTGGTAAAAATTTGTGGATTTCCTCATTTCCCAAAACAGATGTTTGTCAGGTTTTTGGGTTCAGATGCTATGAAAGAGGTGCAGAAACAATTGTGAGGATGTTTCTAGGAATGAGGAACTTCAGTCATGTGGATAGCTGAGAGAAACTGCGTGCTTTAGACAAATCTCAATGCTGGAGAATTTGATATAGCTATCCAAATCATGAGAGGTCCAGACAGAGTAACTCAGGAGAAAGTATGTACATTGACAAGGGAGATAAACAGAAGTGATTAGGAAAAGCATTAGTCTAATATAAGCACAATCTTTTTTTTTCACACAACACTTGATTACAATCTGGAATGCACTGCCTGAGGGTGTGGCGGAGGCAGTTTTATGTATGTCTTGCCAAAGGGAATTAGCTAAGATCCTGAAAGGGAAAAAGAAAATCAAAGGGTTATGGAGAAGGGATCTGTGGTTGGACTAACTAAGTTGTGGACAGCTAGCACAAGGGCTGGTGGGATTGAATGGCCTCCTTCCATCCTGTAGGCAAGCTGGGATCCTGGGGTGAAGCACTACTTTCTCCTGGTCATAATTAGATTACCTACTGTGTGGAAACAGGCCCTTCGGCCCAACAAGTCCGCACTGACCCTCCAAAGAGAAACTCAACCCCCCTATATTTACACCTGACTAATCCACCTAACACTACGGGCAATTTAGCATGGCCAATTCACCTAACCTGCACATCTTTGGACTGTGGGAGGAAACCGGAGCACCCGATGGAAACTCACGCATACATGGGAGAATGTGCAAACTCCACACAAATAGTTGCCCGAAGCGGGAATTGAACCCGGGTCTCTGGTGCTGTGAGGCAGCAGTGCTAACCACTGTGCCACCGTGCCGTCCCTAGAAGTGACACACCCAAATCGAAAGGACTCCTTCACAGGTGAAATTGTCCCAGTCCTAAAGCAAGGTGTCCATGACAAGAAAGTTGGGAAAATCACAAGAGGTGGCTAGTGAGGAGTTTCTCAACAACAAGAGCAAACAGCTCAATTTTTGATGTAATTGTTGAATGGTGAAATGAGAATCTCACTAGTGAGTAGGGAGAGGCCTGTTTCCATGAATTTGCATGCATGAACATTTCTTTATCAGCTAATCTCGCCTCTTAAATATACAGTTTCCCATTCTGGATAGAAACTAGATCGTAACAGTTCCCAGCATAAAAGTTGGACTGGTTACCTGGTGTCTCCAGCTGGTCTGGACCTCCATTTCGTACACCTGGCACTAACCTCAGAGGGCATGCTTAATGGGCAGTAACTGTATGTATCCTCCAACTTCAGACATGGTGAAAAGTAACTGTACATTGCCAACGCTTGATTGGGCGTATAGCTGAGCTTCATCGATATCTCAGGATACCTCTGATTGAACTTGCAAAAACCTCAACCCATTGTGGTTTGGAGAACAAGGTAGGTGGGACACATGGGGACATGGTGCCAAGTTTATGTGGTGATTTAGAAATGATAGTGTGAGAAAACTGCTCCACATTACAGAATGAAACCCTTTTATGAGACTCAATGAAACTATGCTTGGCTGATTTTTTTGATACAGTAAGTAAAGTAAGATTCAGCTCAGTTTACTGGATTTTTTTTCAGCTTTTGACATTGTGAAACACTTATGAGTTTTGTAATGCCTTTGAAACATTCTCTTCAGATCTATCTCCCATAGCACTGGGCGATCAAAACAAAATGGATCAAAGTCCCAAAAGCCTTACACAACACTGAAGGTGAATGATTCTTCTAAAAGCATAAGTATAACCCCCTCGGTCCATAAGGGAACATTACTTTTAATGATATTTAGATATATTCCATTGCTGTATAGCACTGAGAATTAGAAATCAGATGGGCTATTTTCAAGGCCTGGTCTGTAGTGACTTAGCCAATGTCAGGTGGGATGATAACATATTATTACTTCAACTATCCTGTGAGGCAAGGCTAAAATAATGCCAGAGGCATCTTTTTTTGAATATCCTTAGATGCTGAGTGAGTGTAGGATCAAGTTTGAATGTGATAAATGTTTGATCCATGAGCATTCACTGTCCAGACAGTGGGGGCAAAAAAGATAAGGAAGAACAAATGGCCACAATGTCAGCTTTGGCTTAGTGGTAGCCATCTTGGCTATGAGTCAGAAGACACTATATTCATACCTCACTCCAAAGACTTAAGTACATAATTTCAGCTGACAATTCTATTTGACACCAAAACTGCACAATTGGCATCTGTATTTGAATTCCTTCCATTCTACTTAATCATTTCTTTCCCTTCGGAAGTGATTGTTGAGAGTCTTTGGCTTTAATTGCTGTAATGCTTTTACTGAATACCAAATAGTTCATTACTTGAATAATTTTAAATTTAAGAAATTAGCCTGAAATTGAACAGTAGTTAGGGGGAGAAGAATCTTCTTGCATTTAAAGCTTCTTTAATAATACAATAAGTTAGTCTTCTGACATCTCTTAATAGAAATTTTCGTTGTCACCATACCTCCCAATGATCGTGTTGTCAGTCTTGAAAATTGAAAATGCCTAAACCAGCATGTTAAGTCTTCAGACTTAGTTTGAGAATGATTCATTTCATCCCAATATCATTAGCCCCCACAAATGCAGAAAAGAGATGCAGTAGAATTTGAATATTATTGTACCATGGTCATAATCTTTCCATTATTCTGAAATAATTCTGCACTTACAATTTCCCATTCAACTTAATTTATCATATTTAATCTAATAATAGATTCTGTCAACAAATCAAGTTTGATTTAAAGAAGGCAATCCTTTCTTCCTGGTTCAATTAGTAGTGCACATTGATAACACATACTACGCAATATTCTCTGTTTAGGGTTCATGGCAATTAGTTTTGAATTGAGAAAGAGCATCATCACATTAATTTCAGTCTGAAATGCAGAAGGAACAGAATATTATTGATCGCTAAATGTCCAAGACTAGGGCGGTAACTGAAAATCACAAGACAAAAAAGAGATAATAGGGCAAGAACAATAGCTGAGCTGAAATGTGATACTTGTGTTTCAAATGGGAGGATATTTGCATTTGACTCAGAAGATTCGAAGTTCAAGTCTCATGCAAGGACCTGGGATGTGATACACTTTTGAAACAGCTTCCTTTTGAGTGAGATGGGTGAGTTTTATTGGTTGAGGGGTAGGGTGGAGTAGGGGTGTGGGTCGAGAATTGGAAATGAAGACAGATAATTCTCGAGAAACTCAGCATCTGTGGAGACTGAAACAAAGTTAATGTTTCAAGTCTGGTATGTCTCCTCTTCAGAATGGAGCAACTTGCTATTGCTTGTCCCCTGAACGAAAGCCAGTCACAGGTTGATCAGATTTTGTGAGGCTGCTTTGGGATTCTTTAACACACTAGTGGTTGGACTTCTGATTGGCTGGCAGCTCTTACAGTCTCAACAGCACCTCATGTGTGGAAGGCACTCCCCAAGAAGATCCCTGAAACCAATAAGTCATGCTTTTCGGGAGAGACCTTTAGGGAGGAGAGTGAGGAGTCTAGGGGTTGGAATTTGATGACCAGATGGGAGGAACAAAGGGGTAGTGAGACTACAAATAGGTTGCCCCTGGGTACCTCCTTCAAAGGGGGCAAGAGCCTTCATTTCCATCCTTTCACCAACTGAAGAATCTGTTTGGCTACCCTCTTCTGCAAGTGATATGATGCTGGTGGAAGTAGAATGAGTCTGTTAATTGCACTGAAGTAAATAGGTAAGTGCCTGAATAGGCCTAAGGATGGGTGAGCTGACTATTGCTTTACCACCCACCACATTTTAGAAGACGGCATAGGGTGGAAACACCAGTGGCTAGCCGTTCCGTGCTGTTTCACACACCCAATTGCTCCAAACACATCTGCCGGCCAGGTTTTAAAAAGCTGCCCCAGCCCACCTCAAGTCCCGGGCCCAGCCATAGCTGGTCGATTATGCTTCCTTGTGTGGATGCAGAAAATCTCACGGCACGATTTTGATTATTTATCTCTCAATAATTTATTAGCCCATTATCACACTGCTGTTTGTACACATTTGAAGTGCACATGTTGGCACATCACTTCATTGGCTGTAAAACGCTTTGAGATGTCCAGTGGTTGTGAAAAGCACGACAAGTGGACATCTCAAGGCAATGAGACAACTAATTCCTTCTTTCTTTTTTCTCCAGCTTCACAGTGCAAAGAATGTGTGATTTATTCTTCTGTGGTTAGTTAACTTTATATCAGCCAATTACTATAATTTTATTAGTCTTAAAGCATTGGCTAAATTTCTAATATGATGATTTCAGAAACATTCTCACTGCTGTCTAGGTGGCTTCACACTTCCAATTGGTCTGTTGCATCAGACTTTCTAACCAACCCATACTTCCCACTGACCTCTATTTTAGTTCAATAAATAAATTCCAAGCTGCAATTTTTTTCCATCTTTTTAAATTGTATTATGTCTGATATTGAGTCTCTAGATCTGTCACTGTGCCTGATGACAAGATTCCTCCTCTTCATGCAGCTTCAATATTGAACCTTCAGGCAAGTCTTCACTATCCAATGACCTCTCTCTTGCCTGGTTATATATTTTCAGTCCTCAGTTTTAGATTATT
This sequence comes from Chiloscyllium plagiosum, assembly GCF_004010195.1. NCBI lineage: Eukaryota > Metazoa > Chordata > Chondrichthyes > Orectolobiformes > Hemiscylliidae > Chiloscyllium > Chiloscyllium plagiosum. The sequence goes on along the minus strand of NC_057726.1, from coordinate 21,519,037 downwards.
TTTACAATTTGTAATATCAGGAGGAAACTGGAATTATTTACAATTGAGAGAGGTGAATATTTAAGGCGCAGGTGAAATGTGATTCTCAGAATAGGTGACAAGCAAAGCAAAAGGAAAAAAACCTTCACATTTGTACAGGGTCCTTCATAACCATCTGGATGTCCCAAAATGTTGTCCAGCCAACTTATTACCTCTCTAATGTATTCTGTTTTAATTTCCTGGCTGTTTTGTGCATAGCAAGATGCAATAATCAGTAATGTGCACATGATCAGACTGGTTTAACCGGCATTGGATGACCGTAGGTTTTGGTCAGGCTAAGTACAGAGATCTTCCCTTCTACTCGTCAAAATATTGACATGGGATCTATTGTCCTCAGTTAATGGATTGTGTTTTAAGGCTTCATCTGAAAGACAGCACCTTGTATAATGACCTAATCCATCACTTCTGAACTGTAGTGTCAACTGAGATTTTGTTTCTTTTGAGCAGGAGTCAAACCCAGGACTGTATGTCTGAGAGACAAGCATGTTACCAACTGGACAATGGCTGGCACTTGGGAAGCATTTGGCGATTTATTTAGATCAAATAGAATTCCTCCAGACCTTGATCTCACTATTTTTTATTCATGTATTAATATTGTTTCCTTATAGCAACATAGTTTAGCATTCTTGCAGCACAACTGCATTGTGTTGAGTGCTGTAGTGGTGATCGTACACAGTGTAATGATCCCTTTAGATGAACAAAGCTTTATCTTTCATTTTGAGTCAAAGTGGAAATAAATACTTGCTTCATAGCAACTGCCTACATTTGAAACGTAGGACACCTTTTCACGTGTAATATTACAATATGCATTTATGCCATGCATGAATTGATCAACTTCTACAATAGGAATTCTCAAACTATGAATGCAGCCTCTAGTGTGGTCAGCAGCGAAAATGTTGGAATCATGTAGTCCAAAGCAGTAATGGCTCCAACCAAGTTGTAACAGCTCGAGGGCCTTTTAAACTGTACAGATTTGCTCTCCTTAGGTAATGTGGGCTAACTGCCCCAACTTGCAGGCCTGAAGTTTGCATTTACAATGTGGGTAGGTGCCTTTTACTTAAAAACCCTTTGGATGAAACCACTCTGCCTCCACCTGCTCTTGCTCCTGTAACTCACCGATCCTACACAGCCAACCACCAAACTATCGGCTCTTGGGTCTCATGCATGCAGTGGGATGCAATATTTCAAAACTTCTGAGCAAACATTTTCAGATACCAAAATAAACGCGTCAGCATGATCTTTCCCTTTATTGTATCTCCTTCCAATGGGTATATTCTTTACTGTGTGTCTAGAGGGGTGAAAACAGTAAAACAAACTCAGAAATTAATGTATTTGTTGTACTGAAGCACAATTCTGCAATGTACAAGACAGACCAGTCTATGTCATTCAAAGTTTTCCTGGTTTTTCCTTATCTGATTTCCTTGCTATTGCAAGCATTTCATCAATTGAAAATGCTTCATTGGTTTTATTACAATCACTATTATGAGGGTAATTCCAAAAGCGAGGTTAGTTAGACAACAACTTAGCTTTAGATCTGAAATGAAGGCGTACAACCGTGAAAATACTCAGCAGGTCTGTGAAGGGTGAAACAGAATTAACAATTCAGGTTACAGGCCTGAGGCCAGTATTTTTAAGAGTGGGGTCAGCTTCTGATCTCATCTGTGCAATCTAGTGATCTGTTGGAGAACAGAATTCATAGAATACTTTCATTATGGTGAAAAGTAGTGTATAACACCGGGGAAAATGCATCAATTGAAAAAACAAATAAAATATGATTTTTGCTAAAAAGGGTTGTTGAACGCCGATCTTATTGTTCACATATTTTGGTTAGCTCAGTTGGCTGGGACACCTAGCTTGCAATGCAAAGTGATGAATTGCTTCAATTCCTGCACTGGCAGACATTCAAAGAATCATCAAATCCCTAAAGTGCAGATAGAGACCATTCAGGCTAACGAGACTGTGCCAACCCTCTGAAGAGCATCCCACCCAAACTTGGCCACCCATCCTGTCCCTGCAACTCCACATTTACAATGATTAATCCTCTGACTCTGAACATGACAGGACAATTTAGCAAGGCCAATCCACCTAAACTGCGCATCTTTCAACTGTAGGAGGAAACCAAAGCACCCGATGGAAACCCCCACAGACTCAGGGACAATGTGCAAACTCCACACAGAGAGTTGTCTCAGGTTAGGATCAAACCCAGGTCCCTGTGAGGCAACAGTGCTAACCATTTTGCTGTCTCGGCACCCTAAATTTGAAGCTCTACTGATTGAGTTATCCGGGCTCATTGGTTTAAATAATGAAGGATTCTCCTTCTCAACCTCCCCTGTCACCTCAGGTGTGGTGACACTAAGTTTAAGCCAACACCAGTCTTTCTCTCTGTGACAGATCAGCCCTAAGCCTGCTAGAACTATGGTAACTTCTGTATTTTTCAATCAAATGTGAGTACCTGGTTTATCTGCCTAGTTCCTAGTAACTATTTATTATACAGCTATTAGAGAAATGGAGGACAAGTATCTTGAATAAAATGTTTTATTAGAGCTAATGTCCCAAATCCAGTCGAGTAATTGGAACTGCATTCCTATCTTAAAAACAGAAATTGCTTTAACAGCCTCCAGAAGGATCCGCTACCATATTTGTTAGGAGTCTGAGGAGAATGGTTTACCTCTACATCCATTTAATATTGTGCTCTTGAGCACTTTAAAAAAAGAGTTTAGATTTGTAGAATTTAATTATGCAAACCAAATTAAATGTTTTCAACTGAATCTTCAAACTACATTTTAAATGCTTCACGTTTAACAGAGAGATACTAGAACAAGACTAGATTGCTTAGTTACTGAACAATATAAGATTTTATTGAATACAAACTGACTAAAATCATGTCTAAAAGCCAAAGTCTACATAAGTACCAACAAAAGAAAATGCTTTCAAAAGATACAAGATTGACTCCAGATAAAACAAGAAACGCAAAAGATATTCTCATTAGATACTTCATGTTGAATCTGGATTCCCACTTGTGAACAGGAAAACCTCTTCCTGTCCTGAGACAACTTCAAATTTTCATGCCAATCAAAGTTGTTCATGACTAGTCTTTGAAAATTGTTAAAATCTGAAAATAGTCCTCGACTAACTGTCCCTGAAACCTGGCTCTCGAACAGGAAAGCTTTTCTCTTCCCAAGACAAATATCTCGAGCTTTGATATTGACAGAAAATAATTGATTTGTAAGTGACACCACTTTTAGATCTGTTTGAAAGCCAGCTGATGTGAGCAAGACAATGAACAGAGGGTCTGGAGAGAGCAGCACATGGCATTGAGATGCACAGAACCCTTACTTTATATTCCCTTTAGAATTAAATCGCTTAATTTAAATTGTTGAATCCCAATTTGCTAATGATGTAGTGTTGGTTAATTTAACTTTTTTTAATATGATTTCTTACTCAAAGTCAATGGAGTGTCACGTAATGTTCTTCTAATAGTCTTCACTGTGAGGCACATTGGTTAGCACTGCTGCCTCACAGCGCCAGAGACCTGGGTTCAATTCCCGCCTCAGGCAACTGTCTGTGTGGAGTTTGCACATTCTCCCCCTGTCTGTGTGGGGGTGCACCGGTTTCCTCCCACGCTCTAAAAATGTGCAGGTTAGGTGAATTGGCCGTGCTAAATTGCCCGTAGTGTTAGGTGAAGGGGTAAGAGTGGGGGAGTGAGTCTGGGTGGATTGCTCTTCGGAGGGTCGGTGTGGACTTGTTGGGCCGGGGGGCTTGTTTCCACACTGTAAGTAATCTAATACTAAGAGAAGACAGTATCGCATTCACTATATGTCTATGATATCTGTGCAAACACAGTTCAGGCTAAAGAGAATTTTCTCACAATGTGTGGTGATCATGCAATTTTAAAATAATCCAAACAGTTAATAACGTTGTTAACAAATTTAGTAAACAAGCCTTTATTTACTTCTGATTATTAATAAAGTATTCTTCAATTAAGATATAATTGAAATGCTTATTTTAATCAATCATATGTTGCTGACTGCGACTCATAATAAATTCTGTCAGTGATCTGGGATTGTTAACTGTGACTGACAGCACAACATGTCTTCTTTCAAAGACAGTGGTCTGAATCATAGTTTAGTTTTGGCTAAGTACAAATTGTGTCTGAGTTTTTTTTGTTGCGAGACCGAACAAGATTTCTTGCTGTGTTTTACCAAACTCAGCTCATAACTATTTCACCACTAAGGCATCTCTTGAGTTTGATTCTAGCCAAATCTTAACATGTGTGATTCGAGTCATGAGACTACAGCACAGAAACAGACCCTTTGGTCTGACTCGACCACATTGACCAGATATCCTAATATGACCTAGTCCTATTTGCCAGTACTTAGCCCATGACCCTCTAAACCCTTCCTTTTCATATACCCATCCAGATGCCCTTAAAATGTTATAATCAAAGGTGGATATAACAGCCCTGACACTTGCTTTCATCTCCCTTAATACTTACTTCTCCCTCGTTCCAGAAGAAAAGCAGGCCACAATTAAGCAGAAAAGAGTCGAGATGAGTGGAGGTCTGCTTGACAGTCAGTGCCTCACCCCTTATGTGGCAAACATCCTGATCCCGACTGCCCCACGTGTTGAAGCCCTGAGACTAGTATCAGATGCTTACTTTGACTTACTGTGCTGGAACCACCCATCCAAAGGCTATTTCTCTTCTTTTGATTTTGTGCTGAAGATCTGGGAATATCCCACTTCCTGCCTTATGGTGGAGAACAGGTCACTGATGAAATGGCTAAGATGGTTAAGTCAAGGACCCCTGTCTGTGTGGGGGTGCTCCGGTTTCCTTCCACAGTCTAAAAATGTGCAGGTTAGGTGAATTGGCCGTGCTAAATTGCCCGTAGTGTTAGGTGAAGGGGTAAGAGTGGGGGAGTGGGTCTGGGTGGATTGCTCTTCGGAGGGTCGGTGTGGACTTGTTGGGCTGGGGGGCTTGTTTCCACACTGTAAGTAACCTAATACTAAGAGAAGACAGTATCGCATTCACTATATGTCTATGGTATCTGTGCAAACACAGTTCAGGCTAAAGAGAATTTTCCCACAATGTGTGGTGATCATGCAATTTTAAAATAATCCAAACAGTTAATAACGTTGTTAACAAATTTAGTAAACAAGCCTTTATTTACTCCTGATTATTAATAAAGTATTCTTCAATTAAGATATAATTGAAATGCTTACTTTAATCAATCATATGTTGCTGACTGCGACTCATAATAAAGTCTGTCAGTGATCTGGGATTGTTAACCGTGACTGACAGCACAACATGTCTTCTTTCAAAGACAGTGGTCTGAATCATAGTTTTATTTTGGCTAAGTACAAATTGTGTCTGAGTTTTTTTTGTTGCGAGACCGAACAAGATTTCTTGCTGTGTTTTACCAAACTCAGCTCATAACTATTTCACCACTAAGGCATCTCTTGAGTTTGATTCTAGCCAAATCTGTGGTGGAGTGGTATTATCCCTACCACTGAGCCAGGAGGCCCAGGTTCAAGTGTCACCTCCTTTAGAGGTGTGTAATGACATCTGAGTAAGAGGAGTAAAATCAATATACTAAGGAACTCCTGCAGTCTTGACCAAGAGACCAAGATGACTGACCTGTAACAAGCCACAACCATCTTCCTTTGTGATAGGTATGACTCTAATCAGCAGAGAGTTTTCTTGAGTTTTCCATTGATTTTAGTTTTGCTAGGGCTCTCTGGTTTCTCACCCTGTTGAAAGCTCCTTGAAACCAAAGCCAGTCACTCTCACCTCACCTCTGGGGTTTAATTACTTTTGTCCATGTTTTAATTGAGGTTGTAATGAGGTCAGGAGCCGAATAGACTTGGCAAAGATCAACTTTTGTCATCAGTGAGTAGGTTATTGTTGAGCAAGGGCAACCCAATAGCACTGTGATGACCCCCTTCTATCACTTTTCTCATGACTGGGATAATGATTGGACCTGTCAAGGAATTATCCAAAATTACACTGAGTTTAAAAGTAGATAGGTACTTCAACGTTGTCATTGATAAAGGGTAATATAGGATTTGTACTACATGATTGATTTTCCCAAGCTCTTATTTTCACAATGGGGTGCCGATCTTGTAAGCATTTTGATAGATAGCTCCAGCTGCATATAGAAAGCAAATGTTTGTTTACAAAAGTAATTGAGTATTTAAGTGGTGTTCGTTTTTGTAAGGGATTCATTCAAGAAATTTCCATGAATTGATCTTGTACCAATGAATGTTTCAATTGTGACATCATCAGTGTGCAGAAAACTTCTGTTTCTTTCAGCATGCCTCCTCACCAACATCGGATAATACCTGAGATGGTATGGAATGGGATGTGCAAAAAGAGGTTTCTGGGGGTATGCTTTGGCATTGAGTTGGCATTAGGGCTTGAAGGACCATGGGTATGGTTGGTTGTGTTGGACAGGGAGATGAGTAGATTGGCATCAGGTGACATGGGGGTATCAGGTGTGATGGATAGAGTGCCAAAGGAATGCCTGGTTGTGTGAAGGGCAATGTGAGATGGACAAATGGGCATGGGTTGGCACAGGTAATATGAAGTCATGGGAGATAGGTGCATGTATAGGTTTGCACATGGCATATGATCTTTACATTTAAACTTCAAACATGGTATGCTTCAACCCAACCTGACTTGTCAATTGTCAGCCTCCTCTGGTCCTCCTGGGTTGCTCCAAAAGCAACCCCTTAGCACCCCCTCTCCCAAAACGAAACAGAAATGGAACATGTGGATAGCTATTTTAAAGATCAGATTCCTAGGAACTAGATTTCTTCCATCTCATGCACTCAACCTGTGAATAAATCGGGGCCAAGGCATAAGTGTTTTGAAAAGTTTCTTTGCATTGGAGTTTATTGCTTTTTGCGCAAAAGCTCCATGCTCAGACAGCCCTATGCTCAGACAGCCCTAAAGGCATGTTAACTAGATCATTTTGCGTTTTGCAGTGTGGGCTGTAATTTGCATCTACATCGACCATTCTGTCATGAAATTATGATGCTATTATCAAACCAAATGATGCACAAGGTGTGAGGTAATCTACTCAGAACAGTTCAATTTTTTAAATGAATTTTGCTTTTTCTTACAGCCATACAAAGGATCCTTTGCCATCTTCTTACGCTTTTGACACAATTGCATTCAAATTTGCATTAGTAAAAGCAGTTTTAGATGGAAGCAAATATTTCTAATGATTGATTTTTCTGTCCTTAATTTTTAAATCAAATTTTTACTTGCAAATGAATTGCATTCCCTTCCAAATTAATCTTGTGCATAATCCATAACACAAGAATAAGAAAACATTTTTTTGCTAGTATGCTTATGGGTGTCATAAACTGCTCAATAAAAGTTGTCAGTTATCTCTAGATGTACTGTTTGCATAATAATTCAAAAGCTGTGAAAAGATATAGCTGTATAAAAGCTTCTTAATTCAGAAGAAATTATTCTTTACATTGCTAGTGTGTTGGGGTGTCAAGACTGATTAATGTTCTGCTTAAATTACTATCACCAAGGGTCATTTAATAATTCATGTAACCTTATGAAATTGTTAACAAATACCTTGCATCGTTTCATAATTGACCTATTCATATCACATTCATTAAATGAAAATATAATAAAACATCTTTGTTTAAAATGAATCTCATACTGAATTACCCATTCGGACTGGATTCCCCATTTGGACTGAATTCATTAGTAAAATGGAACATAGTTCATTATGTTCTTTGGGCAAAATATTATTTTATTTATTCATTGAGGGGATTGTGGGCTTTGTTGGCTGGACCAGCATGTCATGCCTGTCCCTAATTGCTCCTGAGCTGCCATGATAAGTATCTTACCATCATAGCCGTAGACGCGTTCCTTTTGAAATGCACAAAGGAGGATTTCTTGCAATCTGCAATGAAGAGGAGCACTGGCACTCCATCACCATTTATCATTCACACAGCCACAACTGAAAGGTTTATTCATTGATGCTCATCCTTCTTGAAATCTTCTTAGCTGCCTCAGCCCAGTTTTTCCATCAACCAGCAGCATGTCACTTTCTAAAAATGATGAGGCAGTAAGTTATGTTTTACAGCCATAGATTTTTCAACATTTAGCCAAGCCACAGTGATGCACGCTATGCTACAGTGGGCAGCTCTTGCCCTTCTCTGAAGCCATGGGTTTGCAGTTTTTAAATATGCCAAGGAGGTTTTGTATGTGAAAGGCATTCTTTTATTTTTACCTTTGTATTCAACTTGTCCTAAAGCATCAGCATTCACTCTGGTAAGGTGCTAAAAGCAACTCTGAACAAATTGCAGTAAAATGAGCCATGAACAGTCAGGAGGCAACCTGGCAGTATTTACCATTGGAACATTGAGCTTTTCACTAAATGCAGTGTTAAACTGACAGCCCCAGTGTGCAATCCAATGTAACTCGTTGGTTATCCTATCTTAGGTCGACTCCAATTGATAGGGTATGGTAAAACTGTGCTTCGGCTTGAATAGAAAACTCTCTTTGGATTAGAAATCTTTGTGATCCTCCTTTTAATTATTCAGTGGTATTAATGATAACTAAAATGGCTTCGTGGTCTGTATTTCTTATTCTTTGCAGCTGAAGAAGAGTCAGTAAAGGGCAATATTGAAATAGAATTTTCTTTGAAGAAAACATTTTTTATAGATATTAATTATAGAAGAAAATCTGCAATTGACTGATACGATTCTCTTGAGTGACCAGTACAAGTGTTGCTCAAAATATCTATAACAAACTCTAAATTTAAAACCTTCTCTTCAACTGACTCTATTTGGAATTGAAATCAAATTAATCACGTAAAATTTCTGTAAGAAAAAGATGAGGTTGATTAGTTGAAAACTAATTCAAAAATATGCTGTAGGTGGTTCAAGAGCATTCTTCAATAATTAGGACACAAATTTATTCTCTCCACACCAAAGTCATAGTTCGCTCACTTACTACCAGTCAGCAGAAAAGCTGCTGGATTTATGCAAAATTCCTGTGGTGTTTGCCATCAATAACAGCTGCAGCAACAATAGGAAATTAACTAGTAATCCATTTCTTCTGTTTGGGGAGATGTCTCGGGTAGTTTTATAGGGGATTGTGTCACAAAGGTAGTCCCTTTTTTTCTAAAAGCTGTTCCTTGGCTGAAGGATACTCTATCCTTGATATTTTTCAGACGAATAATAAACCTGTCCGGGCTCCAAACAGTCTGGTTTGGTACAAAGATGAAAAGGATTTTGAGAGGCTTTTTGCTAATATGTAAACAGATGAGACTTCAGGCCAAAGTGGTCGTGTTTTGGAAGTGACCAGTATAAAGAAGGAAGAGTAGTCCGCTCTCTAGCTGAGCTGAGAGTTAGTTCAGTTTTGAACTGGAGAGCTGTGTGGAAATTCTGTCTCTCTCTTCCTCTTTTTGCCCTTCAACTTTACCTGTAAGCATGTATTCCATTTATACTGGGTTTTAAAGAGAGTTTGCTTATTGGGATTGTTGTGTATATTCGGTAGTTTGGATAGACTGAGTTCTGTAGGGGTTCTTTATTCTGTTCTTCATGTTTCATTGTGTAATTTTGTGAATAGATTTTTGTCTGTTTTAAAGTCTGGTAGTCAACCTAGCTAACTTACTCCGGGTAATTTTCACTGTACACTTACCCAAACAAATTGCGAAGTTATGGTCCAGTGCTGCCTGCTAGAGAGTGTTTTGGGTGGTCTGGCCTAGTCCATAATAATTGGGCATCAGGCAGAAAGTTGAGGGATAAGACTGGACAAAATCAGTGTCAAATTATTACTGATTAAACAAAGGATAATAGCAATGAAATGTTGAAGAGATTATTATACATCCAGGAACATAGGGATAGAAATGGATATTAATTGATTTGGAGTTGAGTACAAGGAATCTCATGTTGAATCTAGGGACATGGAGCATGTGGAGCTATGTCTGAGATAGAAACATGTTTGGTAGAAGGAATTGTTTCGGCAGGATATCATCAGAAAAATTAGGAAAATGTGGCTGTCAAAGTCTGTGTTGCAAAAAAAAACAGTATTGTTGACCATCCAGAATACTTTATAGGGGAGGAGGGGGAGGGAGGGAACAATGTTACCTGCCCCAACCCGATGAGCTCTGAGCATGTGATGTCAATTGGTTGGCCAGCACAAAACCTTTCCAGCCACTCTCAAGCTCGCCCCCACAACAGAGGATTAGCAGGTGTTCCGACATGTAAATAAAAAATTGTATCCATTGAACTTGTTAAACCTCACTTCACCCTAGTGCTACACTGCCCATGCAATAATATCCTGTTGGGCATGACTGGGTTCCACAAATTCTTTTTAAAAGGCTTGAAACATTAGGAAGGAAGGGGAAGTGCTATTAGTGAAAGGTGCCACTTCATACCACATGCAGGAAGAAAACATTGGTATAAAACCAGTCATGCTTAGATATGAACATGCTTGACATACTGGAGCTCTGCTTTGAAATATACGAGACAGGCACAACCATTTTCTCAGATTTGCTATTACTGGTCTTTCCTTCTGGGTTAGGAGATGACATCTTACTTCCTTCTCTGTTGTGCAGTCTTTAAAAACCACTCCTCTACTTGTCAACTCTTTATTTCCCCTTGTCCACCCAATCCCCTTCTTAAAATCAAATCCTGAACAAAGCCCTGGATGTTCTTTGATCTGGAATACATTAAGCCTTTTTGTGGGCCTGCCAGCAATCATCAGTGGTTTGGAACTCTGGCACAGAATGGTTTCCACACAGAGAGGGCCTCAAGTCCCAACCAGCAGCCTGCCATTATACTTTACAGCTGTGGAGTGGTGGTCAGATTAACCAGCCAATTTTGTGTGGAGCCTCCTGCCTTCTCTGTTATTTTCCAGGCTGCAATGTGCCTAGCTTTTTAAAGTTGTAAGACTACAATAATCTTTAAAATTTTGTTATGAGTAAAAAAGCTGAACTTTGAGAAATAACCACCGCAATTCCGTTTTAGTGATCAAAGACCATAAGAAGTAGGGCCATTGAGCCTGCTCCGCCATTCAACAGGATCATGGCTGGTGCAACATGCACAATTTCCTGCTCTTTCCCCGACTTGTTGATCAAGACTCTAGGGCAGCACAGTGGCTTAGTGGTTAGCAGTGTGGCCTCACAGCGCCAGGGACTCATGTTCAATCCCAACCTGAGGCAACTGTCTCACTTTCCTCTGGGTGCTATGATTTCTTCCCACAGTCAGAGGATGTGCAGATTAGGTGGTTTGGCCATGCTTAACTTCCGTAGTGTCCAGGGATTTGTAGGCTAGGTGAGTTAGCCATGGGAAATGCTGGGTTATAGGGATAGGGTAAGAAGGTGAGTCTGGGTGGGATGCGCTTCATAGGCTTAATAGGCCGAATGGCTGTTTCCACACTGTAGGGATTCTATGATTCTACCTATTTCAGCCTTAAATATACTCAAGAACTGGAAAAGCTCTCTCTGTGGCAAAGAGCTCCAAACACACGCAACCCTCTGAGAGAAAAAAATTCCTCCTCATTTCAGTCTTAAATTGACACCCCTTTGTTCTGAGGCTTTGTCCTTTGAATATCTATCCTGAATAAAAGTTGCATCTTTATTGATTAAGATGTCAATAGCTGAATATATTCATCATGTCATACAACACTAATTTATCTTTTTGCATGTTTCATCATTATTTATAGCAGTTAAGCTAAATCCAGTTAGCTCCAAGAAGCGAGATTTGTATTTTCTCAAGCAACACCACATTGATCCACAAAGGGATCAAAATCATATCAAAGATTCCTAAATGAATTCCAACGTAATTATTTTCTCCACAATTCTAATAAAGGTATCCGAAGGACATGAGCAGGTAGTATTTCATTTGGTTAATCGAATTCCAGATAATTGAATGCTGGATAACATAGTTTAACCGAGCATTGGGACCTTGTGAATTTGCCGAATAATCTGATATTTGGATAATCTGATAATTGAATGCTGGATAATCGTGGTTCCTCTGTAAACCCATTTACTTTCAACAGGCAACTGCATTATCTTTAATGTTACATGGAACTGTGTCTTTCATTTGAAATAGAAAATGGGGAATTTGATCCAAAACTATTAGCGATGTATTTTCAACCCTCAAAATTTCTAACTTCCCTTTATTTACCACAGAACTAGTTCTGTCTCCGAGTACTCTTCACACTCAAAATTGATTAAAACAAATCATGGACCATTGTTTTGTAAACGCTTCTCCGTATACATAATATATTAGAAACAAAATTAACACTCTCCACCTCTAAAGTCAAAAAGATGCCTTAGGGATAATTTTTCTCTGCAAAGATTACAATGCTTTCATTTTTCACTTGACTACACTGCAGCTGATAATGTTTGTGTTAAATTTAGTTAGTACTCAAAAGTCTAGTATATTTTAGAGTACTGTGTTTGAACATAATTGAAATGGCTCACGTGTTTGTTGATGATATGAACTTTCAATGATTAGAATATTTTGAAACAAGTTGTTCACTGGAATTAAGAAAAATATGTGGTGGAACCAATGATGCAGGGTGGTGGTTCCTGTTTCACGTCTTCCCATACAAGTCAAGCATGAAAAAAAATCAAGGTTCAATCAATCTGTTTATACAGTGTTTGATCTCCATAAGAATAGATCTAGGGAGCCAGAACTGCTCCAAAAGCTCTGGAGTGAACAGGAGAATAGAAACTTGAAATTCTTGCCCCTTTTCGCTATTTAGTTATCCTGTTGAAAGGAACAGTTGTATGGCTATGTTTTTTTCTAATTCATTCACGGAATGAGGGGGTCTCTGATCGAGCCAACATTTATTGCCCAGAGGGCAGTTAAGAGTTGACCACATCGCTGTGGGTCCGGAGTCACATGTAGCCAGACCAGGTAAGGATGTCAGATTCCTTCCCTAAAGGGCATTAGTGAACCAGATGGGTGTTTCTAATCATCAACAATGGATTCACGATCATCTAGACTATTACTTCCGAATTTTACTGAGTTCAATTTACACCACGTGTCATGGTGAGATTTGAACCCAGGTTGCCAGAACATTACCCAGGTCTCTGGATTAACAGTGTAGCAATAGTACCACAAGGTCATTGCCTCCCCCTTACATTGTATTAGAGTAGGCTATGACTGAACAATAGCGTTTTGTTATGGGTACATAGATGGGCCAAATAACTTGTTTCCATGCTGCAAGCTCAATACAATTGCTCCTTTCTGCACGTGTTACTCAATCCCACTCCAAAGCCAAATACACATCACCAAAGATTGTTCTTGGAGCTGAGCTGAGCACAGAAGCACCTGACTCCTGCAGAACTGCACTGAAGCAGGAATGACTACCTCAAAGAAGATGGGGAGCCAATTAAAATGAAATAAACATGCCGTATAACTAGAAGAGAATTAAATAAATGTAATGCAATAATTTATTAAACTGTTTCCACCTTTTCGTTTAATACGAAGGTTTGTAAGCTAAGAGGCACCTCAATAACCAATCTGTTTATTAGATAAATCCTTTTACAAATTATGGACCTTGCCTATATATATCAAACATTCACATAGAAATATAGAAAATAGGAGTCAGACATTCAACCCATCAAGCCCTCTCCTCCTTCAGCATGATTATGGCTGAACCTTTACTTTAATACCATGCTCCCTCCAAATACCCCTTGACATCTTTAACTTGTAGAAATCTGCCTATTTCTTTCTTATATATATTCAGTGACTTGGTCTCCTCATTGTTCGGTGACCAATGTTTGAGCAAAGACATTTCTCCTAATCTCATTCCAAAATCGATTACTTTGTTTCCTCAGACCATGGTCCCTTGTTCTGGGGTCTTTGACCAGGGAAATATTATCACTACATCCACCTCATCTAGCTCTGTCACAATTGCGTACATTACAATGAGACCCCTGTCTCATTCTTAAAAACTCCAGTAAGTGTAGGCCTAGTCGACACAATCTGTCCTCATGTGACAAAGTTAATATTTCAGGAACACCCTGGTGAACCGTCAGTGCAAGCGTATGTTTTCTTGGCGAGAAGACCAAAGCTGCAGAGAGTAGTCCAGTTCTCACCATGGCTGCAATTAGACTTTCTGTAACTCTAGCAATTAAGATCAGTGGTCAATTTGCCTTCCTAACTGTTTGCTGTCCTTTATTATTGCTTTCATTGGCTAGTGTACAAGGACTCACAGGTTCCTTTGATCATCAACCATTTCTAATCTACCAGCATTTAAATCATACTCTGCTATTCTATTTTTACTGCCAAAGTTTCTCTGTTGTTCAGACAGCACAGACAGAAAAGAAGCCTTAGCAAAGATGCTGTGAGCTTGCTTATGGCAGGCTTTATTGTTCAAGACCAAAGAGACCTGAAACAGCATGAAATACATTTATTTCAGCTTATATATAATTCTGGAAGATTTATTTTGTTTATTGCTAGCTGTAAAGAGTGTCTTTACTTTTTAAGTTAAAAATCACACAACACCAGGTTATAGTCCAACAGGTTTATTTGGAAGTACTAGCTTTCAGAGCACTGCTGCTCCATCAGGTGGTTGTCAGCACTCCACTGAAGGAGCAGCGCTCCCAAAGCTGGTGCTTCCAAATAAACCTGTTGGACTATAACTTGATGTTGTGTGATTGTTAACTTTGTACACCCCAGTCCAACGCCAGCAGCTCCAAATCTTCACTTTTCAAATTCGGTTTAGTGAGTTAAAGCTGTTTAAAAAGAATTTTGCTAGGTATGTTAAAGATTTAACTTTGTTTTGCATATTTTTGCAATTCCTCAGCCACAGGAATTAATAGAATTTCCCTTAAGCTTACATTTGAACTTCTACGTTGAGGAAGATCAAGAGACAATGTGAGATAATTAGTTCATTAACAAGCTAAACAAACACAGCAGTTGGCCCGATTCCCTCCCTGATGGTGTTTGCATTCCTTTGTTTGCAAATCTATTCAAGATACTTCATTGTCAATCACAAAATATTTCTCTCTCATGGCAAAAACTTGGAGTTGCCAAACACAGCTCACAAATGGAAGTTTGCAACTAAAATTCAGTGAATTGAGTCATGCCGTCATGGCTGCCTTTAGGCTGCCTAAGCTCAATTTAGTCATCTTTTGACTCTATCCAGCTCCCTTTTCCTTAAGGATTATTTTAATATTTTATCCTCATATTCCATTATTTTTCTGCAAATCCTTCTACCTATGTTGCATTATAGAATTGTTATGGCACAGAAGGAGACCATACAGCTCATGGTACCTGTGCCAGCTCCCTGGAAGAACAACTTGTTTCGTCCAACTTCCCTGCCTTATCACTGCAGTGCTTCAAAGATCTAGATTGAATCTGCCTCCATATGCTTTCAGATAGAGAATTCCTAAATATTAACACTGTTAGGAGCAGCTTAGCTAGGGCAAACATCAAGTTCGAGAACACATATCTTCAATACTATTGCTAGAATGTTATTACAACCCATGGTTTTTGCAGTTTCCAGCACTTTCAGCTGTTTCTTGATATCATGTGGAGTGAATCTAATTGACTGATGATGAGTGCTGAGACCACTGGAGGAGGCCAAGATGGATGGTCCACTTGGAATGTCTGGCTGGAGATTGTATCTTTTGCACTGATGTGCTCGGCTTCCCTGTGATTGACGATGGGGAGAATTGTTGAGCATACAACTTAATTGAGTTGTTTAATTTGATTGAATATAGCAGCACTGCAGAGCTTATATCTAATCTATTGGTTGTGAAATACTTAAACCTGTCTCTCATTTGCTGCTTCTGGTATTTGGCAATCAAGCAGAGCCATCTGAGCCTCATAAAATGAGTTCCCTGATTGGGGCTGTTAATCTGGTCCAACCAGTGAGCCCTAGCTGACCGATAAGAACAGGAGTGTTGGGCATTCTGTTTGCTCTGAGGAAGCTGCATCAGTGTTAAGAACACCCCAAGTAAAGCGTGACTTTGTGATGGGATACTGGTCTCTGTGATACTATTTCACTACTACTCCTGGCACATCCTTCTATACTTTTCTTTCAAAAAAGGGTTGAGCCCCTGACTTGACGGTAATGGCAGAACGGGGGATATCCTGAGCTACGAGGTTGTAGCTTCAGGTGAAGTTTAATTTCACTGATGCAGACACAGTCTAGCAGCTATATCCTTTAGGATATGGTGAGCTTGCTTAGTACTGCTACTACTGAACCATTCTTGATAGCTGTTGAATTCCCTCGCTTAGATTACTTATTGTATCCTTGTGGACCTCAATGATATCCCTATGTTGTGTTCAACATGGAGCAGTACTGATTGATCAGCTGACAGGGTCAGGAGGCTTGTGGTTATCAGCAGGTGATTTCCTTGCCTGCTTTACCTGAAGCCATGCAACCTGTAGGGTCCAGGGCCATTGCTAAGGACTCCCAGCAACCTCTTTCTGCCTGTATACCTACGTGCTGCCACTTCTACTGTATCTGTTCTGGGACATAACCAGTGATGGTGTTGTCTGAGAAATGTGTGTAAAGTATGAGTTTGTGAGTGTGACTGTGTTAGGCAGCTGCGCGAACAATCTCTGAGAGAGCTCCCCCTGTTTTTGCACTAACTTCCAGATGCTAGTAAGGATGTTAATGAAGGTTTGCAGGGTCAATTGAGCAAGGTCAATAGAGCCAATAGTCAAAACCAAATGTTTCATCTGGTTTCATTTCTTTTTGAGAGATTTTCTATTGGTTGGTGCAACTAAATGACCTGACATTTTTTTAGAGAGCATTTAAAGGTCTTTGTGTCTGAAATCACATGTAGGCCAGATCAGGTATTGATAGCTATATGATGCTGGGTTTTTAAGGGCAGTTAACAATGATCATTAGCTTTAACTGTCAATTTTGTTTCTGTTGAATTACTTCTCCAAGCAGTCATTGGATTGCTAGTGTAGTGAGAATATCACTGTGTTATGACCTCCATTGTGCTTCTGTTATTCCTTTTTATACACCTCTGAATGTTCAGCCTGTTTCTCACTTGTCTTATCTAAGAACATCTGTCCTCTATAAGCTTGTTTCTGCTTAACCTTCATCTCTATCTCCTTGGTCTTCCACGGAGCTCTGGATTTATTTCCATGTTCTTTCCCTCTGTGTGAGTGTGCCTTTACTGTATCCTAACTATCTTTTCTTTGGAGTCAAAAAGGACATTCCTGATGAAGGGCTTATGCCCAAAACATCAACTCTCCTGCTCCTCAGATCTGCCTGACTTGCTGTGCTTTTCCAGTGCCGCACTTTTTGACTCTGATCTTCAGCATCTGCAGTTCTCACTTTCTCCCTGTCTTTTCTTTGGAGACAACCTATTGTTTCATTGCAGTTTTGCTGAGCAATCTTTGATTCTCCATGACCTGGACGAAGTCCATTCTCACCCATTGAAGCTGGCCCTCCTTCAATGAATTAATGTTACTCTGGATTGCTTACTTTTTCATAGTTAAATTGAATCATATTATACAATGAGAACTCCCTTAAATATTCCCTTAAGGATCATTTGGTCCATTTGACCCACATCAGAACTGCCCTTCTCATTGTACTGGAAATGTACTTGTGTAGAAAACTGTCCTGAACACACTGTATAAACTATTATTCCTCTCTTCCCTTTACATGAAGTTCTAAATTCACATCACAGTCTATATTTGAGTAATTAAATTCCCTCATTACAACTGTGCTCTAATTCTTGCAACTCTTTGCTATTTTTATATAAATTGATAATTGATTAGTTGTAAATAATTGTAATTAATTAAAAATTGATACCCTTTCCACTAGCTGTAGCGTATAGAATACAACCAGTAATCTAATTGTACCTCAATTAGCTCTTAGCACGAACTAAATAGATTATATCTTTGACCCTTTAGGACATCCATTCTTTCTTCAGTGCTGCTGCTGCACTGTCTTTCTATCCTTCCCTATCTTTCCTGAGCACGTATATTCAAGAATATTTTAGATCCAATTTTGCCCCTTTCTGAGCCAGATCTCCTCGACATGCTCTTTCTTGTGATTGTCAGTTTTTCGGTGATGGAACATTGCACTGACAACAAATCTAACTTTCCTCAGTTTGCACACTGCGCTGCTCCCCTTGGTACCTCCTTGTTCTTACCCTCTCATTTTTCCTGTACAGGTGACTGAAGATTTGCAGCAGGTATTTTGGAAAACTTGAGGCAGTATTTTTCTGATCTTGATTTGGGATGAACAACATGGCCCTGCAAAGCTGGAGTTCCACTCGGATGATATCTCAGCTGACTTAAAATAAAATTGGGCTTGCTGTTCTGAAGAAAAAACCATCAGAAATTTTAGCTGATGCAGCAGTTTTGACTTTTGATGCTTCCAGAGGCAGATTGCTTGAAATGTTGGCAATCTGATATTATCTGAAATGAAGGTGCACCAAGGGAGGTTTGACTGGTTTTGGGATATATGATGCTGTCTAGCTAAATGCAATTTTGATGATATCCCAATAATAAATTCACAATAACACAAAATGTAGGTCATATCTTGTTCTGTTATAGCAAGGTAACCAGTCTCAGTAAAGATTTTGAAACACATTTGTCTCCATGTGAATCCCAAGAGGGTGAGTTCCTGAGTTCAAACCTGGATTTTGCAGAGAAATTGGGTCAAAATGAGATGTGGTTGCTTCTTTGGGAAAGAACGAAAACTGGAGAGCACACAAACTGCCCTCCTCACAAACTGGTATTCTGGTTATGAATAATCATAGGCCTATAAGTGTCATGGTGTGTAATGTCGCATCATAAATTCTTTGAAGGGACATAAAGAAAGTAACATAAAATTGGGCTGAAGCATGCAAAAATTGTTTTGTCACATTTTAATGCTGTACCATAATATTCATACAGAACATCACTTGTGTGTATGCCTGGAATCATTTAACATGTTCAAGAGATTTATATCTGGGGCATGTGTTAGAAGTGAGAGTTTATGTTGTTTACATGCATCAGATTCTTACTCCTTTCAAGTGTGCCTCATCTTTCAGAGACCAAATTAGCCTGATATCCAAAGTTTATTCCTAGACTATTATCAGTTGTTAAATCTCCCACAGGAGGTGCTTTTATTTCTGCTTGTTTGTAATTTTGGTGCTAAATTAATGAGTGTTTAGATTAGTTTCAGTATTTTGCTTGTATTTATGTTGCAGTCTCAGAGGTGATTTTCGTTATTGACATATGAGCTAAGCTGCATTATTGATTTAGCCTACATTTCAGACAAGGCATCAGTTGGGTACAGGAGTTGGCGTATGTGCCAGAAATAGTTGCTTGGAAGATGCCAGGTAATATTGCCTGGTGATATTCATTAATGAGGACATATGTCATTTGCATGGTAGTGCTTTATTTAATGACATCTGTTACTATTGACCAACTCAATAGGAGTATCTTCTTCCAATACAGTCTCTTGGAACTTTGGCCCCATGAATTCCAAAATGGCTAAAAAACCCAGTGTGGATCTGTCATCTCTCCCACACTTGGGGCAGGTGGCACTTGAAGTATCGGCTGGATGGTTTGTTTGGGGGCCAGAATTTCATAAGTGCAGTTATGTTGGTCATGAAATTGGAGGGCAAGGATCTGGTGCGATTTGAAATTAAGAACGAGAATTTTAAAATCAAAATGGTGTTGAACTGGAAACCAATATTGGTCAGCAGGGGTAATGGGTGCAGGGGTCGGTGTGAGTTAAGACAGGGGTCACTCTCATTCTCTTCCTTTGGGTTGAGTGGTGGGTAGTGGTCAGGTAGCTGGCTGTTGGTCTGGCCTAGATCTGGCTTTGTGGGAAGGGTGGAACAGTTGGCTAAGAGATACATCAGTAGATAAGCAGTGGCAAACATGTAAAGGGACATTGCAGAATGCCACTATAGCTACCATAAGATTTCCAAAAGGAAGAACCTATCACCTGTGGTTTGGTAAGAAGTTAAGAAAGTATCACATTTAAAAAAAAAAACATGCAATTATGCAGAGATAAGTACCAGGTCAACTGAAGAATGGTGGAGAATTTCTAAAAGGTTAATAGAGACAACAATTACAGTGAACGATGAAACATGTTAAAACAAATTTCTCGAGGTATCTAAGGAGGAAAAGAATAAGCAAAGTTACTGTTGGCCCTCTAGAAAAGGAGAAGGGAGAGTTACTAGTAGATATTGAAGAAAGGGTGTTTGTAATTAATAAATAATTTGCTTCTGTCTTCACAACTGAAGATACAAAAGAATCCTAATAATAATAAATGACAGGGATAAAGGAGGAGAGAAATTTGATGCCACTATAATTTCTTGGAAAGCCGTACTGACCAAATTAATGGAGCTGTGAGTTGAAATGTCATTGGGAACTGATGACTTCATCCTAGAGCCTGAAAAGAATTAGCTAATGTGGTAGTAGATGTGTTGGTGTTAGATTCTGGAAAGGTTCCATCAGATTGGAAAATAGCAAATATAATCCCTCTATTCAAGAAATGAATGAGACAGAAAATAGGAAACTGTAGGCTAATTGAATTGATGCCTATCAAGAGGAAAATGTTCAAATAGATCATGAAAAAGTTTTTAACTGGCCACTTTGAAAAACTCAAAGTAGCTAAGGGGTTTCAGGAAACAAAAAACATGTTTAACAATTAATTGTTTTTTTTTGCGGAAAGTGTAACTTACACTGTGAATAAATAGGAGCTGTAGACATATTCTTCTTGAATTTCCAGAAGGCATTTGACAAGGATAAGTAAAGTTGGAGTTCATGTGTATAAGGTAAGTTATTAGCATGGAAAGAAGATTGGCTGGCTGGCTGGCAAAAAAAAAAATACAAAAAGGATGTATAAACTGAGTTTTTTCTGATTAGCAGAATGTGATGGGAGGTTTCCCTTAGGATTCTGAATTGGACTGTCACTTGTGATTTATGTCAATGAGTTAGTTGAGGGGAACAAGGTTATGTCAGCTAAATTTGCAGACGTCACAGAGATAGATGGGAAAGTGTACTGTGTGGTTGACATAACAAGAGTACAGATGTTATATATCAGTCAAGTGAGTATGCAAAGCTCTGGCAGATGGAGCATAATGTGAGAAATTGAGAGGTTAGTTAGGAAAAGTAAAAATGCCGAGGATTACTTAAATGGAGAATGACTTCAGGAATCAAGGATCTAAAGGATCTTGGTGTTATTGTGTAAGAGACAGGAAAAATATAGTATTCAAGTACAGCAATTGGTTAAGATAGGTTATGGAAAGCAATCCTTTATTACAAGAGGAATTAAATATAAAAATAAAGAGGCTCTGTTCCAATTACACAGGGTTTTGGTGAGACCACATCTTGAATACTTTGTGTGGTTTTGTTTTTATTATTTTAAGGAAGGATGCAATGCATTGAATATAGTTCAGAAAAGGTTTTTTAGATTAATACCTGGAATGGATGGGTTGTCTTATGGAGAACGATTGTGCATGTTTTCATTGGAATTCAGAATAAGAAGTGATTGGTCTTGACAAAATGGATTGGGAAAGGATGTCTCTTCTTGAGTGAGTCCCCAACCAAGGGACACTGTTCTAAAATTCTGGTTTGCCCTTTTAGGTGATGGATGAGAGGAAATTCTCTGAATGTTGTATGACAGGAAGTCTCTGTATCAGAAGGTGATGGTGGCAAAGAAGTTGAGTATCAGTAAAGCGGTGTTTGTCATTGTAGAATCAGAAACAAATGTATTAGTCATGATTCTTTTGCATGGCAGAGTGTGAAGGGTAGACTGTCTTTTTTCCTGTAGTGTGACGTGAACCCAAGATCCCGGTTGAGGCCCTCCCTATGGGTACAGAATTTAGCTATCAGCCTCTGCTCGGCCACCTTTCGCCGCTGCCTGTCCCGAAGTCTGCCATGGAGGATGGTTACCCGAAGGTCTGTGGTCAAATGTCCTGGACTCCTGAAATGTTCCCCAACTTGGAGGGACACTCCTGTCTGTTGATTGTTGTGTGGTCCCCATTCATCCGTTGCCGTAGCCTCTGCTCAGTTTCCCCAATGTACCATGCCTCGGAGCATCCTTGCCTGCAATGTATAAAATAGGCAACGTTGGCTGAATCACATAAGTACCTGCCATGTACATGGTGGGAGGTGTCCCCACTTGTAATGGTGGTATCCATGTCCACACTCTGACATGTCTTTCAGTGCCTACTGTGACAGGGTTGTGTGCAGTTGTCCTGAAAGCCGGGCAGCTTGCTATGAACAATGATCTATCTGAGGCGTGGTGATTGTTTAAAGGCAAGCAATGGAGGTGTGGGGAAGGTCTTGGCGAGGTGCTCATTCTCATTGATAATGTGTTGCAGGTCACAAAGAACATGATGTAGTTTTTCAGCTCCTGGGAAGTACTGGATAACGAAGGGTACCCTGTCGGTTGCAGCATGTGTCTGTCTCCTGAGGAGGTCATTACGGTTCCTTGCTGTGGCACGTCAGAACTAGCAGTCAATGAGTTGAGCATTGTACCCTGTTCTTGTGAGGGCATTCCTGAGTACTTCCAGGTGCCCGTCACATTCCTCCTCATCTGAGCAGATCTGGTTTACACGTAGGGCTTGTCCATAGGGGGTGGCTGTTTTAATATGTTTTGGGTGGAAGCTGGAGAAGTGTAGCATTGTGAGGTTATCTGTGAGTTTGCGGTAGAGTGTGGTGCTGAGGTGTCCATTCTTGATGGAGATGCATGTGTCCAAGAGTGAGACAGATAGTCGAGAGTAATCCATGGTGAGTTTGATGGTGGGATGAAACTTATTGATATCACTGTGTAGTTTTATCAGTGAGTCCTTGCCATGGGTCCAGAGGAAGAAAATGTTGTCAATGTACCTGATGTACAATGTTGGTTGGAGGTCCTGCATAGAGAAGATATCTTGTTTGAACCTGTGCGTGAAGATGTTGGCATATTGGGGTGTAAATTTTGTCCCCATGGCTGTTCCATGTGGCTGGATGAAGAACTGGTTGTCAAAGGTGAAGACCTTGTGATCGAGGATAAAGGGGATGAAATGTAGGGCGGTGTTTGGAGATTGGCAGTTGTGGAGGTGATCTCATGCAAACATTGCAAACCTCTCTTCAGTCAGATGGTACTGTAGCGTGATGTGTGCTGTTTTTAACTGGGTGAGAAACCATGTGTGATTGTGAATGATGACACATTTATTTGTATGTGTCTGATGCTAGAAGCATCTAAGATGTGAGGTGTGAGCATGACTAGTCAATTTCATGAATTCTAATATATAGTTAATGGAATTAACAATACTTTATTAGCAATGGAGTTTATTGCAACTATCCTGTTAGAAGCTGTGTCTCAATGCTCACAGTGCCAGATTGCTACTGTTGTAACTAGAATATATATGTTACATTTTCTGCTCCCAATTACAAGTTCTAGTTTTAACTTTTAGACAATGATGGATTCAATTATAGCAAAAATGGCTGAAGACCTTGAAAACAATTGTATTAAATTGTTGGGAGTCATAGCTTAGAATTGGCAGATGGCAGTTGTGTAGTGAAAATTAAGTGAACGACTGCACTTTTTGTCCTCAGGCAAATGTTTTGTGGGAGATGTAAAGCTGAAGACGCTCGTTCATCATATACAATAAAACTTAGGCAGCTTCTCATTCAACAGTTCTTTTCATTCTGCTGTATTCAGTGCATTTGTTATTCACATATTCCAGCTTTGAATACATTGTTTAGCAAATAGGATTGTAGAGGAAGTAATGAAAGCTGCTTTACTTTTCCACTGATTTTTCTAAACTCACGATTGAATAGATTTTTTTCAAATGTCATTATTAAGCAACGTACAATTTTAAAGTGACAGGGATTGCATTAAATTATTCCAAAAAATTATTTACAGTATCATTTTTATTTCTTCCCAGATGTTCTTAACTTTGAAAAATAAAATCTGCTGTGAAATTGCAGAAAGAAAACTAGAAAGCGTGACTTATACCCATTTTTAAATTGAAATTAAATGGCTGTTTGCTCTGATCTCTTGATATTCAACGCATGATCGATGGCCTGAAATTTATTTTGAAGTAAAAATAGGATTATATACAGTTCAGTGACCTTACCATTTTATTCATAATCACATTCAATTCAGAAACCTTTGAATTTTTTCAAGCTGGTAAATAGATCTTGATCACATTTTATTTAATAATTATTTGATTTCGAATGCATAATTTTTATCTGAGAAAATATTGCAATTAAAGTCTTAATATAGTTCAATTAAGTCATTTAAATTTGTTTTTCTCAAAAGGATTGATATAACTCAAATAGTGTATATCCAACTAGTTGTCAATAATAATGTTTCCTAAATGATCAAATATTTTAAGAAATTACTGAAATGTTGAAATATTACTATGTTAAGCATTGGTATCATCTTGAATATCAAGATTCAATTCATGTTTTTTGATTGTTTGCTTTCCATGTCTTGATTCTCTCTTCCAACATAGCTTGCAGCATGTAATTTTGTTGTTTGTGTTTTCACCGTACATCTGTCACCTCATTGCTCTTCATTCTCCTGCCTCAGTTATAAGTGATTGATGCAACTGAAGCAAGCTTATAACGCCCAGACAATGTTACCTTATGGTTAATCATTGCCATCATTTTGCTGAGTACACATTGCAGATTTGAAAACAATCCAGCTAGTTTGCAGTAGTTAGAAAGGAGGGACATGGCTTGAGGATGATAAGGTGATGTTGATAGAATTCTCAACAAAATCTGACTTGCAAGAATATAGATAGGAAAGCATATAGGGTTGGCATTAATATTTACCCATACATCTAGACAGAGGAGAGGTTATTCTTAACACATTACACCTAATTTAGTTGCAACAACTTGCTGACACATCTTTGAGTTTTTCAAAGAGGTGGCCAAAAGCATAGGGCAGTGGATGTTGTCTGTGTTTACTCAGGCCTTTGACAAGGTCCCGCATAGCAGGCTAGTCATGAAGGTTGGGTTGCATGGGATCCAGGGAGAGCTAGCTAATTGGATTCAAAATTGGCTTGATGGTAGGAAGCAGAGGGTGAAGGTTATTTCTCAGACTGGAGACCTGTGACAATTGGTGTTCCACAGGAGTTGGTGCTGGGACCTTTGTTACTTGTTATTCACAAAAACGATCCGGATGTGAACGTACAAGGCATGATTAGTATGTTTGTGGATGATACTAAATTAGGAGGTATTGTTCTTTGCGAGGAAGATTATCAAAAATTATGAAGGGATTTGATTAGTTGGGGAGGTGGGCTGAGGATTAGCAAATGCAATTCAATACAAATAATTGTGAGATGTTGCACTTTGGAAAGTCAAACAAAAGGTAGGAATTATACAGTAAATGGTAAGGTCCTGAGGAGTGTTGTGGAACAGAGGGACTTAGGACTACAAGTACATAATTCTTTGAAAGTTGCATCACAGGTAGACAAGGTAATGAAGACATTTAGCATGCTGGTCTTCATTGGTCGAGGCATTGAGTATAGGAGTTGGGATGTAATGTTACACTTATGTAGGTTGTTCGTGAGGCCGCACGTAGAATTTTGTGTACAGTTTGGTCACTCTGTTATAAGAAAGACATAGTTAATCTGGAAAGAGTGCAAAAAAGATTTCCGAGGATTTTGTCAGGACTAATAGACCTGAGTTATAGGGAGAGATTGGCCAGGGTAGGACTTTATTCCTTGGAACATAGGAGAATGAGGAGTGACCTTATTGAGGTATATAAAATCATGAGGGGAATAGATAGGATGAATGCATATAGCCTTTTTCACAGGTCAGGTAAGAGGGAAAACATTTAAGATGGACCTGAGGGGCAACTTCTTCACTCAGAGAGTGTTGCAAATGTGGAATGGACTGCGAGAGAAAGAGGTTGAAGCAGGTACAATAGCAATATTTTTAAAAATTTGGGCAGGTACATGGATGGGAAGGATTTAGGGGGATATAGACTAAGTGCGAGCAATTGGAGCTAGCTGAGTGGGCACCATGGTCAGCACGGACCAGTTTGTGCCGAAGGCCTGTTTCCATGGTGTATTGCTCTACGACTCTATAACTTAACACTGTCATTTTAACTAATAAATTGCAAAGTTAAAATTAATGGGAACACTTAGTTTTCTACTCAAGTGAAAAATTAAGTGGGTTGTTTCTGCACAACATGAATTTTAATATTACTAATATTGTTCAAGCAGCTTTGTGGTGCCTGTGTATTGATCAGGCAGGCATTTTCCCAGCTGTCCAGAACCCTTAGCTGTGACCCAGCTGCATTTGTTGCTTAAAAGGAGCTTCCATCAAATTGCCATTACAGGCAGGGCAATATTCCTCAGTTACATGGTTTGACGAAGAAGTGTCACGTACAAATAATACCTTGTGGTGAGAAATACCACATATCTTTCTGTGATGTACAAAGGTGAAATAACTAATTATGTTTATGAGATGCATGTTTGCTCTCCTAATGTGGTATGTAGCAACAAAATAGGATTTTGAATCTTCTCCAATTAATTATTTTCTAATCCAAGGAATCCAATTTAAACGAATATAGGCCTCCGCCCACCACTTCACAATGTCCCTCCCCCAATTCCCTCTGCATCAACATCAATTAACTCATGAAGGCTTAGAATTCTAATAGCTTGGTCTCAGAGTGTCCATGAAACTAAATCCTCAGGGCTGATACTCTTCATTTTTAAAACTTTTTTAATATAATATTTATAATATTATCAGCTTAAATACAAACATTTAGAGCTATTGAATTAAAAGCCTCAATCTAAACTAAGTAATGTGAATCAGTCAGTAAAGTGCTGTTTGTGAGTTAGCAGTGAGCTATTAAATGCTGATTAGGTGAAGATAGTTGAAACCAGAATAAACCATGTTTCTCGTTATCATCCAAATATCATCCATCTATTAGGAAGCTTGAAATCAATTTATTGAGGAAATTAGTATTTGAACATTTAATAAATTTACTCGTTTATATTGTAAATGGATATTTTTAGCTTCATGTAACAGCAAAATATACACTATCCATTTCAAGCATTGACATGCATTTATCAAACCCAAACAACTCAAGGAAATTGAAAACCTAAGTAAAATTACTCTGGCACTGCCAAGGGGAGATTTGTCTTTTTAAAGGAATTTCTTTCCAAAAGTCTGTCATTATTGAAGTGCTCTTTGACTTGATGTCATGCATCTCCTGGAGTTAATGAAGCTACTCCATGACTATTAAGGACAGATAGATCTTCCCTCAAATGTATGATGAAAGGTGGAGAACATTTTAAATATGCTTTTTGGAATTTGCATTTCAAAGGAGTTGCCCAAGTGTGTCACTTAGTTTGTAAAATGTTTTCTTTAAAAAAAAAGAACAAAATCCTTCTGCAACAGTGACTTCGTGTGTGTAGAGAGCAGGTGACTGCAACACCTATGGTGTTAATGGAAAGATATTTACACTGTTATCATTCTTTTCAATCTAGTGTTGAGCTTAGCAGGTTCAATTTTTTAGTTGTATCAGTTTGACTCTTTCTCCAGAAGGAGGATCCAGGGCAGTTCAGGAAACAGTTACTTCAGCAGAAGGGATAACATTGAGAAACCTCTAAGTCGAGAGTGATTGGTTTAAAATTTGATTGGAGCTAGGAAATGTTAGCTCTGATAGGTGGAAAAATTAATGTCAAAAGATTGGATAAGTTTGAATTGTCTCGATTGTAAAATGGCCAAGAAGGTGTCAGGAGTCAGTGAAGTACTTGAGACAGAGGATGTGATTCTTCTGGAACTGAGTCTATAATAGATACTGTTAGGTGATAGAGATGGAAATGTGTTGCTGGAGAAGCGCAGCAGGTCAGGCAGCATCTAGGGAACAGGAGAATCGACGTTTCGGGCATTAGCCCTTCTTCAGGAAGAAGGGCTAATGCCCGAAACGTCGATTCTCCTGTTCCCTAGATGCTGCCTGACCTGCTGCGCTTCTCCAGCAACACATTTCCATCTCTGATCTCCAGCATCTGCAGACCTCATTTTCTCTTCACTGTTAGGTGATAGGTTGAAACCTTGTTGTGCTGTTTTGAGATTATTTTAACTGTTGAATACAATTATTTAGATTGTTTATTTTATTTCTTTCACGTACCAAATTTCTGCTCTGTTGTTTAAATAAACTCAGCAGCCTTGTGAGAAGGTGATAGCTCAGTGATATTATTGTTAGATATCAATCCAGAGATCCAGGTAATATTCTAGGGAACAGGGTTCAAATACTGCAACGGCAGATGGTGGAATTTGAATTCAATTTAAAAAAAAATCTGTAATGAAGAATGTGCTGATGATCATACCCACGCAGACACGGGGAGAATGTACAAACTCCACACAGTCAGTCGCCTGAGGCGGGAATTGAACCCGGGTCTCTGGCGCTGTGAGGCAGCAGTGCTAACCACTGTGCCACTGTGCCACCCACTTACCGTGCCACCCACGGTAAGGGTGGGTAAGAAATTCTGGCCATCCAAGGATGCCCACATCCTGTGAGTGAATAAAATGAATGTTTCAGTGACTAACCACCATGTTAACTCAATGAATAAACACATTTATTTATCAAGCTCATATTAAACTTTGGATTTGTTGTGGACTATTGAGATCAAAGAAATATCACCATTAAAAATAATGGGATAGGGAGTGTTTGCTGTCCGCATTGTGGTTATTTCTTTACTTGAATTTTAAGTATGTTCTCAGACCTTAAATGGTGCCCTTAGGCATTGTCAAAGCGGCCATTATACACCTCGCCTACTAGAAACCATCCCTTGTCCAATGTCCTTGTACATTATCACTTCACTTCATCCTCCTTTTCTTCAAACAAATCCTTGAACACATTGACTGCTACATTCATGCCCATCTCCCAAATCACTTTATTTGAATCTCTACACCAGGTTCTACCTCTAGCACAGGATTGAAAGAGGTCTGACCCAACTAATGAATAAAATTCTCTATGAACATTATACATTTTACTTCTTGAATTCTCTGAGATCTTTGAGATAGTTGATCACACTATTCTTCATTAACGTATCATCTCTATTGTCTAGTTAGATAGGACTAGATTTTACTCTTATACTCTGGCTAACCTTGGAAGGTATCTCAGAATGGTCTGTGCCTCCTGCCCTCACATTATCAATGTTGGCAACTTCCAGGGTGCTATCCTCGCTCTGTCCTTTTGATCTCTATGCTGTCTCTTGGGATTAGCATTTTCACAAAGTTTACTTCCATATATGTGCTGACGATATGCAGCTCCATGTTTCCTCTGTTTTTCTACATCCATTTGGATAAAATTAACAGTCAGATCGAAAGGTGTGAGTTGACGAAGGAAAGCTATCATGGATTTTATGAAGGCAATTCATTTTAAACCAAGCTGTTTTTGATGAGCAAGCAAGAAGGGATGACCCAGTCCCTGTGATGAATATAGCCACCCAAAAAGCGTTTGATAAAGAGCTACATAACAGCATTGTCAGCAAAGTTGAAGACAATGGAGCAAAGTGGAATGTATTAGCCCCGAGGAACCTGTTGGTTATAGTCCAACAGGTTTATCTAAAAACACAAGCTTTTGGAGCATTGCTCCTTCTTCCGGTGCTAGCAGAGCAAGGATCCAAAAGCTTGTGTTTTCAAGTAAACTTAATTAGACTATGACCTGGTGTTGTGTGATTTTTGACCTTGTCCAACCCTGTTCCATATCCTAGTTTTATAAGGTACAAATTCAACCTTGCAGAATGTACAAACCTAGCAAGTTAAATGAACTATAAAGAAAATCATGTTGTGTGACACCACTGCTTTGCTAAATGAGATGCATTCAGAACCAGTAATCTAACGCTTACTCATCAAAACTGGACAATCATGACAATCAACAGCTGGCGAATTGGATTCAAACACAATCAGTAAACCTCACTTTACCGTTACAATCAAGTGTGGGATCAGCCCTGAATCACTGATAAATGTGGGAGAGCGTACCAAGAGCCTTATGAGGCACTTTTTAAAAGATATGCCAATCTGTGAAACTTTATCGCCAGTTTAAATGCATGCTAACTATCTCAAGCAGCGTGCTATAGTCAGGGGTAAGCAATCCCACAACTGTGACAGCAAAGCTCTGCAGTCCTGCCATGATCAGTCATGACAATTAAAAATAACGATGGTGAAGATTAGTGGGAAGCCAGAGGATTCCTCCTTCAATTCTGTACTGGAATAGAACCTGTTATAGAGATTCAAATAAGGTGATTCAAATAAGGACACCTTTACGACCCAGCAGAGGACAAACTTACAAAAAATTATAACGGGGGAAGACAAAGAAACATGAAATTTAGATAGCCAGGAAGAGAAAAGAAAATTACAAGAGTTTTTATATATATATATAGTAGTGGGGAGCAAAGAATTGGCGGAAGCACTGAAGAAATACTTTGCCTGAGTCTTCATAGAAGACACCAATAGCATAGAGAACTTCATGAGAGTCAGGGGGCCAGAGGTATTGAGCTATCACCAAGGAGGAAGTGCTGGGGAAGTTGAAAGATCTGAAGGTAGATAAATAATCTGGACCAGATGGTTTCCACACCAGAGTTCTGAAGGAGATTGCTGAGGAGAGGGGCAGTGATCTTTTATGAATCACTGGAGTCAGGGAGGCTCAAGAGGATTAGAAAATGGCAAGCAAAACTTTCCTGTTTAACATAGGATAAAGGTAGTAGATGGGAAATTATAGGCTGGTTAGCCTGACTTCAGTCAGGGGTAAGATTTTAGATTCCATTACTAAAGATGAGATTGCAGAGTATTGGAAGCGCATAGTCAAATAGGGTTGATTAAGCACGGCTTTGTCAGGAGGATGTCATGTCTGACACATGTGTTAAAATTCTTTGAGGAGGTAATGAGCAAGTTAGGCATAGGAGAGCCATTGAATGTGATATATTTGGATTTCCAGAAAACCTTTGACAAGGTGCCACACGGGAAGCTGCTAGAACCAGCAGTGTGCCACAAGGATCGGTGCTGGGTCCACTGCTTTTTATCATTTATATAAATGATTTGGATGTGAACATAAGATGTATAGTTAGTAAGTTTGCAGATGACACCAAAATTGGAAGTGTAGTGGACAGCAAAGAAAGTTACCTCAGTACAACGGAACTTTGATCGGATGGGCCAATGGGATGAGGAATGGCAGATAGAGTATAATTTAGCTTAACATGAGGTGCTGCATTCTGGAAAGAGCAAGACTTGTACAGTTAATGGAAAAGTCTTGAGGAGTGTTGCTGAACAAAGAGACCTTGGAGAGCAAGTTCATATTTCCTTGAAAGTGGAGTCGCAGGTAGATAGGATAGTGAAGAAGGCTTTTAGTATGCTTTCCTTTATTGGTCAGAATATCGAGTGTAGGAGTTGGAAGGCCATGTTGCGACTGTACAGGACATTGGTTAGGCCAATTTTGGAATATTGTGTGCAGTTCTGGTCTCACTCCTTCAAGAAGGGTGTTGTGAAACTTGAAAGGGTTCAGAAAAGATTTACAAGGATGTTGCCAGGGTTGGAGAGTTTGAGCTATAGGGAGAGGCTGAATGGGTTGGGTTGTTTTCCCTGGAGCGTCAGAGACAGAGAGGTGACTTTATCAAGGTTTCTAAAATCATGAGGCATATGGATAGGGTAAATAGACAAGGTCTTTTCCCTGGGTTGGAGGAGTCCAGAACTAGAGGGCATAGGTTTAGGGAAAGAGGGGAAAGATTTAAAAGGGACCTAAGGGGCAATTTCTTCACACAAAATGTGGTGCCTGTATGGAATGAGCTGCAGAGGAAGTGGTGGAGGTTGGTACAATTACAGCATTTAAAAGGCAACTAGATGGGTACATGAATGGGAAGGATTTAGCTGGATGTGGGAAAAGTGCTGGCAAATGGGACTAGATTAATTTAGGATATCTCGTCAGCATGGATGAGTTGGACCAAAGATCTGTTTCCGTGCTGTATGACTCCATAAGATATGAGCTCATGGTGTGAGGGGGAAGGTAATGGCATGGATAGAGGATGGGCTGATGGCAGAAGACAGAGAGGAGGAATAAAGGGGCATTTTTCAGGACAGTAGCCAGTGGCTCGTGGAGTTCTGCAGATGTGAGTATTGGGATCACAACTACTCGTGTTATACATTATCAATCTGAACGAAGGAACTGAGGGCATTGTTGATAAGTTTGTCGATGGCACAAAGATAGGTGGAAGTACATGTTGTGATGAGGAAGGATGAGTCTGCAGAAGGACTTGAACAGGCTGGGAAGGGGGGTGAAGAAGTTGCAGATGGAATACAATGTGGAAAAGTGTGAGGCTTTGCACTTTAGTTGGAAGAATAGAGGCATAGACCATACTCTAAATCGGGAAAGGTTTTGGAAATCTGAAGCACAAAAGGAATTAGAAGTCCTCGTCCAGGATTCTCTTAAGGTTAACATGCAGATTCACTTGGCAATTAGGAATGGAAATGCATTGTTAGTACTCATTTCAAGAGGTCTAGAATACAAAGGCACAGATATCCTGCTGAGATGTATAAGACTTTGGTCAGATTGCATTTGGACTATTGTGAGCAGTTTTGGGCCCTGTATCTGAGGAAGGATGAGCTGACATTAGAGGAGATCCAGATGAGATTTATAAGAACTACCCCAGGGATGAAGGGCTGGTCATATGAGGAGCAGTTGAGGACTCTTGGTCTGCACTTGATGGAGTTTAGAAGAATGAGAGGGAATCGCATTGAAACTTACAGAATACTGAGAGGCCTGAATAGAGTGGATGTGGAGAAGATGGTCCCACTCATTGGAGACACTAGGATCTGATGGCACAGCTTCATGGTGAAAGGACAATCCTTTGGAACTGAGATAGGAAGAATTTCTTCAGCCAGAGAATGGTTGATGTGTGGAATTCTTTGCCACAAAAGGCTATGGAGGCCAAGTCATTGAGTGTATTTAAGACAGAGACAGATAAGTTTATGATTAGTAAGGGAATCAAGGGTTGCAGGAAAAGGTTGTAGGAGAATGGAGTTGAGAAACATTTCAGCCATAATCGAATGGTGGAGCAGACTCGAAGGGCCGAAAGGCCTACTTCTTCTCCTACATCTTATGGTCTTAGTCTGTGTCTTGTTGGCTTTGCTGTCAGAAGAGCAAACCTATTTTTACCGTTTCACCAATGTCATCTCTCTTTTTCACCTTTTATATCGCTATTCTTCTTTCCCTAGTTGTCACTCTCTTTGTTTTTTGCTGTGAACATCCTCACCATCAGTTTCATTTGTTCCTCCTCCACCTCAGTCACCATTTTCCTTTTGAACTCGAAACATGAACTCTATTTTTCTCTCTCCACATATGTTGAGTTTATCCAGCACTTCCTATTTTTATTCCACCCACTTTGTGCTATTTATTACTTGTGAGAAGCAGCTCCATGACACATCTGTAAATTAGCTCCAGGCTCCTTAGCCTAACACACATTCCAAGGCTTTCCTATTTTACCTTCCATTTGGCTTCCCTAAAGTCTTACTTATCCGAAACACTGCTGCCAATATAATATCTCATATTTTGTTCTACTTGCTTGCTTGATGACTGATATCGCTTTCTTCCTTAATGCTTCAACATGAAAGTGATAGTCCTCACAATTAAATCCTTTCATGGTCTCATTCAGTAATCTCCAGCCTGGTAACCCCACTTTCCAAAATCTCTAATCTGTTCCATTGTTTCCAGCATCTCATACCTCTCTCTCCCTTTTTAACCCTATCA
The DNA here is from genome assembly GCF_004010195.1 of Chiloscyllium plagiosum. NCBI lineage: Eukaryota > Metazoa > Chordata > Chondrichthyes > Orectolobiformes > Hemiscylliidae > Chiloscyllium > Chiloscyllium plagiosum. The sequence goes on along the minus strand of NC_057726.1, from coordinate 21,485,334 downwards.
TCAGTGCTGTACTGTCAGTCATCTCTATCTTGTAATCTGAAATTCCTTTCTTCAGTCTATCTGTAACTCCACAACCCCTTCCTGAGCAGATTTCTTCTTCTTTGGCTCAACTTCCATTCTCTTGATTTTGATACCATGAAGCACTTTGCTTTATTTTTTTAACATTAACGGCTCATGGATGTGGAAGTTGTTCAGATTATTTGCTCTTGTGTATCTGTCATTGCAGCCTGAAACATGTTGAAATACAATGCAGTATCTCATGATATATTGCTACGTGCTATTGTCTTAATTTGTACAATTGCAGGTTTCCTACTGCAGGAGAGCTCCGTGCTCCCATTCTCCCCATTTCAATCATCAAGAGAAGGTTTGTGAATAACGGAAGTGCAGTAAAATTATAGCTACCAGCATTTTCACTTAAAAGTGTAATGTAGCTCCTGCCAGCAGACTATTGGTTCAAAGCTTTGAATCTTCTGTCCTTGTCTACAATCACCTGATTTGCAAGACTCTCTGGTTACTTGTCAACCAGCATTATAATTACATTCACTTTGCTCATTTGTCCAGTGCTGTGAATTTTATGTTTGCTCGCTGGATGATAGGCACCAGTGAGGGAGAAAGCAGGGGAGTCAAAATACAGAGCAGGAGGCTTTCATTTCTCCAACCCGCCTGTCCCTTTTCTCTTTAAATTTTTATGGTGGTAGGGAAGTGTTGGTTGGCTTGCCTGCCCATGCTTAATTAGTAACCATGTCATAATAGTCTCGTCCAATCCACTCTGTCCAGTATTGTACCTGGTTTGGGGGTAGGTCAGTGAAAGGCAAAAGGTTTAACCATTTGTAGTCTGTAAGCTTAGTGGGAAAAATGTAGAGTCATAGCGTATTAGAGATGTAAAGCACAGAAACAGACCCTTCGGTCCAACTTGTCCATGCCGACCAGATATCCTAACCTAATCTGGTCTCATAGATGAACAAGTTTCCAAGGAAATCAGAAATGCCAGAATTTAGATTACAATTATGATCCTAGTTTTGACTGGAATAGTAATGGTGTAAAGTACTATAAGAAGTAAGAGTTTTTTTGAGGATGTTCGACAGAATTTTCTGTATCACTGTTTTCAGTTCAACCTGGGAAGAGGTATTGCTGGATCTAGTTTTGGAGAATGAGGGGGTCACGTCAAACAAATGATACTCTATGAACGTGAAGGGGACAATAATTATTGTATCATTAGGCTTACATTGGCCATGGAAAATGACAAGGAACACTGGAAGAAAACCAAATCCAATGGGGTGAAAACCAATCTGAACAATGGTTTACAGAGGAAAGTGCAACAGAGGAGATAATTCAGCCAGTGATATTCCCATCCAGGGTAAAGGTAGCACAAATCCAGTGTTCTCTAGATGAGTGTGTAAAGGAATGAGAAACAACGAGAGAGAGAGTGAGAGAAGGGCCAACGGCCAACGTAAAAGACAATCTTAAAATTGTTTCATGGCATAATGATGGTAAAACTACCAAATGGTTATATAAATAGAGACGGGGACAAGGCAGCAATACTAAATGAGCACTGTGCCCCTGTCTTGACCAATAAAGAAGATTCTGCTCCATTTATAGGGAAAGAAAAGTTAGCTTGAGACACTTCTTGGGTTAAAAATTAATCAAGAAGGTTATGAGTCGTCTGATTGGCTTCTCTGTACAGAACTGAATGAAATGTACCTAAGACACTGAGAAAAGTAAGGGTGGTCATTTATAATATTATTATTTGTTAACTTGGGTTCCAAAGTAGAGATGAATGAGTTTTTTATTGTTTTCAATTTTGTCAAGAGGACTTTTTTATTAAGGAGCTGAAACTCACTTATTTTAACATTGGGTCAAAACAGCCTTTCCAAGAAATTACATGATTTAAGCTAAAACCCAAGCAAAGCACCTAGTGAAATAATTGCTGAAGTGGTTATAATTTAAGATTTGTAACCCAAAGAGCTTCAAATTATGAGAGACCATGAGCATCACCAGTTCAAAAGGAGGGAGAGTTTTAGCTAGAGCGGCAGGAGGGTGGGAACCAAAGCAGTAGGTCAGCATATGGAGTGATTGAGGGAGACCTTAATTCCAGTAAGTCTAATAGGAAGAGTATGCAGGGCTAGGTTAATGAACACAGTGGGACTGGAAGTCTGAAGTGTATTCACTTTAATGTAAAGAATACAGCAAGTAAGGCAGATTAGTTTAGAGTGTGGCTTAGTACCTGAAACTATGATGTTGTGCCTATTACAGAAACTTGGTTGAGAGAAGGACAGGACTGGCAGCTCATTGTCCCAGGATTTATATGTTTGATGTGTGATAGAGCAGGATGTAAAATGGATAGAGGAATTGCATTATTGACATAGGAGATATGTCTCTGTGACAAAGAGATGACATCTTCGAGGGCTCATCCAGTGAGGCCAAATGGATAGAATTCAGGAATGAGCAAAGTGCAATCACTATGATGGCATTATAACATAAGCCTCCCAATAGCCAGCGGGGAAATAGGGAAAAAGGTATGCAAGGAGATCGTAGAAAGATGTAAAATCAACAGGGGTTGTTGTAGTGGATGATTTTTAACTTCCCCAATATTAACTGGGAATCCCTTAGTGACGGGACTGAGATGTGGAAGAATTTATTAAATGTGTCTGGGAGGGTTTCTTGAAACAATATCTAGAAACTCCACTTAAGTTGGGAACTGCACTAGACCTGGTACTGGGGAACGGCTAGGTGATCGAAGTTTCAGTGGGGGAGCATTTTGGGAACAGTGATCATAATTCTATAAATTTTAAAATAGTTATGAATAAAGATAAAACTGGCCCTAAGATGGAAATGCTATATTTGCCATGACTCTTAGGAGCAGTGATGTACAGAGGGATCTTGGGTGCAAGTCCATAGCTCCCTGAAAGTGGCAACACAAGTGTATCAGGCTATAAAGAAGGCAGACGGCATGCTTGCCTTTGGTCAGGGTATTGAATATAAAAGTTGGCGAGCCATTTTGCAGCTGCATAAAACTTTAGTTTGGCCACATTCGTGGAATTACGTGCCATTCTGGTTGCCACACTACAGGAAGGATATGGAGGCTTTAAAGAGGGTGCAAAAGAGACTTACCAGGATATTGCCTGAATTGGAGTGAGTTTGGAAAAACTTAGATTGTTTTTGTTAGAGTGTTGGAGGCTGAGGGGTGACCTGATGGAAGGAAATAAAATGATGAGATAGATAAGGTGAATGTAGGAGTTTTTGCCCAGGTGGAAATGGCAAATACTAGGGACATCGGAATTATTTACACAGAAGGTGTTAGGTGCCTGGAACATGCTGCCAGAGGAGGTGGTAGAAGCAGATACAATAGTATTATTTAAGAGGCATTTAGGCAGTCACATGAGCAGACTTAGTTTAAAATGGCATCATGGTTGGCACAGACATGGTGGACCAAAAGGCTTGTTCCTGTGCCCTACTGTTCTATGTTTTGTATTCTAAGAAATCTGTCCTTGCAGATGTGTTGGTTAATGGCCCCAAAATAGCAGGAAAAAAGCCTTTTTTTGATATAAAAAAGAGTTAGGTGAGAAAAGTTAATGAGTTAACCTGCACACATGTCTCTGAGAGCGACGTTAATGGTAAGAATCACATCTAATGAAGGACAGAATTTTGTCAAAAAGAAACACTGTTTATGACCTCGTCGGTTTAGGTGAAATTCCCTATAGTATGGAAACAGGCTCTTCGGCCCAATAAATCCACACCGACCCTCCGAAGAGTAACCCACCCAGACCCATTCTCTACCCTATATTTATCTCTGTCTAATGCATCGAACACCATGGGCAATTTAGCATGGCCAATTCATCTAATCTGCGCATCTTTGGATTGTGGGAGGAAGCCCACACAGACACAGGAGACCCACGAGAATGTGCAAACTCCACACAGACAATTGTCCAAGGCAGGAATCAAACCTGGGTCCCTGGCGCTGTGAGACAGCAATGCTAACCACTGAGCCACTCAGTAAGAAATCAAGAACGAAGAAAGAATATTTCTAGAAAGAAAGAGTTGTTGTTTTTTGCTATTTATGATCAATCTTTTCCAATTAGTCTTCTGTTTTTCCTTTCTCTTTTGTTTTTTTTTCCTTTTTCTTTTGTGTCATGAACATTGGCAGCCTCATGTGGATATGTAATAGTAAATGACCAGCAGTTATCAAATTACAAAAGATGCAGCTTACAGCTTAGTAAAATAAGTTTTATTCTAAGGTCTGACTTATTAGTGCCACTATCAGTTGGGATGATGACAGTGGAAATTACAGAAGCACCAGCCACAATTTTTCAAACCTCCTTGCATATGGTGGACTTTTGTTTAGTGTTATTCATACATGGCTAGCTCAACATATGTTGCCCGTTCCTACTTGCCTTTGAACTGAGAAGCCTGCTGAGTCATTTCAGCCACCTGTACTTACATATAGGTCAGACTAAGTAAGGATGCCAAATTTCCTTCCCTAAAGGACATTAGTGAACCAGATATTTTAAAATGGAGATTGACAATAGTTACATAGTTGTCATTACATTACCTTTTAATTCTAGATTAGTTTTTTTAAAAATTGAATTCAAATTTTGAACCCATGTTACAAAAACGTTAACCTGGGTTTCCAAGCAGTCCAGAAACAATTCCATTATGCCACCACCTCCCCTTGACAGGAGAATTGCAAATATTACACAATCTTTCAGAGGAAGTGTAACCCAGCAACTGCTGTTCAATCTAACTTTAAATGGGGGCTTCAGTAGCAACAATTTGTAACAAAATTAACAGTTGCTGAGACAAATGTGGATGCACTAAGGAACAGCTGTACAGATATCTAAAGACTAACTCATGTTGAACGAATTTGCTTGATTTTCTTGATGGGGTAATAGGGAGGTTTGAAGAGAGTAATGTCTTTGATGAAATTTCATCAGGCATTGGATAAAATGCCACTTAATAAGTGGTTGAGGGAAATTGGAGCTCAGAGAATAAAAGGGACAGTATCTGTGTTGATACAAAATCGGCTGAGTGACCAGAAACTGTGAGCAGTGAATGAAATGTTTTTTTTGCTGACAGGAAGACACTTACAGTTGATCCTCCCCAGGGTTCAGTGTTTGGACCCCTGCTCTTGATAACGACCAAGCCAATTTCAAAATTTGCATATGGGACAAAACTTGGAAGTATTGTGGATAGTGAGAAGGGTGGTGTTAAACTTCAAAAAGACGAAAGCTGGTAGACATGTGGCAAAAGTATGTGAAGTAATTTGATTTAGATTAGATTCCCTACAGTTTGGAAACAGGCCCTTCAAAGAGTAACCCACGCAGACCCATTTCACTCTAACCAATGCATCTAACACTATGGGCAATTTAGCATAGCCAATTCACTTGACCTGCACATCTTTGGACTGTGGAAGGAAACCCACAAAGATACAAGGAGAACTTGCAAACACCACACAGACAGGCACCCGAGGCTGGAATCAAACCTGGGACCCTGGTGCTGTGAGGCAGCAGTGCTAACCACTGTGCCACTCTAGGTTGGAAGGATGAGGAGAACCAAGAAAAATAAAAGGTACTTTCAGGAAACTTTAATGGAGATGTGTGAGCAGAGTGACCTGTGTGACACATATGACAAATGAAGGTGGAAGGGTTAGTTTGAGGCAATAGTCAATAAAGATTATGGCCTTTATAAAACACTGGTTTGGTCTGAACTGGCATAACCTGTCAAGGTTTGGACAACCCATTTTAGGAAGGATGTGAATTCCATAGTGAGGATGCAATAAAGACTCTCAAGAATAGTTTGAGGGTTGAGGAACTCGTTATCTGGATATTTGGAACTAGTTAATGCTGTTCTCCTTGGAGCAAAGAAAGTTGAGTAGAGATTTGATAGATGATAGTCAGAATCATGGCAGGTCTGGACAGAATAGATTGAAAGAAACTTGCCAGTGGTAGAACAACTAACAATCAGAGGACATCAATTTAAAGTGACTGGCAAAAGAACAAATGGCAATACGAGGAAAGCCACTTTTTCATGCAGTGAGCAGTTATCTGGAATGAATTGTCTGTGTGTGTGATGGACACAGATTCAATTGTACCTCTCAAGGAAATAGACAATATTCTGAAGAGCAAACATTTGTAAAGACAAGAAATGATTTTGGGTCTAGCTGAATTGTTCTTGCAGAGAGTCAGTGTAGGCACAATGAACCAAATGGCCTCCTCGTGTTCTCTCGTTACGTGATTGGGACGAGATTGATAATTGAGTCGCTATGCAGAAAGGTAGATCTTGATGAGTTTTGAGAAGATTTGTAGCTCAGGTTGAGGTTCTGGATGTAGGTTTGCTCGCTGAGCTGGAAGGTTCATTTCCAGACGTCACCCTGAATCTCTGGGCCATCTCTCTTTCTGCCATCTCTGCTGTAAGACTGTCTGAAAATGAACCTTCCAGCTCAGTGAGCAAACCTACATCCAGGTAGATCTTGAAAAAGATTTGCTTAGACAAAAGTCAACGAGAGACATTTGTAACATGAATTCCCTTTGCCACTGCAGCATAGGATTTCTGTTCTGACGAAGATTCACTGGACCTCAAATTTTAACTTTGATTTCTCCTCACAGATGCTGCCAGACCTGCTGGGATTTTCCAGCAACTTCTGTTGTTGTTTCTGATTCACAACATCTGCAGTTCTTTTAATTTTTATTTACAGTATCTGTAAATATCCTTTGGCGACAATTCTTGTCAGATAACCAATCAAGCTTAAATGAACAGCTTGTTAGTAATGAAGTTAAAATGTAGTATAATGTATTGGATACCAAAGTTAATAATGCAATATACTTATCATGAGCAACCATAAGTCAGTAGCATTGTTCTTGACATGGCAGTAGGTTGGGGATCAGGTGATGAAGAATTGGTTCCCCTTTGAAGAGTTGACATTGCAACCTCAGTTCAGAGCAAACAATGTGTTATGTGGGTTGACGAGTGTGGTGCTGGAAAGGCACATTCCTGAATGAATGGCTTATGCCCGAAACGTCAACTGTCCTGCTCCTCAGATGCTGCCTGACCTGCTGTGCCGTTCCATCACCACACTTTTTGACTCTGATCTCCAGCAACTACAGCCCTCACTTTCTCCAATTATATGAACAATGATTAAGATTGGCAATTGGGAGCAATAAAGAGGTTGTTTAAAAGAATTCAATCCTCATTCTAGCTTTAGAATTTGTAAAATAGAAGACTGTAATAAGCAACAAAAAATGGAGAGAAGAAAATTCAGTGGCAAAACGTTCACTTAATCCTTTATTTTTCAATTAGTAAATAATTGAAATTGAATAAAAGTGAATTATTTAATTTTCATGTATGCACATGAAACTTTGTGAAGAAAATTATAAGAAGCAGAGAGAAGTAATTAATTCATAGACAATGGCCTTGGAAAAGTGTGATTATTTTATGGTGCTGGATTCAATAACTTAATTTAACTTGATTATGATTTCAACTTCAAGCAATGCCCCAAGAGTTAAAAGATTGGAATTAAAATTTAATGATGAATGAAAACTATTGGACTCTCAATGAAATTATGGATCCAACACATCTGCTCACAAAAAGTTATTAGAAATAACTAAGAAATACTATAGTGTCTAAATTGCATATCAAAATTCCCCAGACGAAGAGAAGTGTGTTTAGTGAAGATTTCATCTTTTTGGTTATAACACAAATTTGGTATTTGATTTGATTTATTGTTATGTGTACCTAAGTACAGTGAAACGCTTTGTTTGCCAGCTAAACAGGCAGATCATAGTACGCAAAGACATAAGATTGTTATGGACCTGGCCAGACACGCTTGAACCATTTCAAGAAAATAGCCTGGACCCTAACTTTGCCTTTGTTTGAAGCAGGTGAGTAGTGGATATTCCAGGAGCGATGTACCTGGCCCAATCACTTAGTTGTAAACAAACCAGAATTTATTTGCAAGATTACTAAATGAAACACAAACAAAAGCGAACAGAATATAGAATAACCTAACCTATTCAAAAACTCAACAGATTATCCCAAATTAATGATGTTGTTTCAAATCTCTATACAATCCCCATAAACACCTCTTGGCAGAAAAGGTAAAATCAACCACACTGTCTTACAGGAGAGATGGCAGAGGGAGAGAGACGGCGGAAAGATTCAGCATGGAACACCTTCTTCCATGTAGCTGTTCCTTTGACCAGCAGCCTCAAAACAACTGATTGCTTGCTCAGAACAGCCAGACTGCTGAACCCAAACCAAACGAGAGAAAAGCTGGACTGGGAGAACTGGCTACTCCCCTTTCAGTGCACAAGGTTTTTTTTCAACTTAAAAGCTTGTTCAAGTAGATCAAGCCATACATTTTGGAACCTGTGCCTTGTAAAACATTTCTGGAAAAAAATCAAGGACAACAGTGACATAAATAGGGAAGATGTGTTGGGTGCATTGAGGTTATTAAGGTGAACAAATCCCTAGGACTAGGTGGGATCCATTCCAGGTTGCTGAGGGAGGTAAGAGAGGAAATAGCTGGGGCCCTGACAAATATCTTTGTGACAGGTGAGGTGCTGGAGGACTGAAAGGTTGCTTATGTGTTCCCCTGTACAAGAAGGGTAGTAGGGATATTCCAGGTAACTACAGACCAGTGAGCCTGTCGTCAGTGGGGGGAAAGTTGCTGGAGAAGGTACTGAGGGATAGGATCTATTCACATTTAGAAAAGAATGGCCTTATCAGTTATAGGCAACATGGTTTTGTGCGGGGGAGATCGTGCCTTACCAACTAAATAGGGTTCTTTGAGGAAGCGACCAAGTTGATAGATGAAAGAAGGGTTGTTGATGTCATATACATGGACTTTATTAAGGCATTTGATAAAGTTCCCCATGGTAAACTAATGGAGAAAGTGAAGTCACATGGTGTGCAGGGTGTTCTAGCTTGGTGGATAAAGAACTGGTTGAGCAACAGGAGACAGAGAGTAGTAGTTGAAGGGAGTTTCTCGAAATGGAGGAGGGTGATCAGTGGTGTTCCACAAGGGTCAGTTTTGGGACCACTGTTGTTTGTGATATACATAAATGATCTAGAAGAAGGCACTGTTAGTATGACACGAAGATTAGTGGAGTAGCAGAAAGCATAAGGGACTGAGAGAGAATACAGGAGAATATAGATAGACTGGAGAGTTGGGCGGAGAAGTGGCAGATGGAGTTCAATCCAGGCAAATGTGAGGTGATGCATTTTGCGAAGTTGAATTCTGGAGCAAATTATGCTGTAAACGGAAGACTCTTGGGAAAAAATGATGGGCAGAGAGATCTGGAAGTGCAGATCCATTGTACCCTGAAGGTTGCTGCACAGGTGGATGGAGTGGTCAAGAAGGCATATGGTATGTTTGCCTTCATCGGATAGGGTACAGAGTATAACAGCTGGCAAGTCATGTTAAAATTGTACAAGATATTGGTTCGGCGGCATTTAAAATACTGTGTACAGTTCTAGTCGCCACGTTACCAAAAGGATGTGGACCCTTTGGAGAGGGTGCAGAGAAGGTTTATGAAGATATTGCCTGGTATGGGAGGTGCTAGCTATGAAGAGAGGTTGAGTAGGTTAGGTTTGTTTTCATTAGAAAAAAGAAGATTGAGGGGGGACCTGATTGAGGTTTACAAAATCATGAAGGTTATAGACAGGGTGGATAGAGACAAGCTCTTTTCCAGGGTGAAGGATTCAATAACAAGAGGTCAAACTTTCAAGGTGAGAGGTGAAAAGTTTAAGGGGGATACAAACAGCAAGTACTTCACACAGAGGGTGGTGGGTGTCTGGAACGTATTGCCAACAGAGGTGGTAGAGACAGGCACAGTGGATTCATTTAAGATGCGTCTGGACAGATGCATGAGTAGGTGGGGAGCAGAGGGATACAGATGCTTAGGAATTGGGCGACAAGTTTTGACAGTAGATTTGGATCGGCTCAGGCTTGAAGGGCTGAAGGGCCTGTTCTTGGGCTGTAAATTTTCATTGTTCTTTGTTTCACACAACCTTGTTAAAGGAGCAGCATCATCACAAGATTATAGGGTGATGTAAACTTGGACAGAGTGAGGCATACAGGTTACAATGCACAGGATGTGCACGAAGCAAGATCAACATTAACAAGATCAACATTGTTGAAGGTAGAGAGTCCATTCATAAGTCCAATAACAGCAAGGAAGAAGCAGATATTGAAGCTGTTAGTGCACGTGTTCAGGTTTCTGTACCTTCTGCCTGATGAAAGAGGTTGTAGGAGAGCAATAATGGGATGGGATGGGTCGTTGATGATGTTGGCAGCCTTTGCATGGCATGAGAGGTGTAAATGGAATCCATGCATGGTTGTAATTTTCAGTTCACTTTTAGACATAAAAAGTGAAAAATATGCAAGTTTGCTAATATGGAAATAAGAAATATCTTATAAGAAGCAGATTAAAGACCTCAGAATAAATTTTTCAAAGATTCCTATTAAAATTAGTTTATATAAGGGTTTACTTTATACACAATGAAAATAAAGAGTTTCCCTAATGGTTCAAAAGGCAATTAAAATGTTTTAAATATAGAGACAGAAATGGTACAGGAATTGATCTAATGAATGGAAAATATTTTTATTCAAATTATTAATTAGAATTTATCATGTAACTTTCAAAATAATTTAGGATATGTAAACAATGATTATCCACAGAGATTGTGCACTAATGAAGATTATGCATTTAAACATTCTTGTGATTGCCAACTCTGCCAAGGATTCAACTCTATCTAAATCACTGTTCAAAGAATTAGCAAGTGTGGTGAAATCCACGGGTACACTCCTCCAATAATCAGACAGATAATTAAAAAAACCTCAGTAGTAACATGTCACTTTTTCACATTCTGTGGTAGTTCATATTCAATTCAGTAATAAGGAAACCATCAACATTACCAGTTGGTGTTAGATGCTCCTATCTTTTCATCTGCTTCGGTTATACTCCATGTACTCGACACTGTGGACATAGGAAGTATAAAGTATCTATTATGAACCTAACAACTATTCACAGTAGAGAAGCATCCAGACTTAACTTTAAGAAGTTCCTTTTCCAGACCAAGCATTTACAAAAATATTAATACGAAAAGCAAAAATGTCCCAGTTACCTGAAATATTAAAAGACATAATCAAATTAGTTTCAGAGCATCAGCATCTGCAGTTCTTTGTTTCATCAAATTAGCTGTCCAATGTTGTCTTCAATAAAGCTAACGTAGATGTGATGCAACTGTGGTAGTTTCGATAACTGTTATGGCAAAGGCTGTGTTATTACTTGGTATTCTGATCTTCTGTTTACATTTATTCAGCTTCGGCATTACTTGTAATAAAAGCGGCACTTAATCCATCTTAACTCAGTATAAAGGGGCTGTATTGAACTGAATCAAATTACTGGCAAAGATGGATAAAATCTTTTTTTTACCCTTTCCAAAAACTCTCACATTTTTGTCTTAACAGAGTCATAGAGATGTACAGCATGGAAACAGACCCTTCAGTCCAACCCGTCTATGCCAACCAGATATCCCAACCCAAACTAGTCCCACCTGCCAGCACCCGGCCCATATCCCTCCAAACCCTTCTTATTTATACACCCATCCTCTTAAATGTTGCAATTGTACCAGCCTACACCACATTCTCTGGCAACTCATTCCATACACGTACCACCCTCTGTGTGAAAATGTTGCCTCTTAGGTCTCTTTTATATCTTTCCCCTCTCACCCTAGTTCTGGAACCTCTAGTTCTGGACTCCCCGACCCCAGGGAAAAGACTTTGTCTATTTCTCCTATCCATGCCCCTCATAATTTTGTAAACCTCTATAAGGTCACCCCTCAGCCTCCAATGCTCCAGGGAAAACAGCCCCAGTCTGTTCAGCCACTCCCTGTAGCTCAGATCCTCCAACTCTGGCAACATTCTTGTAAATCTTTTCTGAACCCTTTCAAGTTTCACAACATCTTTCCGATAAGAAGGAGAACAGAATTGCACGCAATATTCCAACAGTGGCCTAACCAATGTCCTGTACAGCCGCAACATGACCTCCCAACT
>NC_057726.1:21419143-21470930 GCF_004010195.1 Chiloscyllium plagiosum | reverse complement strand
AAGCTGCCAGTCCTGCCCATCCCTGAGCCATGTTTCTGTAATTGCTATGATATCCCAGTCCCATGTTCCTAACCATGCCCTGAGTTCATCTGCCTTCCCTGTTAGGCCCCTTGCATTGAAATAAATGCAGTTTAATTTATTAGTCCGACCTTGTCCCTGCCTGCCCTGACTGTTTGACTCACTTCTGTTCTCAGCTGTACCCATCTAAGATCTCTCGTGTTGCCAATTTAAAATTGAGTTAATTAACTGGACGATTTGTAGAAACCAAATCAATTCACCAGGGCAAAGTGGCGAGGTTAAATTGGTTAGTTTCTCCAATTGGTTGTAAGTGGTGTGCATTATACAATCCAAGCCACTGCAAACATTTTCAATATTACAGGAAGCTGTTTTTCGCTTTTCGTGTGATTATTTGTGGCAGAATGATTCCAGCAAATGCTTCATCCAAGTACATTGTCACTAACTGCGTCCCTCTGCAGAATGTCATTAAAGGTTGGATACTCAAGTCAAAACATTTTCGTAGAGTTGCCTCCATATTGATGTCTCCTGTGTGCACTACTATTCTTCTGTGGAGGTGGGAATGGGATAGAGTCAAATGGACTGAACCTGGAAACAGATTGAAGGTAGCCACAAAGGTTTGGGTGAACTGGTTAGAGACTAGTGTCAGTCCAGTTGTATTCAAGACTCACAGGCTCTTTAGCTCTCACCTCTCACACCCCCTTATGCTCCATAAACCCCTCATATCTTCCATTACAAAACCCCTCATACCTTCCCTGTGACCTCCATGCTGACTTCTTAAAAATTGTTTATAGGATATGGGTCTTGCTGGCTGTTCTAGTATTTATTGCCCATCCCTAGTTATCCTTGATGTTGTCGTGATAAGCTGCAATATATTTAATGTAAGTAGACCCACAGTACTATGAGGGAAGGAATTTTGGGAAGACTTATGTCGTATGCACAATGTACAAAGCCAATAATCCATACAATAACAATGGTTAGTCTTGAAATAAATGCCCATGAAGAAGAATTTACTCAGAAATTTGCTTTGTAAAGGAAAAACTGTTGGTCTTATAACCTAAAAAAGTGTCAATTTGATGGTATCATTGCAATAACCAAAGCTTTATCCCATTGGCAAGGGCACAAGGGAGACTGAAAGAGTTCATGGGGATTATGAAGAGACATGAATTTGAGGTTTAAAATCTGTCTTTCAAAAAGGTTACCAAATACAAACCCCTCACAGAGGCTGAGAACCATGAGTCCTTCAGAAGCTAGTGGGACAGCATGAAAATTATGGAGGATTATGAGATACATTCTCCTACAATGGAACTATTCATTGAGAGTGCAGGGTGCAGGCCTTTATCCAATCGCCACAGAAATTGTTCAGAATAGATCCAGGAATTGGATGCCACCTGCTTTTTTTGAACAAATCAGGGGTTGTCCTGATTATGCAAGAATCTTGGCCTTATTTTTTTAAACTCAACCAGATAGTGCATGAATGGAACAAAAAATTCTGTTGTCAGTTTTCTTTCATTTTAGAAATAAACCATCCTAATTTAATTATTGCAAGCCTCAAGCAATCACCTTGTCATGTGGTCAGAATAATCCTTGTGTTTGGTGTTAATTAGTATGAATTTGAAATGCTCTTAGTGTTGTAATAAAATTCACAAAAGCTGTAAATATGTTCGACATTTATTATTCATGGAATATTCAGTCAAGCAAAATAGTTGTGATTTTTTTTAAAGAGGCAGCTTGCATGCATATATTCATTTTATTGCATTAACTGTTCTGATCCCAGATGATGGAAACTCAGGACAAGTCAGATTGCAGAATGAAACCTGTTTGACTGATCAAAAGATTTATTTTTGCAGGTGGCTACCATTGCGGTTAATCACTGAACATAATCATATGAGGCTGCCAATTTTCTTTCGCAAAAGGACACAAATTTATTACACAAAAGAAAAAGGAATGCTGTATATCTTTATGACTAATCTGGGAAGAATTAAGCCCCATTATTCCACACAGCATCGTAAAGATATACACAGTCGAAGAGTGTGGTGTTGGAAAAGCACAACTGGTCAGGCAGCATCTGAGGAGCAGGAGTGTCCTTCATCAGGAACGGCTTATGACCAAAACGCCAATTCTCTTGCTCCTTGGATGCCGCCTGACCAGCTCTGCTTTTCTCGCACCACATGCTTCAACTCTGATCTCCAGCAGCTGCAGTCCTCACTTTCTCCCAAGGGTATTCTTACCCAATTAAACCCCAAGATGGTCAATTTGACTGCTATTCAGGATAAAACTAATTCACACCATCATTGTTAAAGAATCAAAGTGTTTACAAATGAAAAACAGAGAAAAGAAATGATTAATAATCCACAAAATGCAACATTAACACTGCATTTTTAAACCCAATTGTGAACATATTCATTCATAAATAAGACAGACGAAAAACAGATGTTTTGATACAAATATTGTTTGTGGGAAAAATACAAAGAGGGTAAAATAAAATTCTGAAGATCAAGAGTCTGGATCACATGGTGGATTATTATCTCTCACAGCTCCTTTGATTTTAGCAACAATAATACATTGTTGCCTGCAATCAATGGTCATTCTTCAATAAAAACAAAAACTGCTGGGGAAATCCAATAGGTCTGACATTGTCTTTGAAGAGAGAAACAGCATTAATATTTTGATTCGAATATGAACTCTGAAGAAGAGGAGGGCACAGTGTTTAATGTTTCCAATTAAACCCCAAGATGGTCAATTTGACTGCTATTCAGGATAAAAGTAATTCACACCATCATTGTTAAAGAATCAAAGTGTTTACAAATGAAAAACAGAGAAAAGAACGTATACAACATATACAAATATATGTTGAAGAGCATGTTGTGATGAGAAGATATAGATAAGTTGAGGGAATGGGCAAAAATTTGGCAGATGGAATTTAATGCAGGAAAATGTGAGGTTATGCAATTGGTAGCAACATTCAAAAGACAATTATTTAAATAGAGAGCGACTCCAAAAGCTGCAGCATAGAGCGAGCTGGGTGTTCTTGAGCATGAAATATAAAATATTAGCATGTAGGTGCGACAAGCAATGAAGACCACGAATTTCGACATTTATTGCTAGGGGATTAGAGTTTAAAACCAGGCAAGGATAGTTAGAAATGTAAAGAATGTTGATGAGACCAGAGCTGTAGTATTTTATACAGTTTTGGTCCGTATATTTAAGAAATAATAGACTAGCTTTGGATGCTGAAAGAGATTTATGAGACTGATTCCTAGGATGGAGGGGTTGACATATTGAGGAAGGCGAAACATGTTAGGCCTTTATTCTTTAGAGTTTAGAAGAATGACAGGTGATTGTATTGAAATGTAAAAGATTTGCAAGGGTCTCGACAGGGTAGGTGTTGAGAAGGTATTCTCGTGAGAGAATCTTGAACTTGGGCCATCATTACAATATAAGGCGACACTGATTTGAAATTCATTTAGCTCAGAGAGTTGTGGAGGCTAGGTCATTGAAAATATTTAAAGTGAAGGTTGATAATACTGTTGAAATATTGGAGCGTTGACAGTTATTCCTGATGAAGGACTCCTGCCCACAACATCGATTTTCCTGTTCCTCAGATGCTGCCTGACCTGCTGTGATTTTCCAGCACCACTCTAATCCTGAGTTGACAGTTATGCTGAGCTAGTATGAAAGTGGAGTTAAGGCCTGAGGCAGATCAGCCACAGTCTTACTTGAATGGCAGGGCATGATTATTTATGTCTTGAAAAGAAGTAATTGAGTTAATTTTCATTATTTTGAATCAAAATTGCTTTTATGCATTTTTGTTTTACATTTCATGGCTGCTTCCTGACAGTTTCCAAAATCATTATTCCTCATTAATTGTATGAATTCAAAAACTTTGACTGTATTATGAAACATGAATCCAGCATTCCTGTCACTTCTGTGTGAAGCAATAATGTTTTTCTTTTATAGTGCCATGACTATGATAATACATCCCAAGGTGCTTGGTATTGAGGCATGCTTTTAAGAAGGGAAGATTTGGACAGGGAATTTCAGAACTTAGGAACTTTTAAGTTAAAGGCATTTGTAATCACAAGACTAACAAACCTGCAGATTAAAAACATTGCCAAATTCTGGCTTGTTGAGCATCCCTAGTTTTAATGGTAGGGTATTAAAATTCAGGAATGTTCAAGAGATAGAATTTGTGGACTGATTATGGGGTTTAAGGTTACAGAAAAATGAATGTGTAAAATCCCGGCAGGATTCAAAGAGAACTTGAAGAGAAAAGGCATCAGAATCTTCTGAGATGCGTGTCTCCCCTTCCCTCCTCCCTCTGCAGAGAAAAATCTTTATGTTTGCTGCATCCGCAATTGTAGGCGGGATAAGGGTTTTTTTTAAAGGGTGAAGAAGTTATTGAAAATTAGTCTCCATATGCTATATCAAAGTTAGTTTTCCTTTCATATTTTAGAACTGCTTCATCCCAGTAACTGCAGAGAATATAATACTGGCAATCAAGGAAATTATCTATGTTGTCTGTGTTGCTTCCCTTTAACAAACTTTACCTCTTAGGAGTCCATGTGCTCTGCGTATACCATGTTGCAACTCTGTCTTTATTTAATCTGCTTCAGTTTGGCAGGTTGTACATATAGAAATCAGTTGGTTGTTGTTATGTTGTAACATGCTTTTCTGTTTTTAATAAACACACACTCCTGATGAGCAATTGATTATTAGACTGTTGTCATTGATTGACCCTGATTTCAACATAACAAAGAAGGGGAAAGAACATAAAGAGGGATATGATAAAGAGAAAATTTCACTGAAGAAAGAAGTGATGGAAGCAATAAACATTGAAATCTGAAATGGAATTTGATGCTATGAAAGCATAATTGATCCGAGCTCAGTAAATCCATTTTCCACATAAAAAGACGCAGTAGACATACAAATTGCTGTTCTGTCCAAGTTTCCAGGATTCTGGTAGATATGCTCAAAGTTACTGGAGCTTAGGGTTTCAAATATATATCAGAACATTGTACCAATAATAGACAGGGACAGACAGTCAAATCAAATCAGCCTCCCCTATCTCTGTACTCTCAACACAGAAAAATTAAAACCCTCAAAAGCCCTCAAAATTGACACACATGGTTCCTGACCTGAGCTTCTAAATAACAAGCAGAAAGTGAGGGCTGCAGATGCTGAAAATCAGAGTCGAAAAGTGTGGCACTGGAAAAGCGCAGCAAGGCAGGCAGTGTCCGAGGAGCAGAAGAATTGACATTTTTGGGGGCATAAGCCCTTCAGTCTACTCTCCTGCTCCTCAGATGCTGCCTGGCCTGTTGTGTTTTTTCAGTGACAGACTTTTCGACTTATGAATAACCACTATCATCAGACTTTGTGAATAATAGATACCAGACGTCAGGTTTATAACCGAAACAAAAGATTTAGCAGTTTATTAATAATGCAGTAGCTTTAGCACAGCAACGTTCAGCAACAAGGAATTTTAAATAATGTCTATAATTTCAATGCAATCCCCTTTAATTCTAGTCCCCACTCTCACATATATGAATAGACAACAGACATAGATAAGGGATTAAGAAAAAAAGATGAGTTATGATAAAGAACTGGCTAGTTCACTTAAGCAGTCTCCACAACACATGGGATTGTGTCTTGCTTGGTTTTCATGAACACCTATGCATGCAAATAGCTTCCTGTAGGCTTTGCGAAATATTCACTTAATAGCTATAATTGAGATTCTATTCTCCAAACATTCAGTCAGTTAATAATGAGAGGATAACCGAGGAGCAATCAAACCTCCATCCTGTAGCTTTGACCGGCACGATTCTTCTGAATAAAACGGGGTTCAAACTTTTGTTTCTGTTTTTCTGCATTCCATTTCATAGACTGCTGGGCACTATAACTCACTATGAGGCCCCTGTTAACTTTCAAATATCTGTCATCTGTTTAAGCATAATACTTCTCTGGAGTTGAAAAGTCATTTAGGTACTTTGAACAAGAACCAACCTACAATTAACTTCAAAATGTTGCATTAAAAACAAAGAGAAGCTTGCTTGTTTTTTTTTTAGGAAAAACAAGCTGCTGCTCACAGTTCAAAGGTTACCTCCAGCTCTCAGAGTCCAGTTCACAGCTCTAAGCGAAAAATACAACAATGCAGAAACCGTTGAGGGTTCTAACATTACTTACATTTTTCTGCTGGCTATCATTAAGCTAGAAGCAAAATCATTGTTAGAGAAATTGTAGTTTTCTGTATTAAGATGTGAATGCTTCGCATGTTGGAACAAGAGAATGTACAGCACTGGGAGAGAATATACAGTTACGAAGTTGGACATACAAACTAATATATCTCAAATTCCCATTCTCCGCAAAATGCATCCAATTCATCATATCATCTCTTTATTTAAATCATTTGACATTTATTTTTTATTTACCACTGTCTTTGCAAAGCAATGAAATCTCAAACGTCTGCTGCTGTACTCCTTAATATCAAGAAATTACTGATAATCATACTCATTCAGCATTGCTTTGCCCACAATTTTAATAAAATTATGATAGCTAAATTGTGTTCTTTCAAATTAAGCAATGCTGAATCACTTATTATAAGTTAACAGAAGACTGATTTATCTTTTTTTCATTCTCAAACATGAGCGAGAGCTTTCCCAGATATAGAAGCAAAGCGCTGGGTTTTTGCTGGCCTACAGCATTATTTAGAATTGTCAAGAGGAAAGACTAATTTGGAAGGAAGGATAAAGTCATGTTTCTTACAGGTCAGTTTTAAAATGTAATCAAAGAGTTCTATCTCAAAGCAGAGGGGTTTGGGTTGAAACTGTTAAGATGCAATGACATTTAGAATATTGGTTCTATACTCTCATTAGCTCAAATTTCTAACTTTGATAATTCTATTTGTGTCAAATCTTTAGCAAACAGAGGTATCTGCTTGCCACGTGGCCATGCACTGTCTGGGTTTCCTAGAATCATTAGTGGGCTCTGTGATGTATATTGAGGAATCATCATGAACTATTTCAGGACAGCAAGACCTGTCATTAGAAAAACACAAACCAGCCTCTAAGCAAGCTAGAAAACACAATTTATGGGAATAGAAGTCCAAACAGAAATTGTGAGCCTCACACCTCATTCCTTCCATTCCCCCCACCATCCACCCAACCACCCATACCACCACCCCCATTTACACAATCAAAGTCCAAGCAATTAGGAAAAAGTGAGGTCTGCAGATGCTGGAGATCAGAGTCGAGTGTAGTGCTGGAAAAGCACAGCAGGTCAGACAACATCCGAGGAGCAGGAGAATCAATGTTTCGGACATAAGCCCTGAGTTGTGATTCCTGATGAAGGGCTTATACCCTAAACGTCGAATCTCCTGCTCCTCAGATGCTGCCTGACCTACTTTGCTTTTCCAGCACCACACTCTCTACTAAGTCCAAGCAATGGCAAGTTTCATTGCTCAAAGAAAATCTGCTGAGAGAGCAGCTTTTCTAATACTTGTGGCAGTGTTCACTGTAATGAGGTAGCTCAAAGACTGGATGCCCCTTCTTTTCAATATACTTGGCATGTGTCCACTCTAGGAGTGTGTAGTTTACATTGCTAGGCTTGCTGTTCAGGAAATGGGCAGTCTGATGGGTGGCATGGATAGAATGGAAAGGACACCATTGTATATACTCGAATACTCTGCCTCTATGTTCTGTTGGGATTGTGATACCATGTAGAATGGCCCCAAGTAATGATGCTTGCTTGAAGAATTGGTATAGGCACGATGAGTCAAATGGCCTCCTTCTCTGACATAACAGTTCTGTGATCCTGTAACAGTAGGTGGCTAGAATGATCAATCTGCATGAGTCTGTGTGGGTGGTCTAGGCTCATTTCAACAGTATTTATTCTTAAAAGGTTCCAATTCCTGTTGGGATGCAATATCTATGAAATGAATTTTTGAGATACTTATTTTCTGATTTTTATTTTCCCCATTTAAATTGCATCACATTTTTTTCAAATATTTAGTGATGGGTGCATTGATTTGTTTTAGACTTAAAAGGTCCATTCCAAATATTCATCAGTATTTAGCATGATCTATCTCACTGGAAATGTCAAAAACATCACTGGCAATATCTCAGAAAAAGTTATTTGCAGAGAAGTTCCTTTTCTAGCTTGAAAATAGAACAAAATGGTTTGTGCAGTTCTTAAAAATGATATTGTAATTCTAACCTTTGAGTATGCAATATTCTTTGCAGCTTTCAAACATTCTGTGTCTCATATCAGAAAATTATTTGGTTTAAGGGCTCAATGAATAGTTCTTAAAAGTAAAGGGATAGAAATGTCACAGAATGCTCCAGAGAAAATATTCTTCAGGCAAAAAATTAGATTTATGATATAAATTCACATTTAATACTCTATGTTAGGTGTGCTTGATAAAAAAAAGTGCTATATTTTTCTATTCAGTATATCCAGTTTGAGCTAAGGGCTTGATTTTGCACTCTGTAGCTGGAGAATAAAGAACTTATTATACTTTGTCATGTCCTGAGGGCATTTCAAAATGCTTCATAACCATTTATTTACTTTTTTTAGTATAATCACTACAATTTATAAAGACATAAGGCATCCAGTTGTCCCTGGCACGAATCTACAGTTATATGGTCAAAAGAATACTGGGGCAATGCTGAAGTGCTAGCATTTTTTTTTGAGTAAAGTGTAGGCTTAATACTGAAAAGGGTAACCGTGGGAGAAGCTGTGCCCAATCTGCATATGCATTTGGACCAAGCTCCTTTTTTTCTCAATGTCAGGCATTTCCTAAAGTGGACTTTAAATGACCTGTTTTGGACAAGTCACTTTTTTCTCGGTGTCTTTCTTTGTCTCTTTTTCTCTCTCTGTCTCTTTTTTCTCTATCTCTCGCTCTCCCCTCCCTTCCCGCTCCCTCCCCACAATCACACTCTCTCTTATTCTCATTCTCTTTTACTCTGTCTCTGTCTCTGTCTCTCTCTTTTCCTCTCTCTCTCTCTACCATCTATCTCCACAGGAGATATGACCTACCCATCACTTTTTCTGTGATACACTGATGGTGTATTTGTTGCTGCTTCTTGCTCTTGTACAGAATTGGAAAAATGAATCAAATCTGCTTCTAATTTCCATCCATCTCTTATCTTCACTCACTCCGTCTTTGACATCTTCCTCCCTTTCTTTGATTTCTCTACTTCCATAGATAAGCTGTCTACCAACTTCCATAGTTACCATCTACACCTCCTCACATCCTACTTCCTGTAAGGATTCCATCCTATTCTCCCAGTTTCTCCACCTCTGTCATATCTATTCTGATGATGCACTGGGCTGCCTCTTTGCTGCTCAATTGAGGAATACCTTCCCACTTTGGTTGACCAGGGGTCTATGTGTCTGACCCATTTCCTGCACTTCTTTCCTCACATCTTCCCAAAACAACAATAGTGTTCCCCTTGTCTTCACTTTCCACTGGTATCGGCATTCAAAGAATCTCCTCACAACAAGTCTTAACATTTTAATTAGGCAAAAGTGAGGACTGCAGATGCTGGAGATCAGAGTCTAGATTAGAGTGGTGCTGGAAAAGCACAGCCGGTCAGGCAGTATCCGTGGAGCAGGAACATCAATGTTTTGGGCAAAAGCCCTTCCTCTTAGCATTTTAATGTCTTGTTTACTGAGCCAAGAGGACCTATTCTCACCTTTTCATGCCTTACTTTACACCCATTTTTACATGTCTTTCTGTGTCTGTGTTTGTGCCTATTATTCACCCAGAAAATTTTCTGCCCATAGCCCTTGTTCCTATTGTTGATTGAAAAAGGAGCCAAAATCATTTACCTCAGTCGATTCTTTAATGTTTGTCAAATAATCCCAAGTGAGAGCTCCAAATGAAACATACAGGACCTCAATTTATTGCTTGATGTGAAGATTGACACATCTGATAAGGTAGCACACCCTGCATCAACTCTCAAATTTCTGAATTTGGGACTGTGAGTGCTATCAAATGAGCCAATGTTGCATCAAGTGTACCGTAAGAGAAAATTAAAGCAATGATCTATCTGGTCATTCACAAAGCTCAGAAAGACTACATCACCGTTGAGGTTTGAAATTATTGTTGGCAGAATTTCAACGTTACTGTGTTTATATTAGAGTCTTTGGTCTTTTAACAGAAATAGCAATTTTGATGTAGCTTGATGTGTTTGTTACAATCATGAATTATTATATGAATGCATTGAATATTCAACTGTTCGCATGATCAAAAGTAATGCCTTGGTTTATCTCAGCCTGAAAGGGTCATTAGAGCAGGTTTAAGATAAACTTATAAAAGAGCATTGGACGTAGAGTTGAAATGAAAAACATATGAAGTGCCACAGGGAGAATGAAATGGGAGTGGGACTAATTAGTTATGCCTTTCAGAGAACTGTCAAAAATAGCATGATGGCCAAATAATCTTTTTTTCCTAGAAATGTCTGAATTTTATCACTCCTTCAATTCAATAGTCCTAGATTGTGAAGAGTGGAATGAAATTAGATACAGTTTGAAAGTACATCTTCATTCTATCTTTACAGTGTTTTCTAGCTTATTTTTGCAGTTGATTGCAAACAGTTTAAGTAGGATCTAAATGTGAATTGACTTTCTGTGAATGAGAAACATATGGATTTTTACTTATTTCTGATGGAATTCCTCTGGGACTAACTTGTTAACCCTGCCGAGGACTGGTTAAGGAAATTGCTGATGTGAAAGATTGTTGGTGCATGCTTCTGTCACTGTAATAATTCAACTTACTCGATCCATTTCTACCTCAAATAGCTGCAAGTTGAAATCACTGACTCCACTGGGAAACTCCTTGAAGGACCAGCCACTCTATATATCACGATTATTGATCAGAATGATAACAAACCTCTCTTCAGGGAAGGACCGTACGTGGGCCATGTCCTGGAAGCATCCCCTACTGGTGAGTTAAATCTATAGTTAGAAGCTGTCTCCTGAAAGAAACATACAAGACATTAAGAGTCATGAAGAAATTATATGCTCATAATGAATGCCAAATATTTCAGTAAAAGTTCATCTTGATTTGTTCTTGTGCCTCATTCTTAGGAAGAGTTTTATCAGTGTAACACTTTGTTGGATTAGACAATTTTGTATAATTCTAATGTAATGATTTAAACATATTGGACTATTAATTATAATTCAATCATTTAATGCTAAACTCTCTCATTATTTTCTCTCACACAACCATTAATAATTGAGGGCAAGCTGGTTACAGACCACTGCCAATGTTTTATTTGATCATTCAAAGTTCATCTAAAGCTGATGATGATAGAGAACTGGCAAGCCTTGCACTGCTTTTTGTGCCAAGGCCTTTCTATCCATTCTAACGCTTACTTAGAGATTCTATGAAGAATTAAATGGAACAAATTGTGGATGAGTTAGAGGTGAACAGATCCAACTGTCCAGATTTAATTTCTCAGCATTACCCTGGCACACTGCAGAGCTGTCTAGTTCAGATATTGGATTACTGAGTCTGTCAAAAAAAAAGATTGATTTGTTTTCAGGCTTTCATTGTCAGCCATGTTGTCTTTGTGACACATTGACCTCAAGGAAACATTATATTATATAAACTCCTTCCAAAGAAATAATTATTGTCTGATTGCTCAAATCTAGATCTAAGCATTTATTATGTGGACAATAGACGTCAGACACAACTCAGCGTAACATGTGTGAGTAGATTGCCACTTTGTTCCTGGCAACATCAAGAACACTCACACATCCCATTCAGTGGTGGCTCTATCAATTGTTGATCTAAGGCTGGAATTGCATCTCCTCACCTTTCTACAATTGAGTTATACTTGGCATCACACTTCATGTATGTGAAATCATGTTTGGACTCCAGCCTGAATTCTAGAAACTGTGGTCAATTATCTCACAATTTTCTCACTATCTACAGGCTGCTTTTAGTTCAGGGACAGTTTGTGCTTGACATTCTCAATATTATAAATGTAATACTCCTTATGAAGCTTGACTTATGAAGCAAGGTCATTTTGTGATCTGCTTTTGATACTGGCCCACCATCACGATGATAACTTAATGCATCTTTAAGGTGCATTGTCTCCAATCTGGAGACAGTACATCTCTGCAGCTGCCTCTATCTGTCACTTTCCTCCAGACCAGTCTGATTGGAGAGGTTGTGCTCTTTCACACTCACTTGGATGAACCTATCTCATAACAGCCTCTCAGGTCCCAGAGGAAGACTTTCAGGTAAGAGTGAGTGAGCTGAGGAACTACCTTTCTCAGTCACCTCCACATTCCTTTGGCTGCTGCAGCTTCAAAACCTCATGTGTTACCTTGTCATTGGAACTTGTGTCAAGGTCCCTTTAGTTTGATTCTAACAAAATGGTGAACTTCTAGGTGTTATTCCACCCTCCCTCCTAACTAGCTGCAGTACTGCAAGGTGTGACCCTGATGGTGTGGCTCCGTTAAAGAACTTTGGTAAAGCCTGATCTTTTGCCTTCAGATTCCTGAACCACTATTAGTCATGCTGTCAGGGACGAGGTTGAAAAAATTACATACATTGGCTCTGAGCAACTTTTTTTTTCTACTATTCCCTTCTCCTCTGAATGAGCCACCTCACCCCTGCTTAATAACTCCTGATAGCTGCATAGAGACTAGGACTTCAGTAGGTCAATCTTTGTGTGCTTGTCATCTCTTCCTACCTCACTATGCTGTATTAGTAACTAAACTTTGAGGTATTAGGGAGCTGTATGGCTTCTGGAAATGAAACCGAGAACTTTGAAGGAAAGAATAATAATGGCTTTATCTGCCTGCATATCTCAGCACATATGCCAAAAAAATTACTGAATGAAGACAAGATAATGAAGATAAATATGCAAATTGTCAAATCAACAGTAAAAACCGGTGTTAGATTCAATTTGCAATTTTATTCTGTTATACTTTGGTTGTTTAAAGTGCTTATTAAGTTGTTAGGAGGTTGTGTGAATGAAACTAAGTCAGGTGTTTGTGGAAATTAGATCACTTCTAGCTGCATGCTTATCTGTAAATGTTGATTTTGTTTTGATGCTACTGAACTAGTCAGTGCGATGTTAACTCATTTAAAACTCTCTCAATTGCACAGAATGTGAATCAAGACCAATATTTTACAAGTTTCTGAAAGTGTAGTTGGTCGTTAAATATTAAGATATTTGTACGAAATGCCTCCTGCTTTTGTCACAGTTGCCTACTCCGCTGTTTTAGCCTCCTCTGAAATAAGAATATTGTGTGAATGTATTGGTTGGCAATGGTCGAGTGGTATTATCGCTGGACTGTTAATCTAGAGACACAGATAATGTTCTGGGTACCTGGGTTCGTATCCTGACATGGCAGATGTTGGAATTTGAATTCAATAAAAAATCTGGAATTATGAGTCTAATGATGACCATTGTTGTAAAAATCTTTCTGGTTCTTTAGGAAGGAAACTGCCATCCTTACCTGGTCTGAACTCCAGACCCACAGCAATGTGGTTGACTCTCAAATGCCTGATAGGCAATAAATGCTGGCCCACCCAGCGATGCCCTCATCCTGCAAATGAATTTTAAAAATCATTATAAGTGTGTTTTCTCTTATGAGATTAAGATCGTCTTCATCCATTTCCTCTGCCTCATTGATTGGTCAAGGTTTAAACATAATTTGGTATGAAAGTGAAAATGAAACAGAATGGAAGAAAAAAAGTGTTCACGTTTTGGTTACATTTATGAATTTCATTTGTAAAGCAGATCTTCGGTAAGGTTCCATCTTGCAAGTATGTTCATGGTGGTGTAGCTAAACCACGCTTAGATGAAGAAGGAAATACGGTTTGCCGTACACTTCCTGCATCAAATGAATTGACATTGAATTGCTAAGTATGTAAGTTAGCTCGCTGAGCTGGGAGATTTGTTTGCAGACATTTCATCATCATACTAGCTAACATCATCAATGAGATTCTACACTCTCTCATCATCATCCATATGCTTATCCAAGGACTGTTTAATGTCCCTAATGTGGCTGAGTTGACTACATTGACAGGCAGGACATTCCACGCCCTTACCACTCTCTGAGTAAAGAATCTGTCTCTGACATCTGTCTTAAATCTATCACCTCTCAATTTCTAATTATGCCTCCCTATAGCAGCCGACGTCATCATCCTAGGAAAAAATCTTTCACTGTCTACCCTATCTAATCCTCTGATCATCTTGTATGTCTCTATTAAATCTCCTCTTAGCCTTCTTCTTTTCAATGAGAACAGACCCAGGTCTCTCAGCCTGTCCTCATAAGATCTTCCCTCCAGACCAGGCAACATCCTGGTAAATCTCCTCTGCACCTTTTCCAATGCTTCCACATCCTTCCTGTAATGGAGCGACCAGAACTGTACACAGTATTCCAAGTGTAGACACGTTAGCATTTTGTACAGTTGCAGCATGACATCACAGCTCTGGAACTCAATCCCTGTCCAATAAAACCTAACACACCATATGTCTTCTCAACAGCACTATCAACCTGGGTGGCAACTTTCAGGGATCTATGTACATGGACTCCAAGATCCCTCTGCACATCCACACTACAAGGAGTCTTTCCATTGATCCAGTATTCTATCTTCCTCTTAGTCTTCCCAAAGTGATTCACCTCACATTTATCTGCATTGAACTCCATTTGTCATATCTCAGCCAATTCTGCAGTTTATTCAAGTTTCCCTGCAACCTGCAGCATTATTCCATACTGTCCACTACTCCACCAACTTTAGTGTCATCTGTAAACTTACTAATCCATTCACCTATGCCTGCGTCCAAGTCATTTGTAAAAATGACAAACAGCAGTGGTCCCAAACACAGGTCCTTGTGACATACCATTAGTAACCAGACTCCAGGCTGAATATTTTCCATCAATCACCACTTGCTCCCTTCTTACAGAAAGCCAGTTTTTAATCCAAACTGTTAAATCACCCTCAATCCCCTGCCTCTGCATTTTTTCCAACAGCCTACCATGTGGAACCTTATCAAAGGCTTTACTGAAGTTCTTGTACACCATGTCAACTGCCCTACCCTCATCCACATGCTTGGTCACCTTCTCAAAGAACTCAATGAGATTTGTGAGAAATGACCTGCCCTTGACAAAACCATGTTGACTAACTCCAAACAAATTGTTGCTTGCTAGATGATTGTAAATCCTATCTCTTATAATCCTTTCCAAAACTTTTCCTGCAACAGACATATGGCTCATTGGTCTATAATTACCTTGGTCATCTCAACTGCCCTTCTTGATCAAGGGCATGATATTTGCAATCCTCCAGTCCTCAGGTAATAAACCTCTAGACAATGTCGACTCAAAGATCAAGGTCAAAAGCTCCGCCATTTCCTCTCTAGCTTCCCAGAGAATCCTCGGATAAAATCCCATCCAGCCCAGGGGACTTATCTACTTTCACACCTTCTAGAATTGGTAACACCTCTTCCTTATTAACCTCAATCCTTTCTAGTCTAATAGCCCATATCTCAGTCTTCTCCTCTCCAATATTCTCCTTTTCTTGAGTGAAAACAGATGAGAAATATTAACTCCTCTCCGACCTCCACAGGGTCCACACACAAGTTCCATTTCTGTCTTTGACTGGCCCTATTCCTACCCTAGTCATTCTTTTATTCCTCACATACCTATAGAAAGCTTTAGGGTTGTCCTTTATTCTACCTGCTAAAGACTGCTCATGTCCCCTCATTGCTCTTCTTAATTCTCTCCTTAAATCCTTCCTAGCTAATCTGTAACTCTCCATCGCCCCATCTGAACAATTTCATCTCAATGTCACATAAGCCTCCCTCTTCCACTTAACAGGAGAGACAATTTCTTTAGTAAACCATGATTCCCTTACCTTATCACTTGTTCCCTGCCTGACAGGGACATACCTATCAAGCACATGCAACATCTGTTCTTTAAAGCAGCTCCACATTTCAATTGTCCCCATCCCCTGCATTTTGCGACCCCATTCTATGCCTCTTAAGTCTTGTCAAATCGCATTATAATTGCCCTTTCCCCCATCTATAATTCTTGCCCTGTGGCATGTACCTATCCCTTTCCATTGCTAAACTAATCGTAACTGAATTATGGTCACTCTCTCCAAAGTGCTCACCTACAACTAAATCAAATACCTGGCTTAGTTCATTACCAAGCACCAGATCCAGTGTGGCCTCCCCTCTTGTCGGCCCTTCGACATACTGTGTCAGGAAACCCTCCGGCACACATTGGACAAAAACTGATCCATCCGATGTACAAGTTATAGCATTTCCAGTCAATGTTGAGGAAGTTAAAGTCCCCCATAATGACCATCCTGTTCCTTTCACTCCTATCCAATCCTCTCCTCCACATCCCTAGAACTTTGCGAGGACTTTAAAATCTCCCAGTAGTGTGACCTCTCCTCTCCTGTTTCTAACCTCAGCCCATACCATCTCAGTAAATGAGTCCTCGTCAAAAGTTCTTTCAGCCACCGTTATATTGTCCTTGACTAACCAAGCCACACCTCCCCCTCTTTTACCACCTTCCCTGTTCTGAGTGAAAGATCTAAACCCTGGAATCTGCAACATCCATTCCTGACCCTGCTCTATCCATGTCTCAGAAATGACCACAAGATCGAAGTCCCAGGTGCCTATCAACACTGCAAGCTCACATACCTAATTTCAAATACTCCTGGCGTTGATGTAGACACACTTCAAACCAGCTTGCTGTCTGCCAGCACACTCCTGTGACCGTGAAGTCCTGTCTATGCCCTCCCTACTCTCATCATCCTGTGCACTGGAACTACACCACAGGTTCCCATCTCCCTGCTGAGCTAGTTTAAACCCACTCAAATAGCACCAGCAAATTTCCCACCCAGGATATTAGTATCCCTCTGGTTCAAGTGAAGACTATCCTGTTTGTAGAGATCCCACCTTTCCCCAGAATGAGCCCCAATTATCCAAGTACCTGAAACCCTCTCTCCTGCACCATCTTTGCAGCCATGTGCTCAGCTGATATCTCTCCCTATTCCTTGCCTTGCTATCACGTGGCACAGGTAACAAACCAGAGATAACAACTCTGTTTGTTCGAGCTCTCAGCTTCCACCCTAGCTCCCTAAAATGCTGCCTTATATCCCTATCCCTCTTTTTACCTATGTTGATGGTACCTACGTGGATCACGACTTGGGGCTGGTTACCCTCTCCCTTCAGGATCCCAAAGACACGACCCGAGACATCACGGACCTTGGCATCTGGGGTCTCTGCATTGACTGTTTTCTTCCCTTCTAACAGTTACCCAGCTTTCTTCATACCTCGGAGTAACTACTTCCCTGTAACTATTATCTATCACAGACTCTACCTCCTGAATGATCTGAAGTTCATCCAGCTCCCGCTCCAGTTCCCTAACGCGGTCTTGGAGGAGCAAGACTTGGGTGCACTTCCTGCAGATGTACTTGGATGGGACACTAATGGCGTCCCTCACCTCAAATATCATGCAGGAGGAACATTCCTCTCCCTGCACTGCCAATCCCTGTTAGTCCCCTTATCGGAAAGTAAAAAAGAAGAGAAGCTTACCTGATGTGTCCCTGGTTTTTAAGGTTAGAGGAGGTGGATGGGTGGGAGGCCATACAAGGGTAGGGTCTCAGGTTTAGAAAACACTCACTTATATAGCTGAGGGGAAAATAACTCCCTCCTTTCCCAGAAACCTCAGCTCTCCGATGTCAGATATAAAGACTTTAATTAGTGGCTAACCTTTCCTGGCAGGTCCCTGGTCCAAGCTCCCCCTTTTCCTGCTGCTGAAAACTGAAATGAGAGAGTTTAGAAGAATGAGGAGGGATCTGATTGAAATTTGCAGAATTCTGAGAGGCCTGGATACAGTGGGTGTGGAGAAGATGTTTCCATAGTAAGAGAGATTCAGACCTGAGAGCACAACCTCAGACTGAAGGGCAGACCCCTTAGAACTGAGATGAGGAGGAATTTCTTCAGCCAGAACTTATTGTCACGGAAGCTGTGGAAGCCAAGTCACTGAATGCATTTACGACAGCGATATATATGTCTTGATTGGTGAGGAGGTAGGGTTACAGGGAGGAGGCAAGAGAATGGAGTTAAGAAACCATAACAGCCATGATGAAATGGGAGAGCAGACTTGATGGGCCAATGGCCTTATTCTCTTCAAATATCTATGGTCTCCTGATCTGTATCATCTTTATATCCTCTTATCAGAAAGATGTTGTGAAACTTGAAAGGGTTCAGAAAAGATTTACAAGGATGTTGCCAGGGTTGGAGGATTTGAGCTACAGGGAGAGGCTGAACAGGCTGGGGCCATTTCCACTGGAGCGTCAGAGGCTGAGGGATGATCTTATAGAGGTTTACAAAATTATGAGGGGCATGGATAGGATAAATAGACAAAGTCTTTTCCCTGGGGTCAGGGAGTCCAGAATTAGAGGGCATAGGTTTCGGGTGAGAGGGGAAAGATTTAAAAGAGACCTAAGGGCAACTTTTTCATGCAGAGGGTGGTACGTGTATGAAATGAGCTGCCAGAGGAAGTGGTGGAGGCTGGTACAATTGCAATATTTAAGAAGCATTTGGATGGGTATATGAATAGGAAGGGTTTGGAGGGATATGGGCCGGGTGCTGGCAGGTGGGACTAGATTGGGTTGGGATATCTGGTCGGCATGGACGGGTTGGACCAAAGGGTCTGTTTCCATGCTGTACATCTCTATGACTCTTCACAACGTACATCCTTTCCATCTGTAAGATGCACTGTGGACATTCACCAAGACTCCTTGGACAGAACTTTCTAAACTCATGACCACTACCATTTGGAAGAAGGGCTGCAGGTAAATGGGAACACCACCTCCAATTTCCCCTCCAAGCTACTCACCGCCCTGCCTTAGAAATATATTACTCTACCTCAGTGTTGCTGGGCCCAAATCCTGGAATTCCCTCCCCAACAGCACTGTGATGTATCCAGACCAAATGGTCTGCAGTTGCTCAAACAGGCAGCTCAACAACACGTTCTCAACATCAGCTGTTGATTGGCAATAAACACTTGCCCAGCACTGACGTCTACATCCTCTGAATAAATAACAATGTTTTGTGTTCTTGCAACTGAAGTACCTGTCTTTGCTCAAACCACTGCATAAATTGTAAAAAAACTGAGACCCCAGCACAGAACCCAAATGAACTCCATTTATCACAATCTGCCAATCAGAGAAAGACCCATTTATGCATACTGTTTTCTGCCAGGCAGCCAACCTGAAATCTTCAATTTGGCCTCTGTCTTCAAATAACATCCTGATCAATAATACGTTATTGCTATTTCAGAACTGGGAGCCCCTGGCGTATTAGTGACAGTGGTTTATGATTTGATTGGTTGTACTCTGTGAATTCTCTCTGAAAGCTTTTACTATTTCTGGGTCTGACGAACCTCTAGACCTTTTCACAAAATTAAATTCAGTTTTGTGGTTATTGTTAGGGCTGCTCATTTTGGATAAACAGTGTTCTTTGAGAACATAACTGAGGTTTAACACAACTATGCAGCAACTTGGAACATTCTATCACATGAAAATTGCTACATTAATGCAAATTGTTGTCAGTTTATAGAATGGCCAATAAAGTGCTCGATCAGTTTAAACATCAGGAAGCATTTCTTCTTTCAGAAGATTATTATCTCACTGAAAAGGTTAGTAGTAGATATGATAATTTTGAGTATTTTATTAGCAATTGAGAATTCCTGGTAAACTGGGCATACAGGTGTATTGGAAATTTGTGGATTAATTAGTTAGGTCCTCGAACAATGTATTGTCCATTATTAATTAATTTCTATATGGGATCAGGATAAATGTTCTGGAGCAATTTTCTGAAGAATTGCATCAGTACTTTCTTCCACAGGACTTAGCTCTATTTCATAATGAGAAGGATGGTTCACAAAGCTCCACACATTGTATTACTTGAGGGCTTGGTAGTCTGGTTTGGCCTTTCTTTTCATGTTCATATAAAATGCAGTGAGCTGCTGGATTGGGCGAGTTAGAGGACACTGGAGGGCAGAGTATTATTTGTCATGAATGTTCTTCAGTCCTTAAACCAATTTATAAAAGAACTTTATTGAAGTACTTCTCCCATAATAAGTCTAAATTCTTGCAGGAATTACTGAGGATCTTCAAATACGCTGATTATTTAAGGATTATTTATAACACCTTGCACATAGAATATTAATAAATGATCAAGCAATAAAAGAATATAATAACCAATTAATTTTTTCTGATTGTGTGGAGATTTTCCAAAAGATGAATTAAAATTTGGTAAGCCTCAAGATCAAAAGGTCCTGAACAAAAACATTAAAGATACATGTCAATAGGAACCTGAGGAGAGAAAATGCAAATCAATGTTTGAAGCATGAGGCTTCTTCTTCATTGGAAGATGAGTTGGTCCAGTTGTAGGGGCAATGTCCAAATGAGGTATCCTCATCTAGATGCTGTTAGGACTTAAGTAACATCCCATCACACATCAAGCTATGTGGAAGGCTAATGGAATTTGCCTTTATTGAAAGAGCATTGAAGTTTTGCTTCGATTGTGTAAGAGCTTGGTTAGAGTGCAAAAGGAGTCCTTGTGTAGTTTTGGTTTCCTTATCTGAGGAAAGATATTAATGCCATATGGGGAGAGCAATGAAAATACACCAGGTTTGTTCTGAAGGTGGCAAGCCTGTCCTATGAGATAAGATTGGGAAAAAAGATTATTTCATTGTAACTTATGAAATACTGAAAGAAACAGATAGCAGAATTGCAGGAAAGATTAGTCTAGTGAGTCTAGAACGAGGGGGCACAATTTAAAACGGGGGTGGGGGGTGGGGGGGGGGGGGGTGGAAGGGAGGTCCCATTTAGGAGATCAGGAGACTTTCTTTTCTGAGGTTCTGAACCTTTGGAATTCTGTGCCCATTGGACTGTGGAAGCTCCGCTTTTTGAGTATGTTTAAGATTGAGATTAATAGATTTCTGCTTTCCAATGGCATTCGGAGTTATGGGAATGGGGTGGGTAAAAGACATTGAAGTGTTTAATCAGCCACGATAGTATTGAATAGTAGGGCAGGCCTGACTCGGTTGGTCCTGTTCTCATGTTTGTATTGCTGGCCTGGATATTATCCATTTTCTACTGTAAGCTGCAATTGGCTGCTGTATTAATGGAGAAGTTGGGCAGGGTAGAGGGATTGGATGACATCTAAGAATTATACTGAATTCTGTGCTGAATTCTGGTTCCAGATGGTTCTGGCAGAACCTGAACTGTGCACTGGTGAGTATGTGATTGGTGGTTTCAGCAAACATACTCATTGTTAGTTTTATGACTGAGTGTAAGGCACAAATGAAGTCTTGGAAAATCCTACATGCACAGAAGAATTGTTAGAATGCTGACTCTGGACTGTTTTAGCTAACCACTGAAAATTGTAGACATCTCTGTCACGCTTGATTCCAGCACTGCAAGATTTCTGTTGACTCCCCTTGATTTCAGTTTTATTTAATGCTGCAATTGCCATATGTGGTTCAATGCTACTTTGATGTCAAGAGCAGCTATTCTGGTCTCTCGCCTGTCATTCCATCTTTGCATCTATTTGTGGATTGAGGCTGTGCTGAATTCTGGTTCCAGATGGTTCTGGCAGAACCTGAACTGTGCACTGGTGAGTATGTGATTGGTGAGTAAGCATCACTTGATGGCTATTTATGACTCCTTCCATTTGTCAGCTGTTGAGTGGGAAGAGATTGGTAATTTATCTGTGTGAATGTGATACATCGAGGCTTCCTTTAATGTTGGGAAGCTGCCAGTGCTCTGGTTATCTGTCCTTGAACAGCTGGTAGTGTGACAAGTTCTGGTGCAAAGGTCATGAATATGACATGGACAGTAGCCTTCACTGGCACTCAGCTGACAGGCAAACACAGAGGCACAGGCTAAATGGCAATAGTGGGAGGATAAGAGTTGTCAATCTGACAGAGGTCAGAACATTCATGCTCCGTCAAGCCATTACCACTCCCCCAAATCAATTCAGGAATTCTAATAACATGTTGGAGGATAAACTGCTGAGCTTCTGCACATTTCTACAAGCCCCGTTCAACATCAGTCTTTCATAAGAATCATGGCATAGATCTGAGCTTGCTTAGTCATAAGGTTACATGTTGCAACTTCAGTCTGGGAGTCTACTGCTGCATTCTCATAGTTTTAATTCATGCTGCAGTGGAAATTGAGATATGTGGCAAAACCAAGGTTGGATCCACAAGTGTAGTGATGGAGTTGGCCAGCACTTCCACTTTGAAGAAGATGAGCACCAAAATCTTTGGATAAAACTCTGTGACAAGTTGGTACTATACTGCTCTATGCTTACTATCATGGCCACCAATGTGTCAAACATTTCCAAATGCAAACCCATTATCCTTCTCCTGTGTCAAAGTGTTCATGTGAGTCCTTTGTGACAGAATTCATGCGTATGGGAAACTGGCAACCACACTATCCTTTGCTCCTGCCTGACTATAGGCCTCACTCCAAGGCTTCAGGCATGGGCACTTCAGTGATGGTGGGGCATTGCCTCTGCTCTGGGCATAAACATTGCAAGTGCACCTGTTCCTTGCTGCTTACCACCTACCATTTCAACTCTGGTGCCATCTTGACCTGCAAGAGAGAGGCATGTGTGCCAGTGAGTGGGGTGCAATCTGTTAGGGGCTATCATGGTTGCATAGCTGGCTATGGGCAAGCAGTGAGATGTGGGTATGAGGCTTGCAGTTGGGCTAATTGTGTGAAGGTCAATTGAAATTGTCAATCTTTGATGTAATTTGTAATTGACAGTCTTGGTATGTAATCCATGGAGTTCTACATTGAACAGTGTTGAATGTTAATGATGCAGTTGGTAGGATTTGACATTTGATGATGTATACATGACCATGACCAGTCGTGTCAAGTCATTGAACTTTGTCTGCCCCAGCCTCCAGATCTTCAGCATTGACAGCCTGTCTTTGCTCACGATAACTGTTTGCAATCTGACAGTTTGCCTGAAGGGCTTCCTGAGTCGAACACATCACTTCTCTCTGTCTCCTCAACCAAGCAGCATACTCAGTGTAACATTATGCCATCCTTCTCACTTTCCCAGGTTAGAACCAGCTCTACATGAGTTCTGGCATCAATCTCAACCAGAATGCATGTCTCCTTCAAGAGAGCCAAACTGGCATTAAGCAGTACAAACTAGCTTCAATAAATTAAACCCCATTTGTGTTGTATTGAACTCTCTTTGTTTCTTGTACTTGGTGCTGGACCTCAGCACAAAATTTGTTCCTCTGTTGGTCATCTCATTTTCCAACACCATCCTTGAATGCAGTGACAGAGTTATACAGTTTTGGTTTGATCAGTTTATTGTGGGACTGTAGGGCTTTACTCACCAGCCTTCATTAGATTTTTTTTTACACTAGATTACATTATAGTGTGGAAACAGGCCCTTTGGCCCAACAAGTCCACACCGAAGTGCAACCCACCCATACCCCTACATTTACCCCTTACCTAACACTACGGGCAATTTAGCATGGCCAATTCATCTGACCTGCACATCTTTGGACTGTGGGAGGAAACCGGAGCACCCGGAAGAAACCCACGCAGACACGGGGAGAACGTACAAACTCCACACAGTTAGTCGCCTGAGGCGGGAATTGAACCTGGGTCTCCAGCGCTGTGAGGCAGCAGTGCTAATCACTGTGCCACCGTGCCGCCCATTATGGGTTCATGGTGTTCTCTCACTGACAAGGTTCCACTGCTGACTGGAGATGTTGAAGGGAATGGTTGAGATAGATGGGTGGCCCCTGTGGTAGCATTCCAACGCTGGTTGTCACCAGCATAGCTCTCCATGCAGCTGCTGCCTCAGACCCTGGCTTTGGTTGGTCAATGGTTCCTCTCCCTCCAGCCCCTGCAAAGGAGCCTGAGATTTTGGTGAGATCTGAGATCGAGTGGGACTCGCAGAGCTACCTGCTTCCCGCCATCCCCTTCTTTTCAAACAGAATTCCTGATCAGCTTCAGGCCTACAAAATCTCAGGTCTGGCAACACCTGTGAAGAGAAATCAGAGTTAACGTTTTGGGTCTGGTGACCCTTCCTCAGAACTCAACCTCAGGTTTAGCCGTATTATTGTCTAACAGGAGTTAACACATTATTGAACACTGAACATTTGGATGCGTGAAGAATGCCCCCCCTTTTCCAAGACTGCTACCATTCTGAATAAGATTCAGCATTTTCAGGAGAGTAGGAGAAATCATTTTTTTTGTGCTGTCTGATTTATTGCGCAAAAGCTAAATGCACTATTTTTTTAAGCTTGTGATCCCCAATTAGGCGTTTTAAAATCCAAGTTAAATATTTAAAATAATTGATTAAACTTTATACTTGAAAAAATACTTCAGTAATTAAAATTGTGTTTTGACAAGTCAGATATCTGTCAATTACAGAAAAATTTATGTGCATTGGTGTTCAAAGAACAGGACATTGATGTTATCAGTATAGCTGTCTGAGGTGCTCCTGATTAATGGAGGTCGTATTTTATCTTTGCAAGTGTTGGGACTGGAACCTGTTATTACAATTAATTATGTTTGGTTGTGGGTTGAAGGGAGGTTGTAAATAGGTGAATAAATAATGGAAGCATTCAGGAAATTAAATCTCATCTGCAATGTGAGAGCGGAAATGAAAGATGAAAAACTGGAAAGGGAATTCTGTATTAACTATGGAAAGAAATTATTACAGTTTCTGATTAATCAGCAAAAGATTTTCACCAGTGAATGGGAACAGAAGAGCAATCACTGCTGCAAATGGAGCATTTTTCCATTTAGACTTTCTAATGATAATTAGATACTTATGCCAAAATTTTATTATTCCACAAAATAATCTAAGAATGCAAAAAGTAGTGCTTTTAAAATGCCTTCACGTAATATGGTAAATTGCAGTACAGCAATTAGAAAAATTTACGAGATGAATCATATAATTAAAAGCATTAAGTTCCTCTTTCATTTGAGAAAACGCTTTACATTCCTAATAAAATTGCAAAAATTGGGTGTCTATGATTACAGTAAATCTCTTTATTTAGTGAACTCTCTCTGACCAGTTGAGGATTGAGCTATAAAGTAGTTTGAACCAGGTACTCCATTATTAGTAGAACTGTCACTGTGAGTACAGTTTATATAGATCATAGCTGGTAAATAAACTAATTTGAACAACATTAATATAGGCAAGAATATTTTCCATTTTTGAGAACCTATACATAATAATGTGCAGTCAGCTCTTACATCACTGTGAATTTACAAGTAAAATAGTTTCAGTAAGTTTAACTTAGAATTTTTTTCGTATTAATTCATATGATTTTGGCTTCATTGGTTGCAGCATCATTTTCTGCCCATCATTAAGTCTCAAGCAGCTGCTGGTGAGCCGTCTTCATGAAACAGTGTAATTCTTGCTTTCATGTCGCTCTGCTCAAATTATCGTTAGGAATTTTAACCCAGCTACAGTGATGAAACAGTGTTCGAAGTCAGTACGATGTGTAGTTTGGAGGGGATTTTACAAGTGATGTTCCTATGTTTCTCCTGCCCTTTGAGGCCTCTTATGGCACAGTGGTAGTGTCCCTGCCTTTAGAGTTAGGATACCTGGGTAAAAGTCTTACCTGTTTCAGAGGTGTGTCATAACATCTCTGAAGATTTAGTAAAAATAATTGTCCTTCTAGTTGGTCAAGTCTATGAGTTTGGAAGAGGTTTGAAGGAGCCTGGGCAATTTAGAGCACCCAGTAAATGATACGCAATGCTGTGCATCTGCAATAAATGCAGTGGATGGATTGCCTGTCAAGGACAGGCTGCTTTGTGCTGGATGCTATTGAGCTTCTTGAATGTTGTTTGAGCTGCCTTCATCCAAACAAGTAGGGAGTATTCCATCACACTCCAGACTTGTACATCATGGGTGATGAACAGGCATGTGGAGCCAGTGTGGACAGAATCCCAAGCCTCTGACATGTTCTTATAGTCACAGTATTTATATAGTTGGTCCAATACAGTTTCTGGTCAGTGGTAATCCCAGGATATTGATAGTAGGGCTTCAGCAGGGATGGCATCATTAAATGTTGAGAGAAAATGGTTAAACTCTGTCTTGCAGGAGCTGATCACTGACTGGCGTTTGTGTGGTATGAATGTTATTTGCTACTTTATCAATTCAAGCCTGATATTATCCAGGTCTTGCTGCATCTGGACTCTGATGCTTTAGTATCTGAGAAGTCACAAATGAAGCTAAACTTTGTGCGATCAGCAACAAGCATCTCCATTTCTGACATCTAATGGAGTAAACATCATTGAAACAGCTTGGAGGTAGTTGGACCTGTGGGAGACAACTTGGGGAACTCCTGGAGAGATGCCTTGTGGCTGAGTTCAACAATGACAGCCATGTTCCTTTCTGCTAGGTATGACTCCAACCAGTTGAAAGTTTTCCCTGTGGTTCCCATAGAATTCAGTTTTGCTGGGGCTTCTTGATGCTTCTCGTCATGTTCCTGAAAAATATTCCAAAATTTCTTGTGTACACACTTTCTCTTCAAGTCAAGCTAAGAGTACTAGCATTTCTTTACCCCTCCATCTGTCCACAGACTTTATATGGGATTTAGGATTTGAACTGTACTATAATTGAAAGAGTCATTTTAATGTGCTGTTCTCTGTAGAGGTACTTGAAACTGCACAAATCAGGTAAGAAACTAAATATTTCCTTAACAATTCAGATTGAGATAAGTACAATGGAAGAGTTAGGCATGCTGTTTGATGTTCAAGATGACATCTGTGGTTCATGCACATATATCTGAGGAAGTTGCATTGGACACTTTAATGTGATAGTGTTCACAGACACAAAGAAAGTAGTTGTTAGAAAAATGCAGATTATGACATGACTAAGCGGGCAATTCTAATTTGAAGCCAGTGGTGACATTTTGGAACTTGATGCTCCTAATAGTACTCTTAAGTTCACACAGCTGAACACTCATTCACCAGCAACGACTCCTAGCTGCTCCATTTAGAAGGATTATCAACTGCTTACCCTTGCAGGTTAGTGAGCGGTTCACTTGTTCTGGCTGTTGTTTAGATGTGAAGTACAGTTTACTTTCTACCACTGTTTCAAATTGTCAAAGCCTACAGGGAGTGGTGAGGTGAGCATTTGAGGAGTTTCTTTTAACTGCAAGAATTGTGCACAAACCAATATTTGACCAATATTGCATGCAGAAGTGAAAATTCCCCTTAGATTATTGTATGACCAGTCGAAGGAGATGCGAAGAAGGACAGGCAGCTGGGTTAGTGAGGAAGAGGAGGAAAGGGCTGTCAGGGGCAGTCCATGCCCACCCATGATGTTGAAGTAAAAATTCCTCTTCCTGAACATGATGAATGTGAAATTTCTGCATTTCATTAAGAGCATCTGCTCTGAAATCAGACATCTGCTACAAATACAAATGCAACTTCAGAGCATTTATACCCTTCCTTAAATAAGGAAACCAAACTGCACACTGTACGATCTAACCAATGTGCTGAATAATAAAGGATGGCATCCCATTAACCACCTTAATTATATGCTGTACCTGCATAGTCCCCTTTTGTGACTTGTGCACCAGAACATGTCGATCCCTCTGTACCTCAGAATTTGACTGTTGTTTTACATTTAAGTAATGCTTTTTTATTTTTCCGCTAAAGTGAACAATTCTTCATTTTCCCCTACTTCATTCAGTTTACCAGATTTTTGTCCACTCGCTCCATCTATATCTGTCTGCATCAGCTTTATGTCATCTTCACAACATAATTTCCTGCCCGTCTTGGCATAATTTGTGAATTTAGCAAACATGCCTTCACTTCGCTCATCCAAGTCCTTGATGTACATTGTAAGATGTTGAAAGTTCAGACCTCAGTATAGACTCCTGTATGACTCGCTCCACATCACTCCTACCTATCAAACAAAGGCTCATTTACGCATACTCTGTGCTTTCTGCCAGTCAGCCAATCTTCAATCCATGCTAACATGTTACCCCAACACCATGAGCCTTTATTTTACATTATAACCTATAATGTGGCATCTTAACACCTTCTGGAGATCCAAGCTTTGTACATATACAGGCCCCAATTTATCCATAGCACATGTCATTCCTTCAAAGAACTCTGAGAAATTGATGTAATATAATTTTTCCTGTAGTTAAACAATGCACCCTCTTCCTGATTTACCTTGAGCTTTTCAAAATGCGCAGCGATAATATCTTTAATAAACAATTCCTACAAAATAGACATCAAGTTAACGCGCCTATTGTTTCCTGTTTCTGGCTCCCTCTCTTGCTTAGAGGAGTTAGATTTGCTACTTTCCAGTCAAATGGAACCTTTCCTGAATCCAGACAATTTTGGAAAGTTAACACCAATGCATTTGCTACCTGCTAATTTGCCACCTCTTTTACTCCATCAA
The DNA here is from genome assembly GCF_004010195.1 of Chiloscyllium plagiosum. Taxonomy (NCBI): domain Eukaryota; kingdom Metazoa; phylum Chordata; class Chondrichthyes; order Orectolobiformes; family Hemiscylliidae; genus Chiloscyllium; species Chiloscyllium plagiosum. The sequence continues at coordinate 21,442,455 of NC_057726.1, read as the reverse complement.
GGACGTGCAAGTCCTAGGCTTCCTCCACCACCAAATCCAAGCCAACCGACGACTGGAGGAAGAACACCTGTTCTTCCGCCTTGGGACCCTTCAACGTCACGGCATCAACATTGACTTCACCAGTTTCCTTATCTTCCATCCCCCCACCTCATCCCAAATCCAAACAGCCAACTTGGCACCGTCCTCTTGATCTGTCCTACCTATCCATCTTCTTTCCCACCTATCCACTCCACCCTCCTATCTACCTACTGCCTTTCCAGCTACCCTCTCTCACCCCTACTCCCATCCTCCTATTTATCTCTCAGCCCCCTTCACCCTCACACACATTCCCGATGAAGGGCTTATGTCCGAAACGTTGACTGTCCTACTCCTCGGATGCTGCCTGACGTGCTGTGTTTTTCCAGCATCACACTTTTCGACACCTCTTTCATGAGCCAAGATTGAGACCCATCAGGATTTAGGTTCTTCTCTCCTTTTCAGTTCCTGATTTATAGCAATTACTGGGGATGTTTTTCGTTCCTCTGAATAAACGATACAAGCAAAACACTTATTCATTTCACCTGTCATTTCCATATTATCTATTATTAATTGCCCATCCTCATGCTCCAGAGGAACAACACTGATAACATTTAAGAAGCATTTAGATGCACGCTTGCAAAGCCAAGGCAAAGTGACAGATAGGATTAGAATAGTTAGGTGATTGCTTTTGAATGGTGCAGACTTGATGGGCTTTTTCTGTGCTGTAAATGGCGATGACTATCTATGACTCACTTTGCTTATTCATTCCCTATCTAAGTACCTGTAGGAAAACAATTGCCATTTGTTTTTACACTTCTGGTTAGCTTTGTCTCATACTGCAATTTCTTCCTTTTGATTAACCTTTTTGTCATTTTCTTCCATTCTTTATATTCTGTCCAATCATCTGACCTGCCACTCATCATTGTGCTATTTTACATTTTTATTCCTAAATGTTGACACTTGCTCTAACTTTAAATATCAACAGGTGGTAGGTTCTCCTTCAGAGTTTTTCTTTCCAGGAGCATTTAACTTATTCTGAGGATTCTGAAACACCCCCTTAAGTATCTGCCTTGGTTTCACTGTTGAACTATCCCTAGCCGAGTATATCAGTTCACTTCAGCTAGCTCAGCTTTCATACCCACATAGTTGCCCTTTTTAAGGGTTAAAATATTCGTGCTAGCCCCTTTCAAACTGGATGCAAAATTCAAGCAGATTATGGTCACTGCGAGTTAGGTGTGCCTTAATGTTGAGGTCATGGATTAATCCTATTGCCTTACACAATTGTCGAAGAGTGTGGTGCTGGAAAAGCACTGCCAAGGATGCTGCCTGACCGGCTGTGCTTTTCCAACACCCCACTCTTCGACTCTGATCTCCAGCATCTGCAATCCTCACTTTCCCTTATCATCACACAGGTGTGTCAAGTCTAATTTAGTGTACTTTCTGGTTGGTTCAAAATGTGCGACTGTGAGGTACTGTCTTGAGAGCTTTTTATGAACTCTCTTTCAGGTTAGTATTGTAAATCTAATTTTTCCAGTTTATATGTGGATTAAAGTCAACCATGATTATCACTGTCCGTTTATCATAAGCACCATTATTTATTCTTGGATATTTTATTACACATCGAGTTTATTGTCAAGGTGCCTGTAGATCATTCCCACCAAGGACTTCTTTACTTTCCTTTTCTTCATTTCCTTACATTCTGATCTTCTGAACCAAAGTCTCCTCTAATTATTGTACAAATGCCATCCTTGATTAAGCGTAATAGCCCTCCATCTTTAACTCGCATCCTTGAAAGTCATATTGCACTCAGTATTCAGAATACAATTCTTGTCATCATACAGCCACATCTCTGTAATGGCGACTAAAGCATACTTATTTACTTAAGTGTGTGTTTTTTTTTAATATGTTTTATTAGCATTGTAATATCTAGTCTTGACTTTTGGTTGATTCCTTCTTTTCTCTATCTCTTTTTGCCTCTTCCTGCCATTCTCGAACAGTCAATTCCCATTTTACTGTCCTCCTCTCTACATTGTCTCTACTCTTTGATATGCCACCTCTTACACACTTGATCCTTTTCCCCACTATTTAGTTTCAAACCCTTTTTTAAATCTCTAGTTTTGTGGTTCACAAGAACAATGACCTCAATATGTTTCAGGTTTAGACTGGCCCAATATGAGTGTCAGTGGTCCACGAACTGGAACTCACTCATGCCACACCAGGATTCTGGATTTGATTTGTGCCTAAAGCAGGAAGCAAATCATTGGAATGACTGTCTCCACCATTCCTAGGTCTGAGTTACAATCAGCATCTGGCCCTGCAGGTCTCAAATGGACATTCTCATAGAGGACAGCATCTGGGGCTTGCTACATTCTGATTGGCTCTGATGGTGAAGACCTGGAGTGGAGGAAGCAATCTGAGGCCAACATATTTGTAGAGCCAGGCAGAGTATTCTTGCTCTTCCAGACACAAAATTTTGATTCTTTGATAGATTAATGGCTAATTTTGTATTGTTTGAAATTTTCCGTTGTAGTAGCGCTAGTTCAGTTGCTTAACACCTCGTAGAACTTCACAGATGCTACACTATGAATGTTTGACTCATTTGGCACAGAGTTTTACTTTGGAACCTCTACAATCATTGGAGGTCCTGGTTTGGAAGCAGTTTGGCACCTGCTCCTGCCAAGGAGTCAGCTTTCATTAATATGATACCAACTCACACCACAAAGCCTCTCCCTGAACGCCCCAATTCCAATAGCCCCTTCCCCTCCCGTCATATTTTACTAATCACAAATCCAAATACTACTATAGCTGACATTCTCAAGGAAGTGTTGGAGATTACAGAAAAAGCATATTTTCTGAGCTATCACTAAAAATGTTCCTCTCAGGCCTTCTTTTGACAAACAAATTTAAAAACTTGGTCTGATGTGAATCCAGTTAAGCACATAAAGCAGAAGAATTGAGAACAGGAAATAGTCCATACATTAAGCACGTGAAGGACCACAAGACAACAATCGGCATGATGGCTCAGTGGTTAGCTGACTGCCTCACCATGCCAGGGACCTAGGTTCGATTCCAGCTTCGGTTGACTATCTGTGTGGAGTTTGCACATCCTCCCCGTGTCTGTGTGGGTTTCCTCTGGGTGCTCCAGTTTCCTCCCACAGTCCAAAGATGTACGGGCCAGGTGGATCGGCCATGCTAAATTGCCCATAGTGTTAAGTGCATTAGTCAGGGGTAAATATTGGGTAGGAGAATGGGTCGATGTGGGTTACTCTTCGGAGGATCGGTGTGGACTTGTTGGGCCAAAGGGCCTGTTTCCATACTGTAGTGAATTGAATCTAATCAGCAGTGAGGTTTTATTCCCAGACCATGATTAGGGACATGAGCACAATTATAACAAGCCAACTGTGATTGCCCAGCTAAGCTCGACAAGTCCAGCACAGACCAGAAACCTGAATCCCCTTTGTTCTCGCGGAGGTCATCCGGAGACTCCTTGCTGGGAAAATACTTGAGTCTGATTGCTGAGTGAGGACAGAATTGCACTCAGTTGTGATGCTTCTTTTGGGAGTATCACCCTTTGCCGATTGCTCTCTGTTGTACACTAGAAATAAAAAAGGACAGATTCAGAGCAAAGGAGAACAATTGAGGAAAGGGGTGAAGCAATGTGATTTTCTGTTTCTAACTGTTAAATAAATGAAGCAGTAAAGGGTTTAATGTGGTAGAGCTGCAGAAAATTAACACCAATGTTTTGAATGCAGACCTCAAGGACATGAGTGCTCATCAGAGAAGTTGCATTTGATGTGTACAGTGGACCTGGACAAGTTCTGCCTCGTTAAACTCAAGCCTGAGCTTTTGGCCACAGTTAAAGCAGCATGGTTAACTTGCACTGTAACTCCAAAATAATCAGCATGTTTGTTTTTCCCCACCCAAGAGTGTCACTACTTCTCAGCAGCTTTTATGAATTCAGTTTGATTAAATTCTTGTATTCTCAGAACTTCTTGTTATCCTGTGTAGCAATTGGAACTTTGTTTTGGGAATTATGCTAACATTTCTGTTTCAAAAATGAGAATGCAATTTGGGCTTTGTATTTTAATTGAAGTCACTGGATTCATTGAATCGAGAAACACTTTCTAATTCCATTTGTCTTTCCTTAACTTGAACTTGTTTTTGAAAGCCTTCAAATGATGAGAGTATCAGTTTCACAGCTGCTCCTTGTTTTATTGGTCCAGTAATTAATATGGGGAACAATTCAACTCATAGCCATTTTCTACTTGAACAAAAACAGATATCTTAGGGTTGAATAATGGGAAACTACAGAGGAGATGTGAGTGTGTATGTTATACATGATTGTAACATTCATGCCTCAGATCCATTTATTCTGACAGGCCTACGGGACAAGCAACCTCTCCACCTAAAGTATGTTTAAGGCTGCTTTCCTCTGCCCATTGTAGGACCTCAATGCACAGATGCAAGTACAAATGGGCAGAGTTTGTGGTGGCTAATGTCCACCTAGTTATCACAGATCAAAAAGTGTGGTACTGGAAAAGCACAGCTGGTCAGGCAGCATCCAAGGAGCAGGAGAGTTCAGGTTTCGAGTATAGACTCTTCATCAGGAATTTCAAGCTTATGCTCAAAACTTCAACAGTCCTGCTCCTCCGATGCTGCCTGACCAGCTGTGCTTTTCCAGCACCACACTTTTTGACACTGCTCTGCAGTCCTCGCTTTCTCCTAGTTATCACAGGTATCAAGCAACTCAACCTGTGGTCTTAAAAGGTGAAAGCTGATTCACTTCAAAAGAAATTTTGGATGTTTTTGACTGGGGGGCAGAAACCACCCCATACGGAGGAAAGTATTCCATATAGAGGGCTATGTGATCTCCTGGTCCACAGTCAATCATCCAAAGTGGTTGTGGTGAAAGTTTTCAGATTCTTGCATGCATCACACTTCAACTCATGCCCTCCTTAATACCCACCCACTCATCTCCATTGGTTAGCACTGCAACCTCACAGCACCAGGGACCTGGATTCAGTTCCACCTTTGGTCAGCTGTCTGTGTGGAATTTGGACGTTCTCACCTTGTCGTGTGGGGTTCCTTCAGGTCCTCAAGCGTCCTCCCTATGTCCAAAGATGTGCACATTAGGTGGATTGGCACCGTAGTGTCAGATGATAAGTAGGCTAAGTGAATTAGCCATGATAAATGAGGGGATATGATAGATGGCCGGGTGGGATGTTCTTTGGATGGTTGGTCCGGACTTGATGGGCTAAATGACCTCATTCTGCACTGTAAGGATTCTATGAATTATATTGAAACAACATAATTGGTCATAAATGCTTAGGATAGTCTGATTTTACTTCAAAACAGTGTGTAATCTGTGATAATCTATGAGAGACCTCCCATCAGCGCATGGATCTTGTGTGGGCTATTGTACAAAGAATTAACTTTCTAGCATACAATCTGTGTGGGTCACAATGAAAACTATTGAACCACTTTCTGTGTGGGTTTCCTCCGGGTGCTCCGGTTTCCTCCCACAGTCCAAAGATGTGCAGGTCAGGTGAATTGGCCATGCTAAATTGCCCGTAGTGTTAGGTAAGGGGTAAATGTAGGGGTATGGGTGGGTTACGCTTCGGCGGGTTGGTGTGGACTTATTGGGCCGAAGGGCCTGTTTCCACACTGCAATGTAATGTAATGTAATGTAAAACTTTCATGGTTTTTGTTCTGGATTACCTATGCTGTTGACAGAATGTAGTATTGCAAGAGAGAATGGAGCCAGAAAGAGGATATTGGATCTCAACACTGACATTCAAACAATTGAGTACAATTTACACTGTCAGAAAAATTCCTCTATTTAATTAATCTCCAGAGAGAATGAATAGCCATGTGCAAGACCCTCAGTAGAGGAAAATCTATTGGAGTGAAATTCCTTTGGTATTTAATAGCAAAAGGCTTTTACTTTGTTGAAAAGAAATGTTAAAGCACTGCATAAAGGGATGTCACTGCTGCAACTTGCAATTTCAACCTGTTTGTAATCTTCTTCTGACCCTGAAGTTAATTCAGGGGTAACTTTTGGATTTCAATGTAACCGTGTTCTCTGTAATTATTTAGCACTTATTCTTCAGATATACTTTTCATGGGATTAACAACATTGCAAATAAAACCAACTCCAAATACAAATCTATTGCTAAGCCTATTCCTCCTTAAGGACATTTTAGGGAAATTGCTTCCTTACGTATGATGTTCCTAATGTAAGCAGCATTAAAACCTTTGCAGGGAAACTTGTGTAGATTTCCTAATTAACCTAGATGATTTTTTCAGGCTCTTCAGCTTTCATGTTTTTTCAGCTATCTTTAAATGCCAACTAATACAGCTTTCCAAGGCAAACATGGACAAATATTTCCTCTGAAGTAGAAAATATTGAAATATGTTTACTCAAGGAAAATTAGGATTGGGCAATAAATTCTTGCCCAACCAGCATTGTACATATTCCATGACTGAATTAAAAATAAATCTTCCAGATTAGAAAAGTGGGACAAGAATGATCTCATCTTAATTCCCGCTCCTATGAATAAAGGGAAAATTATCTGTTTACACTGTACATACTGAAATATTCAACCAGCTAGAATCTTCAATATCCCCTGATAAACAATGTGTGTTTCAGTGGATCCCAGTGAGGGTTAATAACAGCACTGTTAAAGGCAATTATTCTCTTCATATATAAAATTACTTGCTTTTGCAGTACTCACTCAGATGTGCTTTTGAATTCAAAGACCATGTGTGATTCCCCAAACCCTTAACTCCTGACAGGACACAAATGATTGAGTGGTACGTGGTTACTGTCAAAGTCAATATTCCTTCCAATAACTGGCATTTTTGATTTATTAGCACCACCCTTTCCTCATGCCGAATGATGAAATAGTTTTTATCTTCTGTCAAAGTCGAAGAATATAAGCGTAGACACATATCATAAGCAATTAGTCAACCAAAGAAGGAAAAGTCCATTATCATACTGAGGATTTTCCTCCTTTTTTACAATCAATGAGAAAATGCTTACACTCCATATAGAGCAAAAAGTCTAGGAAATCACTTCCACGAAGCTGTTTGTATGTACTCAGGAATAAAAAAAATCTTTGTTATTCTGCTCCAGCCACAGGCACCAGCCACTAGATACTAGAACTGAATGGAAAATAGGTATAAATGTTGTTGAGAAACATTGTGTTCTTCAGTACACAAGCACAGCACTCAGGATCACTCTGTCTAAGGAGGAGAGGAAAATTGTAAAAGGGCCTGGAAATACAATGGTCAACCAAAAGAAATTGCTTTGAATAATTCTTTATAGTAAAACAATTGATTTAAACTTTATTTCTAAAACTGCATGAAGTGTCGAAAGGTTGCCTACTGTTGTATATTTTCCATCTGTTGTCACTTCTTTTGGTTAACTAAATTGAAAGCGACAATGGCAATACACCAATACTATTGTTGTTGCATTTTACTGGCTGAGCAAGTTAAAGGTTTAACCATTAAGCTTGTATTAAAAAATTGCTGTGGATACTATAAATCAAAAACAAAATCAGAAATTGCTGGAAAAACTCAGCAGGTATGGCAGCATCTTTGGAGAGAAAACAGTTAACATTTCAGATACAATGACGCTTCTTCAGAGAGTTTTTCCAGCAATTTTTGATTAGGTTTATATGTCTGTTTTGAAGATATGAATTATAAGATTTTTTGATCATGTTTGCCAGCTAAAGTTTTTGCTACTGAAAATCCCTGTTGTAAAGTTATAAGTGTGTTTTTTCACATTTTGTCCAGTCGCATTGGACCCAGTATTCAGCATCTCTTCTGTCATTTAAGCCTGGGTTGCTGAGCCATGCTTGCAGTTATAAGTGGTTCAAGAATGGGAAAAAATAAAACAACAACATATTTCTAACGAACAGTTTACAAGTATTTGGAATTACTGTCTTTGGTTAATTCCATGCATGAACTTGCTGATCTCTTGGTAATTTCAAAGACAAAACTGCTGGAGTCGGCGTGTTGATTGTAATATAAAAATAATGAGCTTTCCCTATTGATTTCTGCAAGAACTTTCAGCATTTTTTTCTTTTGCCTTGAGGATACGAATAATTAATAGTGAAAAACTAGGAAGCTGGTTATACAATGCGCCAACTTGCAGGCCATAGAGGGGTTTGAAATAATTGCCCAAGAGTATACATCTCCTTGGTTCTCGGATATTTCACAAATGTTTGAAAATGCTCTTAGTTTATAAAATTATGTGCAGAAAGAATCTATTGAAGTTTTGATGCAAAGTGAAGTATGCCATTAGGTGTTTTGTGCTTAATTGCCCACAAGCTGACTAATGCATATAAATCATGAGATTATTGGGGCTGACTGTACAAGTAAATACAAGAGACCGATTTAGATCCAAGAACATTTGTGGTAAGATATACAATAGCATACAGTCAAAAGGACATGTACCTTTTGTACATGTACATCTTTCAAAGTTGCAATTTCAGAGTGATCTTGCACCCAGACAAATGGTCATGCGTAATTTCGACTTTGACCTCAAGTGATGATATCAGGATTTAACTTAGACTGAAGTTTCTGGTTCTTTATTTCCCGCTGTGACTTTTCATCCTTTAAAGTGAATGCAGAGCACATTTTACGCTGGTGAGAATAGTAGGAGATGGTGGTCTCCTCAAAACTGTGAAGCTCTTTATCACTCAGTCTGTCCAGCTCCAATCTATACTGAGATTATTAAAACCATTAAATTAGTGTTATAATGTTATATTCTCTGATTTACCTTGTCTGTCCTTTTATTTGGTTCAACCTTGACATTATTGAGCTTAATCTTCATCTTGATTTTTCTTCATTTAAAAATGCAAACTACTTTCCATTTGATGTTTTTCAAACAGGACCAAGATTAGAAGTAGCCTCTCTAGGATAATACCCTCAACAAATGATTCAGCTTGGATCACTGAGTTTTATTCAGGACTCATTCCTAATTAGCACATAGGTAAACAGACTTGTCGGTAGATTTACTAATACCCATATTCATTGTGGTACAAAAATGCATATACGTATACCTTGAGAGATCAGAACATTCTCAAATCCGTTAAGGTCTGTTCCCTTATCATTTTACATTTAAAAGATGAAAGTAGACTTTTAATCAAAAAATTCTAGATGATTGCCTCAGTAATTCTTCAGTACCTAACAATAGAAGAAGGTATTAAAAATGAGTTTCACTCACTGAAATGGCCTTGTTGATCAGCTATATCGGATCATAAGTGCATTATGTATGTTCTCTTGTCACTGTGATTTGCTGGTATTATTGCAGTAAGGTGCATGTCTATTGAATTGCACTGCTACACAATTATTTTCAAATGTTCACCAAAAACACATTTCTGCTGCTTCTTTGGATAATCATCAATTTGGATCCGTGTGTGGTAACATCAGGCCTTTGGAACAACTCTTCCTTTTGTCTGCATACCCATAAGGCCAGCTATAATTGGCTTTCTAGAGATCAGTCAGACTTTCCAGCATTTATTCACAGGTACATGAGTATATCATAAATTATTTATAAGCAGGAAGTTTCAATTTAGTCGCCATCCATCACAATTACTCACAAGGTGCTTTACCATTTTTTTCGAAAGTCAGCCTTCAGTGGATGCAGTGCTCATTTGTCAGCTGCAACTAAGAGAATAACTTGACTAAGTTTCTGGTTTAATTTGGATGATCAATGAAATTTCTGCATTTAATATGGCTACCACATTTAATCTCCCTTTATTGGAAATATTCAAGCCACAAATGTGCATTAAATTATTTGGCAATCCAGGCCATAAAGTATATTGTCTGCAACTCCTAGATACAGTTGATAATAATGGACTTTAACCATTGGTGTGTTGACAGCAAGAAAAAATGTCGTTGTCTAACATTGACAAAAATGGTTTTTTAATCACACTTAAATTTTTACCAAGAAAACTCTTAACATTACCCCCTGTTTAAATATCGCAAATTAAGTATTCTGCAGATGTTTGTCATCAAATATTGTGAAGAGAACATTAAGCATTTGATTTGCATCTTACTTTGTTTAATGTTCAACAGTTTTAGGAATCCACTTATTAAAACCATCATTCTTACATAAAGTAGTTACCTACTGAACATCCATGTTATTCTCTTTGGTCCCATAATTACCAGATAGATACTGTCTAGTTTTGAATGTTAATCATGAAAATATATGTTTAATTTACCTGCATCAAAATTCACTTGAACACAATAGGTGAAGTTTCATTCACAGGAAACTATCTTGTCTGTAATAGTAAACATTTTAATGTTCTGACAACCCTGAAATTTGTATGAAGAAGTACATGCGAATAATTTTTGATAATATTCCTAGATTTGCTATTCATGAGTTTGAGTCTTTGGCATAGAAATTTAGTCACACTGCACCAGTTCACAGGCATAGAATAGGTATCAAAGAGTTCAATATGGCAGAAGATATGCACAAGTTAATTATAACTGTGAATACACTGGATTGAATTTTCCTCACAATACTATATTGAAGTGGTCTACCCTGAGTCATTGTGCAGCCACAAATGTAAACTTACCCTAGCTGGAATTAAACTGTCTTGATGGCAAAGATAAGTCAGCATTATCAAATGTCAAAAATCAATGACAGTTTGTTGGAAATAGGCAAAATAAAAATATGCCAAAGAGTCAATTAACAGTCTAAAAAAAAACAAAGTTAGAAATTAGCATGAATAAAGTTAATGACATAATAAGTAGTATAGTTCAACAGACCATTCTGCATAATTATGCTACATTTGGGTGTCAGGCATTGAAGCAAACTCATTTCTCAAAATGGTGTGTGCACTTGAAATACAGCAGCTGGTGGCATATTCACCTGTAAAATTCCTGGGAAGATCTGATCACAGAGATGTAAGTAGAATGAACAGAATCTCTACAGAGCTGCTCCTCTATTCACAGGCTGGTTATCTCTCTCAGTTACCGGTGATGAGCCAATCAGCAGTAAACATGGGAGAGAAACTGTCTGTGATTGGAGAAGCAGTGAGCAGAGAAAGAAAAGAAAGAAGGTGAAGAATCTATTGAGAAATCCTTTTGGTGAAGGGAGCGCAGAGGTGGGAGTTGGGGGAATTGAGGCTTGAGACAAAACCAAGACCATACTCCACCTGTCTGGATGCTGAGCCCGTATCCCTTCAAACAATTCTTATTTGTGAACTTTTCTTAATTCCTTTTATATATTAAATCCCCGCACTATACCTATACACGCCACTTCCTCTGATTCCACACATGAATCACCCTGTGTCAAAGAAAACGTGCCATGATGTCTTTTTGAAAATCTCACCCTAAAAATATGCCATGGTATGGAGCTGCCAGTGTTGCACTGGGGTGGACAAATCAGAGGTCACACGACACCAAATTATAATCCAACCGGTTTATTTGGAATCACAAGGTTTTGGAGCGTCGCTCCTTCGTCGGGTGAAGTCAGGTATAAAACTATGACCCCTAGTCTTGAAATGTCCCGCCCTAGGGAAAGACACCTGCCATTCACCTTCACTATACCACTCATCATTTTATAAATCTCTAGAAGGCACTCTTCAACCTCCAGCCTCTCCAGTGGAAAAATGTCCCAACCTCCAGCCTCTCCTTATAACTCAAATCCTGGCAGTAAACCTCTCCTGAACCATTTCAAGCTTAATAATATCTTCTGTATAATAGGGTGATCAGAACTGGGCACAGTACTTCAGGAGAGGCCTCACCAACATCTTGTATAACTTCAACATAATGTTCCAACTTCTGTACTCAAAAGTCTGAGCTATGACAGCAAGTATGCTGAACGCTGCCTTAACTATCAAAATGCAATACCTTGCATATATCCAAATTAAAACTCTACTTGCCAGTCCTCAGCCCATTGATCCAATTGATCAAGATCTTTTTGTAATTTAGATAACCTTCTTCACTGTTCACTGTGCCACCAATTTTGCTTTATTTCACAAAATTACTAACCATGCATTCCACATTCTCATCCAAATCATTTGTTTAAGTGATAAACAGAAGTGGATCCAGTACCTATCCCTGCAGAATACCACTGGTCACAGGCCTCCAGTCAGAAAAACATTCCTCCAATATCACGCTCTGTCTCCTGCCATTAAGCCAGTTTTTTATCCAGTTGGCAAGCTCACCCTGAATCCCATGTGCTCTAACTTTATTAATTAGTCTATCTTGTCCAAGTAAATAATGTATATCATTCTGCCCTCATCAATCTTTTTGGTTGCTTCCTCAAAATACTCAGTCAAGTTTGTGAGACATGTTTCCCTCACACAAAATCATGCCAACTATCTCTAATCAATCCTAGTCTGTCCAAATGCATATAAATCCGAGCTTCCAGAATCACTTCCAACAGCTTATGCACCACTGAGGTCAGACTTGCATGCCTATAGGTTCTAGGTTTCTCCTTACAGCCTTTCTTAAACAACAGTAGCCACTGTCCCGTCATTGAGCACCTCAGCTGTATTTATAGGTGATACAAGAGAGCCTCTTCTATTTCTGCAAGAGAGCCTACAATTTCCTCCCTAATTTCCCACAATATCCAGGGACACACTAGATCAGGTCCCGGAGATTTATCTATCTTCATATTTTTTAAAAACTCCAGCACTTCCTCAGCTGTAATGTGAACTCTTTTCAAAACATCAATGATTTATTTCCCTGGGTTCTATACCATCCATTTCTTTCACCACAGTAAAATATTCATTTGATATCCCTCCCATCTCCTGAATTTCAACAGAAAGATGATCTCTTTGATCTTTAAGGGGCCGCACTCTCCTTCTAGTTGCTGTCTTGCTGTTAATAAAGAATCTTACTTATATAGTACTTATAGAATCTCTTTGGATTATCGTTAACCTATTTGTGAAGGTTATCTCATTTCCTCTTTTTGCCTTCTTGATCTCCCTCTTAAGAATGTCTCTACACTCTTTATACAGTTAAAGAGATTCATTTGAACCTAGTTGTCTTTATTTAATACATGATTCTTTTTTATCCTTGACTAAAATATCAATATCTTTATTCATCCATTGTTCTCCAATTCTACTAGCCTTAGTTTTCACTCTAACAGGAACATAATGACACTGAACTCTCACACTTTTGAAAGCATCCCACTTGTCAATTGTCCCTTTATCTGCGAACAGTCTACTCTCATCAATTTTTGAGAGTTCCTCTCTTATACCACTAAAATTTGCCTTACTCCAATTAAAAACTTGAATTTTCATGGATGGTTTATTCTTTTCTATAACTATTTTAAACAACAGAACTATGATCACGAGACCCAAAGTGTTCCCCTACCCTGCCTTATTTCCCAAGAGAAGGTCAAGTTTTGCTCCTTCTCTAGTAGAAACATTTATATATTGATAAAGAAATTTTTCTTGAACATATTTAACAAATTCTTCACTGTCCAAACTTTTAACACTATGGTATTCCCAGTCAAAGTTTGGAAAATTAAAATCACCTACTATTACAACCCTATTATTTTTACATGTATCTGAGATCTCTTGACATAAAGGTTCCTCAGTTTCGCTCTGACTATTTGGGGGGCCTTTTTATATTTCTAAATTCAACCCATATGTTTTCCTAAATGATCTTTCAGAGATGTTTTCTCTAGACACAGCTGTAATGTTTTCCTTAAACAAAAACACCACTCCACCTTCTATTTTGTCTTTTTTTCTATCCTTCCTCTGGCATCCAAAACCTGGAACATTCAACTGCCAGTCCTGTCCATCCCTCAGCCAAGTTTCTGTAATAGCTACGATGTCCCAATCCCATGAACCCATTCATGCCCTGAGTTCATGAGCTTTACGTGTAAGAGTCCTTGTATTGAAATAAATGCAGTTTAATTCTTCAGGACTACTTTGTTCTCTGACTTGCTTTTGTCTGTCTTTATTAATTGACTTGTTCTTTTCAAATTCAAAACCATCCTTATGTAACTTTTTATTTATTCTGCTACTTAGAATCCCTCTGTGTTCCTCTCTGTAACAGCTTGCAGCCTCCATTAATAGAATTAGCAAATCTTCCCACTAAGATATTGGTCCCTTTCCAGTTAAGGTGAAACCCAACATTTTCGAACAGGTCTTTTCTCCCCTTGAAGAGATCCCAATGATCCAGGAACCTGAACCCCTGGACATTGCACCACCACTCAACCATTGATTTATCTCCTTTATCCTTTTATTTTCTTTCCTTCATTCGAGCTTGTTACCAGGAGTAAACCACAAATTACTACTTTTGAGGTACTGTTTTTTAATCTTCTACCTTACCTCATATGTTTGCTTGGTAAAGCTTTAATCTTTGCCTTAAATATATCATTCCTACCAACGTGTATAATAGCTTCCAGTTTTTCACTCTCCCATTTAACAGTATGCTTCAAATGTTTTGAGAGGTCCTTCATCTTGGCACTAGGAAGACAACATACTATTTTAGATTCATGCTCACTGTCGCAGAATCTTCTGTCTGTGCCCTTGACAGGAGAGTCTCCTGTAAGAATTATTCTTTTAAATTTTGCCAATCCCCATCTAAAGTAAGATTCATTCTTAGTGCCCAAATCAGACTGCCTCTTCTATTTTCTTCTGAGAGACCATCCTTTTCAAAAGTACTCAAAACTGAGTACAGGTCATTCTGTTATAAAGCACATTTCGTCAACATGAATTTGCTGTAATATAATTGACAAATTGGGGATGTTGTTTCTAAAGCACAAACCTTTAAAGCATGTGTTGACTGTGTTTCTAAAGCTAATTTTTTGTAAAATGCAGGCATGCACAAGAGTGCAACCATTGCCTTACAGAAGAACTGACTGTATCTCTTTGAGAGAGGAATAGCCACAGGAGACTTCTGAACTACCTTCTTTCCTTTCCTGACAGTCATCCATCTATTTGACTGATCCTGCTGTGTAATCATTTATCTAAACCTACGAGCCATCTAACTCTGTCTCTCTTGTATGCCCTCAATGATATTAAGCCTAAAAGTTAGCAGCTTACAGTGGCACCTTATACATAAAATAAACTATCCTTACCTTACTCAAAGAATTAATATTAAGCATGCAAAAAATAAGCAAGTAAAAGAAAATCAAATGTATAAATTTTAAATAAAATCAACCACTCAGCTGAACAATCAAATTTAGAAAAAAATGATCACTCAAGATGTTGCCAGGGTTGGAGGATTTGAGCTATAGGGAGAGGCTGAACAGGCTAGGGCTGTTTTCCCCAGAGCGTCGGAGACTGAGAGGTGACCTTATAGAGGTTTACAAAATTATGAGGGGCATGGATAGGGTAAATAGACAAAGTCTTTTCTCTGGGGTCGGGGAGTCCAGAACTAGAGAGCATAGGTTAGATTAGATAAGATTAGGTTTAGGGTGAGGGGAAGATATAAAAGAGACCTATGGGGCAACTTTTTCACACAGAGGATGGTACGGGTATGGAATGAACTATCAGAGGAAATGGTGGAGGCTGGTATAATTGCAACATTTAAGAGGCATTTGGATGGGTATATGAATAGGAAGGGTTTGGAGGGATATGGGCCGGATGCTGGCAGGTGGGACTAGATTGGGTTGGGATATCTGGTCGGCATGGATGAGTTGGACAGAAGGGTCTGTTTCCATGCTATACATCTCTGTGACTCTAAATGATTCAAAGACAGTTTTTAATCTTCTGATATAAAAAAAATCATTGAAGACCATACAAAAGCTCTGTAAAATAATTTCATTTTCTTAAAAAAGTTCTCCTTTGCAATTTAAAAAATATATTTAGCAATGCCTTTTCTCGTGTGTATAAGTTTTGAGAAAAATAACTGAGCATTCCAGCACATAGGTCTCTCCAAAAGGTGTGCTAATTAATCTGTTTGATAAAACTTGTGCTTTTTTAGGTATTTTCTTTCTAGTTTTTTTTTGCATTTTTTCATTGTAAAAGAACTTAAAAATGAATTTAAAAACACTGATACCACTGAAATGCAATAAAGGTAAGAAATCTAAAAGTAAGATATGTATAAGCCTTTCCAAAAATTCCATTGACTCATCTCTGTTTGTAAAAGACACTTTTTTTTTACTATAAAAGAATCAAAAATGAATCAAAAAATACCTAATACTACTGAAATGTAATAGCTATAAGAAATCTCAAAGTATACTCGAAATAAGCTTGTAATCTCAGGAGCAGCTTCAAGATCCTCTCTACTCTGGTGGTAGTGTGGGGTTGGGTGCTGTGACTGATAGGAGTAAGAAAGAAACACCAATGGTGATGGATGAAAGGAAGAGGCTGCAAGTCCTGTCTTTGCAAAGATGGGAGAAGAGGGAGGAAAAGGTCCTGTGGAGGAGACCATTCCCTTAGCAGGTCCTCAGGAAATAATTTTCCTTCATTAAGGAGCAACGTGCCATTTCTTGCTTAATGCTCTAGTGATTGTGATTGCTAGAGGTATTGCTATGAAGGATGTATCAGTCAAATGACAGTTAAAAATATCAACTTTTAGAGTTTATTTGTTTGAAGCATATTGAGCTGTCTGTTACTTCTATCTTGTTTTGTCAGAGTCATTGTTTGCACTGGATTAACACGCTTGGGAAATGCAAGTTATTTATATGTTTCACTGTGAATAAATTAATTATTTTGTGCCTATCATTAGCTGGAGTTCTGTTAAAGTCTTCTTTTGATCTTGCCTGAATACTGTCTTATTGTTATGGTAGGAAAAAGTGAGGACTGCAGATGCTGGAGATCAGAGCTGAAAAATGTGTTGCTGGAAAAGCGCAGTAGGTCAGGCAGCATCCAAGGAGTAGGAGAATCGACGTTTCTGGCATAAGCTTATGCCCGAAATGTCGATTCACCTGCTCCTTGGATGCTGCCTGACCTGCTGTGCTTATTGTTATGGTGTCAATATAATGACATATTATCCTGTTTTCTGTCTCCATCAGTATTTGTTCTAGCTCCCTTCTTGTTTCTCAAGCAATCATTTCTGCATCCATCTACATGAACATCTTTACTATTATCCTTTCAGAATATACTGAGTTCCTTCTTCTGCCCTGTGTTGCTACTGATTACTCAGAGTGAGATTTGTTCAGTCTAGGCTTTCTGAACAAGAGAAGTGCTGACAGTTGTTTGGTAATACAGTACTTGGGTATTGCTGGAAAAAGACATTTTGTCAAAGCTTTTTAGCTTGTACTCATTAGAAGAATTTACACGAGTAACAATTTGCAAAGTACTGATTGTACCCAACCAAACACTGGTAACACTAAGTCCAACAGTCATTATATTAGATGTAATTCTGCAATTGGACAATATTTGCCTGATAATCCCAAGTGTGGGGAGAATTATGCTGATATCTAATTTAAAATAGTCAGTTGGATTCTCTGTGTGGTGCACTTGTGTGTACTGGAAGATGCATATTATTTGCATTATTTGCAGACTGTAAGAACATGTAAATGTGCTATGCCTGTTTCAACTCAATAAAATCTATATCAGCCATTTAGAGTCATAGAGTCATAGAGATGTACAGCATGGAAACAGACCCTTCGGTCCAACCCGTCCATGCCGACCAGATATCCCAACCCAATCTAGTCCCACCTGTCAGCACCCGGCCCATATCCCTCCAAACCCTTCCTATTCATATACCCATCCAAATGCCTCTTAAATGTTGCAATTGTACCAACCCCCACCACTTCCTCTGGCAGCTCATTCCATACTTGTACCACTCTCTTGTGTGAAATCGTTGTCCCATAGGTCTCTTTTATATCTTTCCTCTCTCACCCTAAACCTATGCCCTCTAGTTCTGGACTCCCTGACCCCAGGGAAAAGACTTTGTCTATTTACCATATCCATGCCCTCATAATTTTGTAAACCTCTATAAGGTCACCCCTCAGCCTCCGATACTCCAGGGAAAACAGTCCCAGCCTGTTCAGCCTCTCCCTATAGCTCAAATCCTCCAACCCTGGCAACATCCTTGTAAATCTTTTCTGAACCGTTTCAAGTTTCACAACATCTTTCCGATAGGAAGGAGACCAGAATTGCACGCAATATTCCACCAGTGGCCTAACCAACGTCCTGTACAGCCGCAACATGACCTCCCAATTCCTGTACTCAATACTCTGACCAATAAAGGAAAGCATACGCCTTCTTCACTATCCTATCTACCTGCGACTGCACTTTGAAGGAGCTATGAACCTGCACTCCAAGGTCTCTGTGTTCAGCAACACTCCCTCGGACCTTACCATTGGATAACCTGGGATTTTAAAATTTCAACACAGCCTGATAATTTTAACTGTCATTTGACTGATACATTCTTCATAGCAATACCTCTAGCAATCACCAACCATGTGCCACCAGTCCACACTGTTGTCTCATACAGTGTAAATGTTGGTTTTCTTCTTAAATTATTCTTATGAATTGTCCTCGAAGCTGCAACAATTGTGTTTTTTTCAATAATATTCCAGTATTTATTTTACATGATCTGTATTTTTCTTGCCCTTTACTGAAATGTTCTCAAGCCTTTCACCCAGTTCATCGATTTGTTTAAGACATTTGTGCATACCTTTGTAGTTATCTCTTTTCAGTGATATACCTGGCTCATGTTCTATAGTTTTCAACAGATCACATTCACTATTAGAGATTCTATTTCACCTAATGAAGTCGTGAGCTGATGTCCAAAATAGTCTGCCCCACAGAATGTTTACTATTTGTCATGAATTGCAAGCTCTGACTAAAAGGGAAATCTATTTTAATGATTGAATCTACATGTGCTAGCAACCTACACTGTAATCTAACAAATTAACACTAAAATAATGTTGAAACACCTATTGATCAAGGATATAATTTTGAGACTGTAACTACAATAGTAGACTGTAGATCACAATTATGACTCTAACCACCAACTCCTTTAAGGTATTACAACAATGTTTCCGATGTTGCTGCTGTTATCCTTGTATTATTACTTTTCTGTCATCCAATAGAGTGCTTTCATATTTTTTTGGTTATGATTACTTTAAATCAATATTTGGGTCGACAGATGGCTGAGTGACAGTACCAGGCAGCTATTAGAATGGACTGATGTTGGTTAGATCTAAGATCCCAATATTAACCTTTTTATGAATCTGACACACTGAATAAGATATAAATATATATGAAATGATAGCGATTGGCCTTGGGTTATGGGTTTGCAATATTTCTTCATTTCCATTTTAGCGCTGATTTTTCAATCATTGTTCTGATAATGTATGACACATTTGCAGTTGCAAAGTATTGAAGAATCAAAATTAATTCTGTCATGACATATACTGAAATGAAAGTCTGTATAGTGTGACATTTAAAAAAAGGTCATATTGCAAGACACTTAATAGCTTATATTTGTCATGAATTCCAACAAATATAGAAAGTAGATGCTAAGACTAAATGCTTTATTTGGAGAAGAATGGTATCATTGAATCAATGAAAGGTCATCATCACATCAATGTAAAGCTAACTGAACTCCTTCTTTCTTATATATTTTTATAAATTATCAGTGTGTCGGGCACATTGCAACTGTTTTACCTATTCCACCTTGTTCTTTAATGTGATGTGGCTAGTTAAATGATGGTGCTATTGCTGAATATGTGTCCTCCACATGGAATAATGCAGGAATGAGTCATTGTGGCTGTGGCTCAGTTGTTCGCGCTCTCGCCTTTAAGTCAGAAGGTTTAAGTTCTGCTTCACATACTTGAGCACAAATGCTCAGCTTGATGATACCCGTCTCTACTTCAGCACCATCTCTACTTCACCACCTTCTCTTTTGTTAAATTACCTACTGTCTGTCTGACATTCGGCACTGGATGTTTGGAGTTTCCCTTCAATTAAATCATGGGAAGACTGAAGGCAATGTCTTTGGTTTTTGTTCCAAACGTCATTTGCTCGTCACTGTCTCCATCCTTCTCCCTGTCAGTTCTCTGAAACAAAGTGGATTTATTTATAACCTTGAAGCTCATATTTGACCCCGAGATAAGCTTTCAACCACAAATCTGGTGTCAAATTATGCTTTATAATGATCCTGTCAAACATTGTGAGATGTTTTATTGTCTTAATGTGTTGTTATTAAGCAGTGCTGTCCAATTTAGTCTTGTTTCCAAATATGCCACCAGCTGTAATGCAAAATTTGCAGCACAACCAACTGAAACAGTATCAGTGGAAGAATTGGGTATATATCTGTTGTGAGAACACAGCTGCTCTGTGCCACCAATGGCTCCCACTGATTGCAGAGGCTGGTTTAATGCTGCACACCATGGAGAGAAACATGAGAGTAAGGTCAGGTCACTTATTCAGGGGAGAGACCATTCCTCAGTCTGCCACAGGGAATGAAACCTCCAGCCATTAAGTCGGATGGCGGAAGGGAATGACTCAAAACTCTAAGCTGCCGGTGATGGGTCATTGGTTTTTGAACTCATTGACATTCGTTATCCATGAGGTCAGGCAGCATCCAAGGAGCGAGAAAA
Source organism: Chiloscyllium plagiosum (assembly GCF_004010195.1). Lineage (NCBI taxonomy): Eukaryota > Metazoa > Chordata > Chondrichthyes > Orectolobiformes > Hemiscylliidae > Chiloscyllium > Chiloscyllium plagiosum. The sequence goes on along the minus strand of NC_057726.1, from coordinate 21,421,955 downwards.
TCGACGTTTTGGGCATAAGCCCTTCTTCAGGACTGCCCAAAACGTCGATTCCCCTGCTCCTTAGATGCTGCCTGACCTGCTGCGCTTTTCTAGCAACACATTTTTCAGCTCTGATCTCCAGCATCTGCAGTCCTCACTTTCTCCCATTCGTTATCCATGAGCCCATCATGGTTTAGTGGGGCTCCAAGATTAAAAGTAGACTATGCCATTCCCTCCGCAGGCCACCCTGAAGATAGTGTTGGCATGCCCTCCTCAGGCCACCCAGAAGGTGCTGTTGGGTTTTACCTAGGATTAGGCTGGGTATGGAAGGTACAATAGGCAGGTCCCATTGGCGTCTGACAGGAGGGGTGGTTTTGGACATTAAAACCGAGCCCCTGCACTCACTTATCCACCTTCCCCATTCCCGCTTTATGGCTCCCATCCCATCTTCACTCTCCAGTAGCTTGATGACCCCTGGGCCTCTGGTGAGGACAGTGCTGATATTAGCCACTGTTCCTGTGGCACTGGAAGTAAAAGGAGCTCTAGGCTTTGATTGACAGGGGTAAGGGTGAGGGGTAGGGTGTTGAGATCTTCATCGACTGGAGACACATTTTTAATCTGATAGAAGATTCTTCATGTCGACTGGGTGATGGTTTTTGCCATAGCAGTTGTTCAAATGCTGAAGCCATTGAAATATTATACTCCAGTTTCATGCCCTCTTCCTTCAGATATCAAGGTAATTGTTGTTGAAGTCAGGTTGTTGCCAAGTGGGATTCTCAGGATGCCATTTTAAAGCTTATCACTCTGTGATGCTTTATAGACAATAGACAATGGGTGCAGAAGTAGGCCACCATTCATTATGATCATGGCTGATCATCCTCAATCAGTATCCTGTTCCTGCCTTATCCCCATAGCCCTTGATTCCACTATCCTTAAGAGCTCTATCCAACTCTTTCTTGAAAGTATTCAGAGACTTGGCCTTCACAGCCTTCTGTGGCAGAGCATTCCATACACCCACCACACTTGGGTGAAGAAGCTTCTCCTCAACTCTGTTCTAAGTGGCCTACCCCTTATTTTTAAACTTATGTCGGTAGAATTGCTAACAAATACAGTTCACAATTAGAAGAGCTTGATTAGAGCAAAATCCAACATCAAAATCTATGCAAATCTGTATTTGATCATTAGTAATAGCAAAACCACAATGAGAATGCAATTTATGTGCATACACCCCCTCAAACCCAATATCCAAAATTACTGATTCATTCAATCTTCGCACTTCAGCCTTAGATGAATGAAATTCTTTGAGATGGGATAATAAATGGCTATTGCCTGATGACTAGTATTCCTTGTCATTAAATTTCTGACAAAACCTCATGTCAATTTGATAGGTGGCCCATGTCAATCTCTATAGATCTTAGCATAGCATCAAACAATGCACTTAAACTTCAAGTATTTCACAATACAAAAAAGTTGTTGATAACTTATCAACTAAAAGTAATTTGCTAGGAGAATACACTCACTCTTGCTCACAGACACAACACACACACACCATGCACACACTGCCATGCATATATCTATGCCAGAAGTGAACATAGAACATTACAATGCAGTACAGGCCCTTCAGCCCTCGATGTTGCGCCGACCTGTGAAACCAATCTGAAGCCCATGTAACTTACATTATTCCATTTTCATCCATATGTCTATCCAATGACCATTTAATTTCCCCGAAGGGACATGTAAAATCCAATCAGATGAGGATCCTGCTGCCTACTTGCCCAGCCCCTTTCGGTAAGTTTCAGAGGGAATGGGCAGAGGTGTTGAAGCGCTGGGATTTTATGGGGTATAGGACAGTCCCTTGCTGTGCAGTAAAGCCAGCAGGTTTGATGATGTAGACTGGTGTTGATCAAGGCACAGATCCTCCTGTTGAGGCCCCAGTGGACATTTACTGCCACTTTCCACTTATCCATCTATCCTGGCCTTCTAAACTACAGCACCCAGCTGTGTCAGCTTCAATCACAATTTGGAGGTGCCGGTGTTGGACTGGGATAGACATAGTCAGAAATCACACTACAACAGGTTTATGTGAAATCACAAGTTTTCAGAGTGTAGCGCCTTCGTCAGGTGAAGTGCGACACAGAATTTATGGGCAGAGAGATCAAATGGTGCGAGTGGAGTGTTGTATCATAAATCTCTGCAGATGATCAAAAGTGTCAGACAATGTGAGTAAAGTAAAAACAATGACTGCAGATGCTGGAAACCAGTTTCTGGATCAGTGGTGCTGGAAGAGCACAATTCAGGCAGCATCCAAAGAGCTTCTGAACTGCTGTGCTCTTCCAGCACCACTGATCCAGAATCTGGTTTCCAGCATCTGCAGTCATTGTTTTTACTTTACTCACATTGTCTGACACTTTTGATCACCTGCAGAGATTTATGATACAACACTCCACTCGCACCATTTGATCTCTCTGCCCATAAATTCTGTGTCGCACTTCACCTGACGAAGGCGCTACACTCTGAAAACTTGTGATTTCACATAAACCTGTTGTAGTGTGATTTCTGACTATGTCTATCCCAGTCCAACACTGGCACCTCCAAATTGTGTGTGCGGCCCCAGCTATGCCTGTCTCTTTGTTGGCTACGTAGAACAGTTGATCTTCCGTAATTACACCGGCACCACTCCCCACCTCTTCCTCCGTTACATTGATGACTGCATTGGCGCCACCTCGTGCTCCCGCAAGGAGATTGAGCAATTCATCAACTTCACCAACACATTCCACCCTGACCGTAAATTTACCTGGACCATCTCTGACACCTCCCTCCCCATCCTGGACCT
>NC_057726.1:21398584-21418247 GCF_004010195.1 Chiloscyllium plagiosum | reverse complement strand
CTCCTCTAGCTTATCTCTCCATGCTTCAGGCTCACTGCCTTTATTCCTGATGAAGGGCTTTTGCCCGAAACGTTGATTTCGAAGCTCCTTGGATGCTGCCTGAACTGCTGTGCTCTTCCAGCACCACTGATCCAGAATGTGAGTAAAGTGTCAATAACTGAATAATAAGTGAAGGGATGATCTATAATCCAATTAAATAAGGCAGAGAAATAAAAACAAAAAAATTAAAAATAAGTTGGTGCTGGAGACAAGCCAAATGACTGGAATAACATGATAGGTATAACAGGCGGGTGCTGAGGGTCTAACCAAAGTAATAAGTAAACCAAAACTGTACAAACTAAATAAGGTAGAGAAATTATAACAATTTATGGAGGTGATGGTGTCAAAACAGGGCACTAAGGAAGATTTCTCTACCTTAATTAGTTTGGACAGTTCTGGATTACCTATTACTTTGGTTAGACCCTTAGCATGCAACTCCTGTACCTATCATGTTATCCCAGCCATTTGGCTTGTCTCCAGCACCACCTTGTTTTTAGTTTATAGTAACTATCTCTGCCTCATTTAATTAGATTATAGGTCATCCCTTCACTTGTTCGTCACCTGTTGACACTTTTGATCACCTGCAGAGTTTTATTATATGACACTCCACTCACAACATTTGTCTGATCTTTGGACCCCTGTGCCCTTGATCTCTCTGCCTATAAATTCTGTGTCTGTGTGCTTCTCGCTCACCTCACCTGATGAAGGGGTTATATGGTCATCGAGTCCTAGAGAGGTACAGCACTGAAACAGACCCTTTGGTCCAACTCGTCCATGCTGACCAGATACCCTAACCTACTCTAGTCCCATTTGCCGGCACAATACGCCATATCCCTCTCAACCCTTCTTATTCATATACCCATTCAGATGCCTTTTAAATGGTGTAATTGTACCAGCCTCCATCACTTCCTCTGGCAGCTCATTCCATACATGCACCAACCTCTGTGTGAAAACATTGCCCCTTGGTCCCTCTTATATCTTTCCACACTCACCCTAATGCTATACCCTCTATTTCTGTTATGCTTTGAAAGCTTATGATTTCAAATAAACCTGTTGGACTATAACCTGGTGTTGTGTGACTTCTAGCTTCATTCACCATTACCCATTCCCCAGGCCTCACTGTAATCTTCAACCCACAATTTAGCCATCAATTTGGGTACCTCAGCATCAGGAACCATTTGTAGCTCCTACTGGGACTCGAGCTGCAGGTCAGTTAATTACTGGCAGCTCTCTAAGGTGGGACATGGGACAAGAGAGAGGTGCAAGACTCTTCTTAAAGGAGCTAACTTTGCACAATTGCTTGAGGAGCAGCTGTCAGTCCAACAGGCAAGTTCCCTCCTCCCTCCTCCCTCCCCGAGTCACATTCAGGCTAGGTCAGGTAAGGATGGCAGTTTCCATCCCTAAAGGACTTGAGTGAACCTGATGGATTTACTTTTGCCAATAACTGGCAACTGTTTCACACTCAATGTAACTGGACTCTTTATTCCATACTTATACTGAATTCATGGCAGGATTTGAACCTCGGTCCCCAGAACATTTCACATACAATTTACAATAACTACAGTTATGTTGTGGCTTTCAGAATTTTCCGATTAAATTCAGACTCCAATTTTAAACTAAACTCAGTAAAGCCTGACAATAAAGGACGTATTCTCATACTGCAGACATCAAAAACAAAATACTGCAGATGATGAAAATTAGAAATAAGAACAAAGAGGCTGGCAAAACAGGCCTGGCAGTGTCTATGGAGAGAAGCAGAGTTAATGTTTCCAGTCAATGATCTTTCATCAGAACTGAAGGGAAACCAAGATTTTAAATGTTTTAAGCTATTGGAAAAGGCATGGGTGGGGGCGCAAGAAGAGCAAATGAGAAGATTGGTTTAAAATAACAGAAGAGTCTCTGATGCAACAACCAAATGTGTAGTGCTGAAACAAAGGTTGAGTGCATATAAGGCGGGGCTTAAGACATTAAAACCATCTGATTGCAGTGTGAGGAGGTAAGGACACAAACCTAGTCAAACAAGAGAGAAGGAAAAAAGTGTGTGGGTGGGCAGACACATCGAACAGGATGGAGGCAGGGGTTATGACTTAAAATTGTTGAGCCCAGAAGGCCGTAGTGTGTCCAGTCAAAAGATCAAATGTTGTTGCTCAATCTTGCATTCAATGGAACACTGTAGCAGGCCATATTTAACGGAAAGGTCAGCATGGGATCCGAGTTGAGAACCAAAATGACAAGCAATCAAACACCCCGGGTCATGTTTGTAGACAGAATGGAGGTGTTCTGCATAGCAGTCACCCAATCTAAATTTGGTTTTCCTAACATAGAAGAGACGACATTGTGAGCAGTGAAAATGGTTCACTAAATTGAAAGGAGTATAAGTAAATTGTTATTTCATTTGGAAAGACTAATGGGATCTTGAAAAAGATATTATCTTCCCCTTTCTTCTTTTTTACATGATAGACTAATTTTACCGTTTTCTCTTCAATCAGTGTATCATGTCTGGTGTTTTTTATTTAATCCATCTGTATTGATTCAAAATCTTCTCATAATTCAAACTCATGGTTCATATCCTTACTGAAACCTGTTTTCTCCTGCACTGTTCAAATCACTTTTTTCTGATATATGGGTGCACTGTAATTATGTGGCGAATGTAAAAAAATTGATCCAGTCTTGATCTTGGGTCATCCTGTGGAACCACTGGAAATGCCTCTCTCAGTATTCCCACATTTCAACTTCCCTTCTGCGACATTGCAATCAAATGAATCATGTTAATACTTTTTAGCCGGGGAAGGGGAAGAGGGAGGCAGGGACTACAATCCTGACGTAATATCTGACATAAATGCTGATTTGAGAAAAAGTTTGTCATTTGAAAAACCTCCAGCGGTTAGTTGGCTGGATTTGAAAACGTGCAAAAATCAGGTCTGCAAACTTTTCTTATTACTTTATAGTGTATTTATTCATCAAAATGCAAGTAAATATTGGTAAAATGGTGGTAACACAGTTAATGGGGGAATATGTTGAACAATGTGATGCGAGTCAGAGAGTATTATTCACTCTGCAAAATTGCCCTCACTGTTCATGTTCAAAGGGACTTTAGAATTTGCAAGTTAAGACAATCTTTTTTTTAAGACTCCCTACAGTGTGGAAACAGCCCTTCGGCCCAACCAGTCCACACTGACCCTCCGAAGAGTAACCCACCCAGACCCAGTCTGCTCCCCTATATTTACCCCTGACTAATGCACCTAACACAATGGCCACTTCACCTGGCTTGCACATTTTTGGATTATGGGAGGAAACCCATGCAGACACAAGGGAGAGTGTGCAAACTCCACACAGACAGTTGCCCGAGGCTGGAATTGAACCTGGGACCCTGGAGCTGTGAGGCAGCAGTGGTAACTACTGAGCCACTGTGCCGCCTCTCTACTATTTTAAGTTCAATTTAATTTTGCTTCAACTCATGGGAATAGTCATTTTGCATACTGAATGAAATGCCTTTTTGCAGAAGTAAAAGAAACTTAAATGGATGAAATTCAAGAAAACAAAATTGACATTATTGTGTGAAATTGAACACCACTTCCCTTTTGGGGGAAAAAAGAGAATGAGAGTATGGTGTTGAGAAGTAGCTGAGCCGTATTCGTATTCAATGGCAGAGCAGACTCAATGGGCCGAATAGTCTCCTACATTTTATATGTAATATATGTGAAGGGTTGATTTAATTAGATGCAAATAATGAAAAGTTGGTGTCCAACGCATTTCCTGTAATTTGTAAAAATAACATTCTTGGATATAGATACATTGGCAATGGCCAGTAAATGTTGATTATCCTCCTCTTCTCATGAAAAGGTATTTATGGCCACTGTTTTTGAACTGCAGGAGCCATGTGATTTTAAAAAAAGACACACAATACTCTGGAGGCAGGAAGCATGTTTCCACTGATGGGTGAGTCCAGAACCAGAGGACACAGTTTAAAAATAAGGGGTAGGCCATTTAGAACAGAGTTGAGGAGAAGCTTCTTCACCCAGAGAGTGGTGGGTGTATGGAATGCTCTGTCCCAGAAGGCAGTGGAGGCCAGGTCTCTTTCAAAAAAGAGAGGAATAGAGCTCTTAATGATAGTGGAATCCAGGGTTATGGGGATAAGGCAGGAACAGGATACTGATTGTGGATGATCAGCCATGCTCATAATGAAAGGTGATGCTGGTTCAAAGGGCGGAATGGCCTACTCCTGAACCTATTGTCTATTGTCCATAATACTATTCAGTCAGGAGTTCCAAGACTTTGATCCATAACATAGATATTCTAGATCTGACAATCCTGCGGGTGGTGAAAGGGATGTTTAACATTTTGGAAGATCCAAATATTGATGTAATTGATTGCTGGGGTGATCAACCTGGTTCAAGGTTGCCACTTGTTCACTGTGGTGCCCAAAGTCCACAAGCACCGAGCAATGGTAGAAAAAGGCCTACTTCCTTCTCCACCCTGCCAGGGTATGTGCCACACTCTGCTCTATACCAACTCAATTTCTGCTGCTGCACCCACCTTCCACCAAGGTTCATGCACTATCACTGCCATCTGCAATGTCTTCCAACACATGCTGTCACCCATACAATCCCCTGTGCTACTAACTCTGCATGATCTTTGCACTACTTACTCAGGGAGAATGTGATCCTGCCACTTAATGAGATGAGATTGGTAGTGATGAGTGGTTATCCCTCAAAGGCCTCTCATCACTCACTGGCAAGAATCTCACCTCAGTGGGATTTGGTTGGAAAATGCAACCTGTCAGTCTCACGTAGAAAAAGACCTTGTCTGACATCTCATAATTCTTCCAAGTCTCTAGCTATAGTCCATGTTGAGCAGGACCTGGAACAACTCTACCGTAGTAGCATAAAACGTAGGAGAAAAATCAAGCAATTTGACTCTTCAAAAAAAATGGTGGATCTTTATATCGGCTCATAGTACCCAGAAGTCTAACAATCTCTGCCTTGAATATACTTGATGTGCTGGTGTTGGACGGGGGTGGACACAGTTAAAAATCACACAACACCAGGTTATAGTCCAACAAGTTTATTTGGAAGTACTAGCTTTCGGAGCGCTGCTTCTTCTTCATCTACCTGATGAAGGAGGAGCGCTCCAAAAGCTAGTATTTCCAAATAAACCTGTTGGATTATAACCTGATATCATCTGATTTTTAATTGAACATACTTGCCGAGCATGCACAGCCCTCTGGGACACCAAATTTCAAAGATTCACAACCTTTGAGTCAAGAAATTTCTGTCACCTAATTCCAAAATGGCTAAAAATGTGATCCTTGGTGTTATATTCTCCATCTGTGGGAACATCCTTTAACTAACTGCCCTTTCAATCAATTTAGCAACTGAAATATTTTAATATTTCAACTTCTTCCAAACTTTAGGAATAATAAGGCTAGATGACTCAAACTTGCTTCATTCAGCAAACCCATTCCTGAAATTAGATCAGAGTGGTGCTGGAAAAGCACAGCAGGTCAGGCAGCATTCGGGGAGCAGGAAATCGACGTTTCAGGCAAAATCCCTCCCTCAGGAATAAAGGGAGGCTTCCTGCCTCGATTCCTGATGAAGGGCTTTTGCCCGAAACGTCGGTTTTCCTGCTCCCCGGATGCTGTCTGACCTGCTGTGCTTTTCCCGCACCACTCTGATCTAAATTCTGGTTTCCAGCAGCTGCAGTCCTCACTTTTGCACATTCCTGAAATTAGTCCATCCAAGCTAGAATTGATCTACAGAACTTACTTCTACCAAGAATCTCACTTAATTATAAGCAAACATACTCCCTGGTGCTGAAAATGTAGACATATTGAACACATGTGATTCCATTAAACTTTAATTGTTGATGGAGATTTTTAAAACAATGTTTCTGTCATTTTTGTTTCTCACTCTCAGTGCCTCTTTCTTCCCAGCTCTTTGTTTGACTGAACATTGTGGAAGATTCCTCATTATTTGAGAATGTTTAAACTGCATCAACCTTTGGATCTTCTACTGACTGAAATACTGACAAGAGACTAACACAGAGGTCCAGAGAACTGGCAAGTCATGCTGCCACTGTTGGTGCTTGGGGGACATTCTCCAGCCACACCACTTCTCAATTCCTGCTAGGCATTGTGAGTTTGACATACAGATGGTACTGAAAACATGCAAAAGCAAATCTCAGTGCTTGGCTCTGCGTGGCCCTTGTCTCTACATGGCCTTGTGAGCTGCAACTTTGACCCAAAAGAGGTGCTCTGCAACACAGACATTTATAAGGATCTTTTCAGGACATGTTTGTATCATTTAGACCAAGCACATTTATGTCATCAGCCAGAGATAATTCCTCTGAGAAGACCTGTTTATAGATTATCTGATTACTCTGATATTGCTATATGTGGGGGTTTACTGGACACATATTGATTGCTGCATTTCCTCTAATGCAACAGAGATTCCACAGCTGAATATAAGTGTTTCATTGATTTGGAGTGTGCTTTGAGACAGATGGTGATGGCATTGCATAAATGCAAATCCTTCTTTCAGTACATGATTTGTCATGGAATTAGCAATTGTAACATACTTGTCCCCTTATGCATGTCCCAATAAAGATTCTAAATGTGACTAGTTCAGCAAGTATAACATTGCTTGTCCTGTTTACATAGATCATTGATCCTCCCTGAAGAGAGTTGCACTGCTGCAGAGATTCAATCTTTGCACATTCCAGTGCTGAAGCCTGCAAAAAGCCTATGTGCTTAATATAGGAGTATTGAATGAAAGTATTTGTCCATTTACCAATATTTAAAAAAAAACAATGGCCCAACTTTTGTTATGAAAATGGCACTAAAATTGTGGTTCTGGCATTGTGGCCTCCTCTGGTGAGCCTGAAGAAAAATGCATCCCTCCTCTGCATCATCTCAAGGTCCTGGCGAGCAAAGTGGGTTGCCAATTTCTCCTCATTTCCTATGTCTGAAGTGAATGACTTCAACTGTATAGCACAACATCAGATGCCCAGCATATGACTAGGTGCACAGTGGCCTTTTAAGTATATCCTGGCAGTGATGAGTACTACAAACTATGGGAGAATCAAGCGAGTTTCAGAGGGAAAGGGAAATGCTACATAGATATGAGGCATATAGATATATGCAAAAATATGCATTAGGCCTTGTGAAGAGAAACCCACTATGCAATTTAATGAAAATGGCACTTAGACTGCCCCCCCCCCCCCCCCCCTCAAATCCTCTACTGGGGAAGTAATCACAGACGAAGGCCAGCAGATGGAAAGGTGGGTTGAACACTACTCTAATCCCTACTCCAGAGAGTATACCATGTCCGTTTCAGCACTTGATTCCATCACGTGCTTGCTGACCATGGATGAGCTAGACACACAGCCATCAGTAGAAGAGCTCAGCAAGGCCATTGACAGCCTGGCCTCACATAAGGCCCTGGGTAGCAACAGGATTCCTCCTGGTCTGATTAAGAGCTGCATGACTTGCTTACTACTCCCATTGCATGAAGTCCTCTGTTAGTGCTGGCAAGAAGGAGCTGTACTGCAGGCCATGAGGGATGCCAAGATCATTGCCCTCTACAAGAACAAGGATGAGAGAAGCGACTGTAACAACTACAGAGGCATCTCTCTCCTCAACACTGTTGCTCGGTCATCTTGCTCGGTCATCTTGACTCGCCTACAGAAACTGGCAAAACGTGTATACCTAGAGTCATAGTGCAGCTTTGAGCTAAAAGGTCAATGATCTTCTCCCTTCGCAAACTGCAGGAGATGTGCAGAGAACAGAAAATGCCCCTGTATGTCACTTTCATCAATCTCACCAAGGCATTTGACCTGGTCAGCAGAAACGGCCTTTTCAAGGTTCTCGTGACGATCGGCTGCTGACCAAAACTGCTGAGCATGATCAAATCCTTCCACAGTAACATGAAGGGAACAGTGTAGTTCATGGCAGCTCTTCTGAGCCCTTCAACAACTGTGGTGGCATCAAACAAGGATGCATCCTCGCTCCCACACTCTTTGGGATTTTTTTTTCCTGTACTCCTGAAATATGCCTCTGGCACCACAACAGAGGGGATTTACCTACACACTAGATCAGACGGCCTGCCTCAGAGCCAAGACAAAAGCATGCGGGGCACTCATCAGGGACGTGCTGTTTGCTGATGATGCTGCAGTTGCAACACACACCCAGCAGGAACTCCAGTTACTGATAGACCACCTCTCTCATGCTTGCAAGGATTTTGGGCTGACTATCAGTCTGAAGAAGGTAAAAACAAGGACTGCAGATGCTGGAAACCAGAGTCTAGATTAGAGTGGTGCTGGAAAAAGACTACAGTGGGTGAATGGGGGTGGGGATGAAGGTGATAGGTCAGAGAGGAGGGTGGAGTGGATAGGTGGAAAGGAAGATAGGCAGGTAGGACAAGTCATGGGGACAGTGCTGCGCTGGAAGGTTGGAACTGGGGTGAGGTGGGGGAAGGGGAAATGAGGAAACTGGTGAAGTCCACATTGATGCCCTGGGGTTGAAGTGTTCCTTGGACAGAAAATGAGGCGTTCTTCCTCCAGGCGTCTGGTGGTGAAGGAGTGGCGGTGAAGGAGGCCCAGGACCTCCATGTCCTCGGCAGAGTGGGAGGGGGAGTTGAAATGTTGGGCCACAGAGTGGTGGGGTTAATTGGTGCAGGTGTCCTGGAGATATATCCTATAGCGCTCTTCTAGGAGGCGTCCAGTCTCCCCAAGGTAGAAGAGACTGCATCGGGAGCAACAGATACAATAAATAAGTCTGAAGAAGACAAGTGTCCTGGGACAGGACACAGAAGCACCACTGGTCATCACCGTCGACAAATATGAACTCAATGTCTTCCATCAGTTTATGTACCTTGGCTGTACCATCACTGACAACCTCTCCTTGGACACAGAGATCGAGAAGAGGATCGGGAAAGCAGCCTCAATTCTTGCTCACCTCACGACTCAACTATGGACAAATCCCAAGCTGACAGTGAAGACAAAAATCTCAGTCTACAGCGTCTGCGTCATAAGCACACTGCTGAACGGCAGTGAAACGTGGACTACATATGCCAGACAGGAGAGAAGACTGAACACCTTCCACTTGAAGACTATCCACTGTATCTTCAGCATATCCTGGCAAGACAGAGTGGCCGACGCAGCAGTGCTATCTCGCGCTGGCCTTCCCAACATGTACAATCTGCTCAGGCAGTGAAGACTGCGCTCGCTGGGCTACACCCACTGCATGGAGGACAGCTGCATCCCAAAGGATATCCTCTATGGAGAGCTTGCACCCGGGAAGAGATCCATTGGGTGTCCGCAGCTGCGCTACACGGATGTCTGCATGAGGGACATGAAGGCACTTGATATCTTTCCGGAGTCCTGGGAAAGGTTTGCAGCTGATCGCACAAGATGGAGAAGCACCTCGAACCAACACCTCAAAACAGGGGAAAAGATGCTGATGAGTGCTGCAGCAGGCACGCAGGAAGGAGTGCAGATCAACGACCACAGACAGATGTGACCTCTGTGACTGGGACTGTCATTCCAGCATTGGTCTCTTCAGTCACAGGTGACGTTGCTTCAGGGAAGCAGAAATCCAGAACAATGAAGATGCAACCCATGGTCAGCCATGATCAGCCATGATCGAAAGGGGCCTTACTAACTATAATGGGGTCCTTGTCAAGCATGAAGCAGGGAGAGGTGGTGCTAATGAAATGAAATGCACAGCTAATCAATTTATCAATTTCTATTTTGTCACTCTGTTTACAAATATCCGAGTTTTCAAAGGCTTTTCAAATCTAACTTATTGGTGATTCTCATGCATCTTTCTAATTTCTCTTGCCCAAGAGAAAATTCTTGTTCATTTTATTTTATGGGAGATAATGTTTTTCAGGTTTACATTCTTAGCCTTTTCTGATCCGTAATCTCCATGCCATATGTCAATACTGAGTCGGAGTGTCATCAGATGACCTGAACAGGCCTCCAGATTGTCAAATTTTCAGCTAAGGTTGACCTGTTATTCCCTTTACTACCATAACTCCTGATTTTTCATTTAACTGCTTCTGGTAACAGGACAGATGCAATCATGAATTTAATATTGAGATGTATGAGTGTGAATATGTTTTCTGTCATTCTGTGGCACACTGAATTGAGGTTCCAACAATATTATACATTTTCACTTGCTGTCTGTCCCCATATAAGAATTACCTTAACATACAGGCTCCAATACTTTCATATTCAACATATTATTATACATGAAAATGGATTATCCAGTTGTAGGATATACTCAAACTCTCAAAGTGAAGAGAATGGATTAAGATAAACAGTTCTAGTATCAAGGAAACTCCAGCCTGTGGGTTCTTAATATTATTAACCATTGCTAATTTAGCTGTTTTGCAGTTTTGAGCTTGGTAACGCTGTTAGTTCAAAGGCAGCTTTTGCAATGAAGCCATTTGTCAACGTTAGGAAAGAACAGAAGTAAACAGAAAAAGGTCAGTTTATATTCTTCCTCATTCTGTAATTTCTAAGTGTGAGACAGAGAGAGAAGTACATTTCCTGCCTTCTTTCACTAGAGAACTAAAGCACTGCACTGTGGTATCAGTTTTGACTTATTTGGTAGTAGTCTTGTCGCAAGCCCAAAGGATGAGAGTTCAGGCCTCACTGCAGAGACATGAACATGTAATCTAGGATATGTAGCATTGAGAGAATATTGTAGCTTTGACACCACCAGTTGTATCATCTTTGAGAAGGAAACGGCAAACCAAGACCCTGACTGTTCCTACGGACAGATATGGAGGATCCAAGAACACTATTTGAAGAAGAGTGGGAGAATTTCAAATATTTATTTGTCAAGCAATACCTAAAATTGATGCTTAAAAAATGAAATGTTGGAATTACTTTGCAGTTCAAGCAGCATCTGTGCAGAGAGAGAGAGAAAAATAGAGCGAACATTTCAGATTGATGAACTGTCATCAGAACCCAATGCAGATATGGCCATTTATTTCATTGCTTTTATTGGACCTTGCTGTGTGCAAATTAGTTGCAGTGTTTCCTGCATTACTGCAGGGATTACCCTTCAAAAGGATGTAAGTGGCTATAAAAGTATCTTGTGACATCCCGAGATTCTGACAGACAATGTATCTCAAATCATTTTCTTCTTTTGTGATTGTTGATTTTGAAGGCTTGCTGCATTAAGGAATACTTTCACCAATTTAAACCAGAGAGGGTTTTGTGATTCTAAGTCTTTTAAAATGGATTGAGTGAACCTTTGTTAAATAAAATCAAGATTGAAACCCAGTTTAGTGAATGTACTGGGCAATATACCTTTAAATGAAGCAATTAATTGCATTCTTATTGCTGTATTGTGAGATTACTGGTACAATTGCCTGAAGAAATGTTCAATAGCAGAAAATTAAAGAAAACTACAACCTGAGTTCTAACACCAAGGGAATGAAATTATTGATAGCAATCCGTCTGCTACATGACTAGATTTTTTAAACAATGAAAGCAGTTTAAGGACAGGTTAGTTTTCAATTGCTGTGACATCAAAAATGCCGCTGAACAAAAAATACTTTTTAAGGTCATACAACTTATTCCTGTCAAGTGAATGAGCATGATAAAAGAACAGTCTTGTAAGAAACATACTTGTTCATGTTTTCTCAACACATCAGAGATACTGCTTCAGTTATATGACCTGGCAGTCCAAATGTTGATCAACTGATCATAGTGGTTATTCCTGACCATATTCTTATGGGTTTTACCACACACTTACATGCTCATCTCACTAAGTTTGCCAAGCTTATTAAAACTTTGCATTCCATCCATAACAGTCTCAGAGGTGAAAAAATAAACAGGTTTCTTTCATTGTTCCTTTTAAATTGAATGTGAGCAAGAATTGCTCATTCATTTATTTTGGGACTGTAATCTTAAAAAGAAGAGTTACATTATGCTGAAACAAATTTATTTTGGCTCCTGCGATACTTAATTTGGAGAGGCCCTTGTCAAATTTGTTTGCAGTTCTTTATTTGGTCTGCAGTATTAATTTCCCTGATTCAAAACTGGAACTTTATCAGCCATATGTGAATGTTTGTTCATGGTGTTTAGTACAAGAATGCTTTCATTCAGATCGTAGCCTGTGATGAACTGTAGATTGGCTACTATTATTATCTGCAATGAGTTTGTGTGCATATGTGGTAATGTTTGTATGCGTTTGCAATGCATTATGTCATTCAATTAAATGTATGTACTTATAATTGGTAAATGATGTTGTATTGCATTCAACTCCTTTGCACTGAGTTGTTATGTGATATACATGCATAAGCTGATTGCATTTAGCTTAATAATAGATAATCCAGGCAATAAGGTAGACATCAAAGAAGAATAAATAGTATAAAATGGATTTCATTTTCTTCAATTTCCACTCTGAGGTCCAAATATATCATGTAAATGGATTTGCATGACAAAAACTCACCTGCGGCTCATTGTATTTAATATTAGATTTTCTCTTGACATCAAATACAAGAGATTGTTCTCAAAAGATCTGTTATAAAGGTGGAATCATATTCACTTTTCACACCTTTACCTGCTGTTATATTTTGTACAATTTTGTTTTTTTTAAATGCTTCCTTTCAAGAGTCTGGCTGTTATGTTTTGTAACATTGTAGTTGGATGTGGGAGAATGTTCTCTGACAAAATAATTGCTTTTAAACTAGGACATTTTCAATGATAATTTCTGTACTGTTTCACTAGAAGTGCCATGGTAAGATAATGCCATGGTAAAGAATATCTGGAATTCTCCATCCCAAGAACTGTGAAATTGAAATTATTTAATAGTGAAGGGGAACAACTTTTGAAATACTTGAAAGTTGAGGGCGAGGATGAACTGGCAAGTACAAGGAGTTGAAGCCTGAGGCAGAATGTTGAATGGTAAAGCAGGTGTAAGAGGCCAAATGGCTACTGCTGCTCTGATTACTTATGCTTTTATTTTGTCAGGTTGTCATTATGTGCAGCAATTCAAGGAATCAACATGAAATTAATGTATTCCAAGAACAAAAGTTTCAGCCACCTCTTGCATCTAGTTAAACAAGTGACATCCCACACCTTCATCACATAAAAGAAGTTTAATTTTATGTTTTGGCAACTATTTTTGAAACTTTATACAGGGGTTTGGGAAATATCATATTTATTATGAAGATGTGGGCTTGACCTCGAAAAGCTACAAATGTTGATTTGATAGTCATCGTGATGGAATCGTGAAGTTTGAATCCAGAGGCGAAGATAGAGCGAAGTTATGTGTTCAAGGAGAACCTAGGATATGGTGGTCTTTTCCAAGATTTTGCTGCTATCTCTTTCTAAATCAATGATGTAAAGACCTTTGTGGTGTGAATGTTCCCTGCTGTTTGTGAGCTGTGATTTCATAGAATCCATGGCATGACTATAGGCTAGTATGCATTGCTTCATTATTGGAGGAGTCAGGCATGCTTATCAGCAGACAGACCCACTCCTGACCAGCATTGCGAGAAGGTCATTGATGAAGCAGCTGAAGGGCTGAGTTTTCTACCCTGCAATTTGGGGAGTGAAGGTTTTTGGCTACAATGACATCCACTTCCTTTTGAGTTGAATATTGAGTTGAATACTGAAAACGTTTTCCACGTTGACTTCAATTGCACTAAGGGTCTTTCTGGCTGTACTTAGTCCGTCAGTGTTTTGTTATTGAAGATGGCCAAGCCATAATGATCAATACAGCAACAGGAATGGGTCATTCTGCATTTAAAATCTTTATTGGCCTTTAGTGAAATATAAGTGAAAAGATAAAGAGCTGGAGAAGTTCAGCAGGTTTAGCAGCATCGGCGGAGAGAGAAACCAGATGGTTTCTTTCTCCACTGATGCTGCTAGACATGCTGTATTTCCCTAGCACTTCCTGTTTATTTTACCAATTTTGAGCATGGCAGTAACTTTCTTTTATTTCAGAGAAACTCTGGCTGATCTGTATCCTAAAACAATGCCACCCATCCTGATTCCACATCCTTTGAATTATTGCTGAGTAAAAATCTAGCAATCTCAGATTTAAAATGATTAATTCCAGTGTTTTTTTTTTGTGTGGAAGAGCGTTCCAAATTTTTACCACATTTTAAAGTAAATAAGTGCCTTCTCTCCTTAGTACCATCTCTTTGATTGTTTAGGTATGTCCTTGTCTCCTTCGCTTAACATCAGTGTGGTAAATAAACATGATATCTATGTTAGTACTTCCTTGCAAAATCCTGAAACTTTGAATCAAATAACCTCTCAAGCTTTCATATTTATATATAAATATTAGAGGCCCAGATCTGTACATCGTACGTTAAGTGTGGTTTAGTCCAGGCATTAATAGCTGTCATTAGACATTTGATTTCACATGTTCCTATGGTCCTCACTCCTCAGTGGAGGAGGCAGAATTTCCCTCCTCAGGAACAGGAGATCCCAGTTCAGAGAACTGTTGACCAAGGTGATGGTGAAAAGCTTTGTAGCCCCAGCGGCAGGCAAGGTGGTCGCTACTTTAACTACAAGTTAAAGTAGTGCAGCACGGTGGCTCAGTGGTTAGCACTGCAGCCTCACAGCACCAGGGACCTAGGTTCGATTCTAGCCTGGGGAGACTGTCTGTGTGGAGTTTGCACATTCTCCCCGTGTCTATGCGGGTTTCCTCCAGATGCTCCGGTTTCCTCGCACAGTCCAAAGATGTGCAGGTCAGGTGGATTGGCCATGCTAAATTGCCCATAGTGTTAAGTGCATTAGTCAGAGGGAAATGGGTCTGGGTGGGTTACTCTTCGGAGGATCAGTGTGGACTTGTTGGGCCGAAGGGCCTGTTTCCACACTGTAGGTAATCCAATCTAATCTACAAGCAGTTCCCAGTAGAGATTGTAATCAAGTCAGACACCAACATAATTGGTGAGTGGGAAGGAGGGGGCAGGAGGAGAGGCCAGAGGGCTGTTCGCTAAGGTTGTTTTGCTAGGGTCAATGTGACAGGCCCCACATAAGCCTATTTGGGAGATTGAGTGTGGAGTGATCTTGAGGAATGTTACATCCTTTGGAGCCAGAAAGGAGGCTCCATACCTACCTAATCCATCGTCCCTCAGTCCCACCCTCCAGCCAACTTGCCCAACATTTAGCCCAGGACTAAAGCTACTGGACCACATTTTAAAGCTATTGGCCTCTCCCTGATTTAGGCAAATAGTGGAGGCAGCAGAAAGCAGGATAAGGTCCTTGAGTGGTCATTATTGACCATTTAAATTTCCCAATAGGCCAAAGGCCAAGCGGACACATAAAAACATTCCCTATAAAATTACAGATCCATCAGTGGTGGATGGGAAGCTCAATGGGTTTGATGAGTAAACCCTCAACTTCATCTTCAAAACCTATTGCAGCTGGCGTAAAATCCAACCTTAGCATTTAGTATTCAAAATATAAACACAAACTGCTTATTCAAGGATTTTCACAGTATCATTAGTACCTGACTAGTGCTTTAAAGACTTTTATGCAAAAAAACCCTAAGTCTCCATGCTACCGGATTTTCATTCTTTGAAAAGTACTTAGATCCAGCTTTCTAAGGTACAAAATGGATGACCTCATACTTAAATGCATTGAAATCCATCTGCCACTGTTTGACTTACTTGTTAATCTATCACTGTCTCTTTACAGTTCTATGGTGCTGTCTACAGGTATAATTTTCTTTTTCTATCTCTCGCAGTTCTATAAGACTGCAAGGGCCAGTGTAACATTCAGTCAAACCTCTGCAGTCGGCTATAGAATTTATCAGATTGATTTGAAAAACTACAGACACTCATGAAAGGAAAATAGCACACTTTGAACATCTGCCTCTAAGCACCTAAGGAACGCAGTTAATATTAATCATGCGTTATACTTATTCATTGGTTCAAATATTTTGAAGAAGCTTGTTTTGCATTGTACCACAGTAATACTAATGCACACTACAATTATACAAAATGATGCTTGACTGGATCTCTGACCACAGTGTACCTTTCACATCTATTACAAACAGGTCATTTGGCCAACCTGTTGACTGAACAAGACACAATGCATAATGCTTTGATAGACAGACTGATAATTACATTAATAGCGAGCATTATAATGCGAGTAAGCCCTGACCAGGATGAGTGTTTGTGTCCCACTGCAGAACTTGTGTTTGTAATGTTGGCCAACATTTCAGTGCTGTACAGAAGGAATGCTCTCACGTTCCAAGCAAACAGCCATAGCGAGTCCATTTTGGAGGTTAAGATGAGTAAATGGCAGGCAGCTATCTTGGTACCTATGAGCATTCCTCACTGAATCAACACTATAAAATCAGTCTAATTGTGCATTAAACTAATTGCTGTTTGTGGGAGTTTACTGTGTGCAGTGAATGTTGTGTTTACTTAGATAGCAACAGTGATTGCATTTAATTATTTGTATGTGAAATACTTTGCAAGCTAAAGCTACATTAAAGTACTATGTAATCACAAGTTTCTACATGGAGGTGAATGAGCCTGAGGTACATTACTGTTTTTTCCTCAAGTCAGAGAATCTCTTTGTATGTCTCTTCCTTCAAGATATTCCTTGAAACAAACCTACATTTTGGCCATATTGACTAATATGTTATTGGGAAAATGCTAGAGTCAGTTATAAGGGATGTAATAGCAGAGCATTTAGAAATGTATAACATGATCAAATAGGATGAGCATGACTTTATGAAGGGAAAATCATGCATGACTGAGGAGGTAACATGCAGGATCGGTTAAGGGGAAGTAGTTGAATGCAAAATGTGTGGATTTTCAGAAGGAATTTGATAAGTTATCACACATTAGATCACACATTAGACTGCTAAATAAAATGAGAACTCATGTTATCAGAGGTAGTTGGTTAGAGGTTTGGCTAGCTAATAGAAAGTTAGAAGTCATACAACATCAAGTTATAGTCCTACAGGTTTATTTGAAATCACAAGCTTTTGGAGCGCTACTCCATCATCAGGTGAAATGGAGGGAAGCACACAAGCACAGAACTTATATGCAGAAAGATAATGGCAATTTTTTGATTGGGGATTCGGAAGTCCTCGACCAGTCCCAAAAAACTACTACCTGAGTTCAGTAGATAAATGGAATGTTGGCCTTTATTTCAAAGGGAATAGGGATAGAAGTGGACAGGTTTTTTGAAAATTGTACAAGGCACCAGTTAGAACATACCTGGAATACTATGAACTGTTTTAGACCCCTTATATAAATTTGGATACAATCCAAAGAAGATTTGCTAAATTGATAGCAGGAATAGAGGCACTGGCTTATGAGGAGAGGTTGCGTAGATTTGGTGGGAACTTATTGAAATAGAGATAAACGAGAAGTGACCTTACTGAGACATAAAGATTGTAAGAAGACTTGACAGGGTCAATTCAGCAATATTGTTTCTCCTTGTGGGAAAATCTAGAACCAGACAGCGTAATTTCGGAACAAAAGGTTGCAAATATAAGACTGAGATGAGGAGGAATTTCTCCTCTGAAGGTTGTGAATTTGTAGAATTCTTTCTAATAGAGGCTTGTTGAGGCTGGCTCATTAAGTATATTCAAGACTGAGTGAGGCAGATTTTTGATCAGGTGGGGAATCAAGGGCTATGGCAAAATAAAGAAGGAAAGTGGATTTGAGGATTTTTAGATCAGTCATGATTCATTGAATGGCAGAGCAGATTTGATAGACTGCAAAGTTTACTTCTGCCCCGATGTCTTACGACATATGTCACAATGTCAAATTTTATAGAACCATAGTCATTTCAGTCTACAATAGAATAAAAGACCCTTGAGTGAGCTGGTCAGAATTAAACACTTAACTATTCTAATGCCTTTACTTTAGCACTTGGCTCATAGTTTTGCATGCTTGGCATCATAAGTGCATATGTAAATGCTTCTTAAATGTTCTCAGGGTTTCTACCACTCTTACAGGCAGCAAATTCTAGATTCCCATCACCTTCTGAATGGGAAAAAAAATCCTCACATCCCCTCTAAACCTTCTGCCCTTTACTTTACATCAATTCTTCTTGGTCATTACTCCTTCCACTAAGAGATAGAAGTTCCTTACCTGTCGATGCCTCTCATAATTTTATACATCTCAGTCATGTCTTCCTCTGAGTCTCCTTTGCTGCAAGGAAAACAACTTGAGTTTATCCAATCTCTTTTCATAACTAAAGCTCTCCAGCCCAGGGAACACTCTGGTAAATCTCCTCTGCACCCTCTCCAGTTCAGTCACATCCCTCCTGTCATGTGGATTCCAGATCTGCACACAGTACTCTAACTGTAGCCTAACCAACGTTTTATACAGTTTCAGCATAACTTCCCTGCTCTTAAACTCTACACTTCTAATTAATGCAAGTATCCCATTTGCCACCTTAACCACTTTATCCACCTGCCCCACAACCTTAAGGGACCAATGGACCTGCACATCAAGGTTCATCTGATCCTCAGTGCTTCCCAAGGCCCGACCTTTCAACATGTACATCATTTGTTTGATAACATTTGTTTGAAGTAACTTGGGATGTTTTACTGCATTAAAAAGTGTTATTTAATGCAAGTTGTTGATCACAGAAGGAAGACATTGTACCTATGCCAGCTCTCTGAAAGAACGAACGAATTACTGCAAACTCTTCTGCTTTATCCCCATTTCACTTATTCATCCACTACTGTTTCAAAAGTTTTTTTTATTTCTTTTCAGATCGTACATTTCAGTCCATAGCAACTCATTTCAGAATTTAATTTTCCTTATGCTGTACATCTCTGACTCAAAGTCCAGTTTTTAAATAATCATAGACCAGTCTGGGTGCAGGTGAGCTGAAAGACCAACCAATTGATTAAGATACTTTATAAGAAATACAAAGTGTGGTAGTTCACAAAAGCAATGGTATTTGGTCAGTTGAGTTGAACATTGGACTGCAGTCTTCTCACTGACTACTCACTGACATCTTGCTGTCTCTTTGGTCGTGTATCAATGAATCTAACAAGCTCTTCTTTCATACCCTTTTGGCTCTGGCTTTGTGCTACATTTGGTGAACCTTCTTTTTAGTCCATTTGTTGACTGCCAATTACTTTATCATTTATTCACAAACACAACCAGCTTTTGTATTCCACTTGACCCTCTGAAAAAGTATTTCTTAACTTTTGTCTTTCTCATGAGTCACGGTGCTCTCACATTGAGCTGATATAACCAACTCTACTCTGCTTTTGCCATTGCTCTTGACATAAAGGTCAATCCAAACATATTTTTCTTTACATTTGACATATATTAGGTACAGGGAATAATCATGCTTTTCTTTATGAATTAGTAATCATGCGCTTATAATAATTCATCTACATATACAATGTATTTTACCAGTTATTTTAAATCTATGATGTTATGGAGAGTGGGCCAGAAAGTGGAGTTGAGATCAGATTGATAATCTATGATTGTATCAAATGGCAGAGTAGATTTATTCAAAAGGCTGAATTGCATACTCCTGCTCCTTGTTCTTATGTTCTTCTGTCCTTTGGTTGCTGACTCTTCTGCCATTGGAAGCAGTATTTTCTTATTTACAATATGAAAAGCATTCATGTTTTTGAACACCGCCCCCCCCCCCCCCCCCC
>NC_057726.1:21263801-21398558 GCF_004010195.1 Chiloscyllium plagiosum | reverse complement strand
CCCCCCCCACCCCCACATTCCCCCTCCATCCATGTCCCCCACCTTAACCTTCTCAGTTCTAAGGAACACAATACTGGCTTCTCCTGTCTTTTCATGTTAATTTGTTCCTGGTACTATTCTAACAAATCTTCTCTGCATCATGTCTATGGCTTTGACATCCTTTCCAAAAATGATGTCTCCAGTGATTGCCACAAAATCCCAACTTAGATCTTAGAACCAACAATAAAACTGAAAATACTTGAGAAATTCAGGAAGTCTGATAGAATCTGTGGATGGAGCAACAAAGCTAACATTTCATGTCTGATGTGACTCTTCAGAACATGGAGACGTAGACCAGTGAAATGTAGACCGACATGGATATGAAATGTGATGCAATAAAGAGTGAAAAGAGTTCCTTTGGTAGGAAGATTGATGAGATGCAGTATAAAATAAGAATAAATAAATCTACAAACTAAAATAAAAAAAAACGATAAAGAGTCACATCAAACTCAAAACATTAACTTGGTTTCTCTGTCAGATCTGCTGCCAGATTTGCTGAGTTCCACCAGCACTTTCTGTTTTTATTCCAGATCTCCAGGATCCACAGCGTTTTTCTGTTGATTGCCATGACAAGTGTTTTATAAAAAATCTTGCTTTTGTACGATATGTCCGTATTTATCAAGACAAGCATCTCATATGCTTCTCAATTTATCCAGCGACCTTCAATTCCAGCTCTCTCCTTTTCTGTATCCTTTTTTTAAAATTAGTAACTTATTTTGTATTGTGACTCCTCATTCTTCTTACCAAAATAACTCACTGCAATCGTTTCTGCATTAAATTTCACATATATATATGTGCACCTTTACTTTACTAGTCTATATTCTCATAAAGTTTTGTAGTATCCAGTTTACTGTTTCCAACATTGCTTACGTTTTGTATCAACTAGATTATTATACAAGCCCCAGTCTAAGTCAACTATACCCATCAAAATACTGATCCCCTCAGACACTGGTTTCCTGACTTTCAGCAAGTTTGTATCCCCTCAGCCTCAGATCCTTTAGTGCCAATGGCTTCAATTTTGCAAAAGACCCATTATGCGATACTCTGTCAAACATCTTTTGAAAATTCATGTACACTACGTTCAGTCAAGCTATCCTCATCTCAACTCCTCAACTACTTCATCAGAGTCCTCCATCTTGTTATCAAACATAGTTTTCCTTGGATAAATCCATGCTGGATTTTGTTTATCTAAAATGCCAGTTAATGTGACCCTGGAATAACACTCTAGATGTTACCGCAGCATTAAACATAGCTTGTAATTGCTGATTTTTATCCCTCTTCCCTTGTTTGATCACTGATGTAATATTTCCATTATTCTAGTCAGCTAATGTTGCTTCCATATCCAGACTGCACTGGAAATTCTGTCCAGGCAGTGGTGCCAAATTTCATACATTACGCTTTCAAATTACTCTTTCTTGGATGGTTTAGTTGGCTACAAGTGAACTGTCGAATATTCTAATGTCAGTTATAAGTTGGCTCCTTTAATGCTCTATCCCATTTCCCCTTATTTCAGATTAAATGAAAAGATACTCATGAAATCATTATTACCACCTCATGCTATTCAGGTAGTGCTGCTCCATGCACTATAACACTAATGAGATAACTGATAGGGAAGAATGACATTTATAAGATATTTTAAATCATCTTCTATTATTTGAATTGGAGCAAAGGTGGCTGAAAGTATTTTTTCTGTTTAGTGGTCTCTCAACTGTGTAAATTAATCATATGTTGGAACAAGGACTAATTTCCTACTTCGCCTAGTCTTCAAAATAGTCTTCATTAATGTTCCAAAACTACCGCATTTTAATCATTTGTTTCAGTGCAAGTTCATAGTGATAGCCGTAAGACTATGGATATGTTCTCAAGAGCTTGAGAATAGGATGTGTTTCTGTTGTTGATAGTTTGGTGTGAAGTTTTATGTTGCTACAAGTGATGCCTATTTACATTCTTGTAATACTTCGGAATATCAAAACTCCAAGTGTGCTGAAAAGAACTCTGTTGCAAATCATGGAAATGTGCAGTCACTGGGGTTTACCTGTCAACATTTTTACTTTAATCTCAGTAAATATTGTTTCCAAGACAGCAACTAAAATTTTCTGAAGAGATGCACGACATGCTTAAAATAAAAAACTATGCTCAGTACTCTTATGTGCAATGGCTTGGACTGAATCTCAATCATTCTAGTAATAAACATTTATTCAAAGGTAAATTATTGCAAGGAAAATTGATAACGTTTTTGGAAAGATAAGTAAATAGTCATGGTCATTTCTGATTTTCAAAGGGATATTTTTGCTCTCAGTGTCCATGTTTCAATACATTGAGCAAACATAAAGATCCCCTGCTTTTCAGTGCATCATTTCTTCAATGTAAATCAATGCCATTCAGTCTGCAACTATTCTTCCAAAACAAAACAAACAGATACTTTATCTAAGATTATTTCAAAAATCTAATGAAAACAATCAATAATCACTCAATGATTCTCAGCATTTTGTCATAGCGATCAATCCTTAGTAGCCAACAATCGACCAACTGAAGACACAGAGCTCACTGAAACTTGGATAATGCATTGCCTAATGTCATTACATTGTTCAGAAGCATATGTAAGCATTTCTTCTTAAGTATTCAAACTTTTAAACTGTGTTTGCAAAACAAAGCTATATAGAAATCCAAAGGCTGAACTTCCTGATGTCAATGTTCACTTGAGTGAAATTCCTGGTTCACCATGGCTCACAACACTATTTCTCTCACAAGCTTCTAGTCTTCATCTCATTGGTTCTGTGCCTGGGCTTGAAAGTGGCCATCTCATGAAATTGTGTGGCAGGAGAGGTGGCAGTTCAGCAGTGCAGAAGGAAGATCATTGATCTCATGATCGCTGCAAGGGAAAGTGCCAGCAATTTTTCTCCGATACCTCAGAATCTCACATGGCCACCATGTGCACTTACTTTGACACAGCACATGACCCTTACCAAGACATGTTCACTTATTCACTCTCGACAGCTTCGTCATCGCAAACCACTCACTCTATCAGCCCTCTGAATTTCCTATTCATTCTGTGGGCACACCTCATGACCTCCCCTGATCTTGTGTTACCATTAGTAACTCTTCCATTCACTTCCATCACACTCAATCCCTCCCTTCATCTTAGTGCAGAGGAATTGGTACAAACCAGACCAAGAGGACCAAGACTGGGGGATGGAGGCTCCTCACTAAGAAAAGCGTGAGCTCTCCTATAGGTGCCATCTATAGCACTCTGCACCTGGGGAAAGCAGTGATGGTGGAGAATGCCACTACGCAAGTGGTTTGACTTGACTCATCATGAAGGAATTATAAGAATAGAATTGATCTGTATAAAATAGCATCAATTGTATTCCAGGTGAGGATTATCCAAGGCTGCACAGAGTCCAGTTGCTGCTGTAACAAACCACTGGCAGGGGAGCTGTACCCTTGATAGCACAGGGTTGGGATGGCTACCTGGTCTTTCTGAGGGCAAGTCTTGCCCCAGCAGGTGGCACATTTGGTGAAGAAAGGCTGGGATACCTTTCATTTCCACCCGCACTGTGTCACCAAGAGCTGTAGAAGATGACATGAGGCCAGTAGATCATTCCCCTTTGCTTCCTTACCAGAACCTTCACTTGTTGCTTCTTCTTCTGGAGGCTCTGCATCAGCTGCTGAATATTGTGGAGCTTACTGACAACATTGAAACTGCTTTCTCTATTGCTCATGCCCTCATGTTTGAAGCAACATCAACCATAGTGATGGCCGGGTCAGATGCATGAATGGAAAATCAATGGGGAATGTCTGAAAGAGAACACCATTTCGCTAGCAGTACTCCAGAGTCTTCACAGAGCAGTCACAATGCTATGTCATGTTATGCCCTGACACCATGTGCCACGAGGGCTTCACAAGCAGCTTAATGTCTTTGCTCGATTAGGAAAACTGAGGTCTGCAAACTTGACCAAATGCATGTTGCACAACCCAAATGTTCATGCTACATTTGGGGAGTTTCATTCTCACAGTGAAAAACTGTGATCGAATCATAGTTCATGTCCTTACATAATTACAGTTCATTGTGTAAATGTTGCAGTTCCAAAGCATTGACTTGGTGTCAGATACAAAATGTGTTTCAGAAACGACAAGCCCAGGTGATACTTTTAATTTGGTGTCTGATGTCATTTGCTCAGCTGAAGTGACAAGGTAGTGATTTGTGGGAACAGCGTATTGGTCATGATTGCTTAAGACCATAATTTATCATGTCCGTTCTTGGACAATGATGACTGTTGATGAAGTATAATTGGATGACAAATGTGTGGAATTACTGACTCAGTGAATTCATGATTCATGTAATTTCCCCGAGTAAGGCCTCCAATTCAAGCAATTATACTCTGAGTCTGAAGAGAAAAACAATAATATGTGAGTGAGTGAGAGAGAGTGAGATAGCAGCCACTTTGTGCAGCTGACTTTCAATCAGTAAATGAAAATATTGCAACTTAATATCCCTGTGAGTGATTTACACACTACACCTGAGATGCTGCAAGATCCCGCCATCCTTCATGTTCCCTTTTGTGTTTCTATGTCTTTATCTCTGAGGATCATTAAGCGTCTTGGAGAGCCTCTGCATCTTGTCTTATATTTCTGAGGTATTAGTTTTCTCTGCTGAGTTGCCCCCTTCACTGTATTTATTCTAACCGTGACCCAATCCATGAAAACCAGCCCCAGGCTTCAGATTCCCACTTTTACCAAAAGTTCATACATTGTCATTGGTAAGTCTCCCACTAATTAATTTAAGATCCCCAAGACTGACTGGAGCTCATTACTCAACACACCCCAACTACCATCATCCCACTCCACTCCTCTGACCTCGATTCAGACAGACCCGAGTGAAAATAGTCCATCCTCGGACTCCTGTTTGTACAGCACCCTGACCAACTTAACCGTAATCCCACGACTGGTTGCACTTGACCTGCAAGTCAGACTGCAAAGGTGGGGTTCTCTGGACTGTGGTTAGGATAGGATATAGCCAGGCCCCTGCATTTGAATTGGACTAGTCCATTCACTGACTGTGGTGGTGCAACCCCGACTGGCAACAGTCCCCATTGACTCCCCTAAGGACTGGTCTCCTATGACCTTCAGACTTGGCCATTTGCTTGAAGCACATGCAGTGTGCTTATCCCACAAGCTGCTGGTGATGCAGGCAGTGTGACATAAATGTAGCATGGTGCTATATAACGACATGCCCATCCTCTTAAGTATTCAGTACTCCAAACCATGACAAGTCACCTGCCTTTTGCTCTGCACTAAATAGCAATGCCCGCCAGAGAGGCTGACAACATGTACCTTGGCACTGACAAGCCTGTCCACTAAAAAGCAATGCAAGACAAACAAGCTTGCAGTCTTCAATTAAGCACAAAGAAGTGAGCACTAAGAAATGAAACTAATGAAGCAAAGGAGACATGGGATGAATATGCATCCCTACATGCAAAGTGACCTGTCAGAATTACGCAAGTGGTAAGTGTCCCTGAGTTCCAGTGCGATATCCTGAAAGGCTAATGTAGTGTGAGGGTTAGAATGAGAATTATCATGATGAACGGTGAGGCTGGTAGCATACCAATGTCAACATACATGGAGGAGGGTGACATCCATGGAGCATGCAAGGACATTTTGGGATGAAACACACAAAGCTGCAGATTATCGCTCTGAGGTCCATGTTGGGAATTTGTTCCGTTTAATTTCTCAAGGAAGGAGAAAAGAATTAGAAATGGCATATAATTGAGATGAGTTAGGCTAATAATAATGATCAAAAGCAAGGAAATAAGTGTTATCAGTTGGTAGATTCTGAATGTGCCATTTATAGCTTGAGGGGAAAATGAAGTGATGATTTCTTGTTGTCGAGATTCTGAAATTTTTTCACTGTATTTTCTCAACTTTCTCACCGTTGCCCAGGTTTTTCAATGGAGTGGAAAATTTTGTCCAATGTATTCTCAAGTCATTTATATTCCACATGCACTGTCCATTGCCATAAAACTCATAACTTTATTATCCACTTGAGGTCATTCATAGTAAGTGGTAAATATTTTATTTTGAAAGTCATTTTTGTTTAGTTCTATTTTCACACAGACCTGAACTCACAACTCCACTAAACAGTCTTTAAGACAGTACACAGCACTATGCTGTGCACTGATGTAAATTTTATTTTATCATAAGTGAAGCAATTTTATTAGATCAATGTTCAGTAATTATGTTCCATTCAGATATTTAATATTCTGCGAGCTGATTGGATTATGTTGATTACTTAAGGAAAAAAAATTCCTTTGCTGTGAGGTGATTTATGATTGCAATATTGCTTTATTATTTTGATCAAATAGTCATTGTGAACAGTATTCTATTCAGTGGAAAAAGAGATATTATTCATGAACATATGTTGAATGCCATGGGCATCTTGCTGGTATCGAGTGCAGTGACTTTGAGTGAACTTTTCATTAATTAACAGGCACTAAAACCTGTCCTATGTGTGAAGCAGAGAACTGTTTTCTCATTTTCAATCATTGCTTAAGTCTCCTTTTATTAAAATGGATTTTGCTGTTTGTTCTAAGTGGTTTGTTCTGATTAGGCAACAGAACAAATCAGTAGATGTTTACACTGAATGACTATCAACAAAGTCACTTTAAGAAAACAACAACTATTTAATTTGGTCTTTTTACATTCAGTGTTCTTTCATTCGATTGAAGCAAATAGCAGTCAAAATATAAATGCAATATATTATGGAAACAAAATTGCAGCGATTAGAAATTGAAATCAGTGAAAACTCAGTGAGGGGGAGTGAATCACTTCCCAATTCATTAACACTCTCGTGATCAGTCACAACAAATATTTTTATTTCCTTTAAGAATGCAGCCATACTGTATGTCAATCAAAACTGTTGTTAACTGGAAGAAATTAAAGGAGCCAATTACAAGGCCCTCTTAAGTGAAAGTAAGAGGAATTTTATTACCTCCTAATCTGAGAAAAATAACAAAAGTGTGATTACAAACACACATAGTAACACCGATAATGCCTTTAAAAAGGAAGAATGTCTGTATACATAGGAAGCATTCTAGGTAAAAACAAGAACTGCAGATGCTGGAAACCAGAGATAGATTAGAGTAGTGCTGGAAAAGCACAGCAGGTCAGGCAGCATCCAAGGAGCAGGAAAATCAACGTTTCAGGCAAAAGCTCTTCATCAGGAATACAGCCTTTGCTCGAAACGTTCATTTTCCTGCTCCTTGGATGTTGCCTGACCTGCTGTGCTTTTCCAGCACCACACTAATCTAGACATAGGAAGCATACAGACAATGCAGTTTAAAAATCCTTAGAGTTTTAACTGGAGATCGCAGTATTTTAATTTTTGGCTGCTAGTATATTATATCCGTGGTGATATTTGTAGATATCTTTGAGTTCTCAGAGAACAATCGTTCATTCATACACACGAGTGTGACACATGCAGACATGTAAGCATACATATACAAACTTTCTCTGTGTAAAGGGACAGCATATCCACACTCCCATCGATAAGTCATTTCACACTTCATTGGACATGTGAGGAGGAAGATAGACTCAGCCTCAGTGGAAACTGTGTAAACTCAGTCAAAATGCAAATGACAAAGATAAACTAAATATATATTGTACTGAAAATTGGTGTCTAATCCAACTGCGAGGCTTATTGACATATTATTTGGGGTGGCACGGTGGCTCAGTAGTTAGCACTATTGCCTCACAGCGCCAGGGACCTAGGTTTGATTCCTGCCTCAGATGACTGTCTGTGTGGAGTTTGCACATTCTCCCTGTGTTTGCGTGGGTTTCGTCCCACAATCCAAAGATGTGCAGGGTACGTGAATTGGCCATGCTAAATTGCTCATACTGTTAGGTGCATTAATCAGGGATAAATATTGGGTAAGGAAATGGGTCTGTGTGGGAACATCAGAGGGTTGGTGTGGACTTGTTGGGCTGAAGGGCCTGTTTCCATATTGTAGGGAAACTAATCTACGCTTGCTTTTCATATTTGAGGAAAGCGAGTTTTGAGAAGATTTATAGCTCAGGTTGAGCTTCTGGATGTAGGTTTGCTCGCTGAGCTGGAAGGTTCATTTTCAGACATTTCATCACCATACTAGGTAACATCTTCAGTGAGCCTCCAGATGAAGCACTGCTGATGATTCCTGCTTTAAGCAGGAATCATCAGCAGTGCTTCGTCCGGAGGTTCAATGAAAATATTATCTACTATGTGACGAAACATCTGAAAATGAACCTTCCAGCTCAGTGAGCTAACCTACATCCATATTTGAAGAAAGCTCTCGAATTAGAAATGCAATGGGCGGAAATGTGTAATAAAACATTTCTGATGTAGAAAAACATGCTTGGAACATCTGCATGTTTCATTAACACCAACCCGTTATGCAATGGCCCCATCAAACAAAAAGGGAACTTCATATGGTGGAAATGAGTACTCTTTTTACACATATATCATGAGATTTCTTTCTTTCTTATTCATTCATGGGATGAGGGCATCATTGGGTAGGGCAGCATTTATTGCCCAACCCTAATTGTCCAGAAAGGCAGTGGAGAGTTAATCACATTGCTGTGGGTCTGGAGTCACATGTAGGCCAGACCAGGTAAGGATGGCAGTTTCCTTCCCTAAAGAACATTAATGAAGCAGATGGGTTTTTCTGACAATTGACAATGTATTCGTGGTCATCATTAAACTCTTTAAGGTCCACATATTTCTAGTGACTGGTAAATAGCTGCACAAATGGAGCCACAACTAGTATTCCACCAAAAATCATTCAACTTCATATATGAAGCAGTTCATTTCAAATGATAAATATATGGCTTAGCTGATAATTTGAAAACATATGGAAGCCCAAAATTTGCTTAACATCAACTAAAGAATCTTGGCTTCATAACATTACTTTAATCTATCTGACTATTCACGTTGTTGAAATATTATGGAAAGTTTTTGAACAACTTGAAAGTGTTCAGAAAAGGTTTACAAGGATGTTGCCAGGTTGGAGGGTTTGAGTGAGAGGGAAAGGCTGAATAGGCTGGGAGTGTTTTCTCTGGAGCGTCAGAGGCTGACAGGTGATCTTATAGTGGTTTATAAAACCATGAGGGGCATGGATAGGGTAAATATACAAGGTCTTTTCCCTGGGGTGGGGGAGACCAGAACGAGAGGGCGTAGGTTTAGGGTGAGAGGAGAAAAATTTAAAAGGGACCTGAGGGGGAATTTTTTCAAGCAGAGGGTGATGTATGTATGGAATGAGCTGCCAGAGAAGTGGTGTAGGCTGGTACAATTACAACATTTAAAAGGCATCTGGATGGGTATATGAATAGAAAGGGTTTAGAGGAATATGGACCAAGTGCTGGCAAATGGGTTGAGATTAGGTTAGAATATCTGGTCAGCATGGAGAAAGTGAAGATTGCAGAGACTGGAGATCAGAGTCGAGAATGTGGTGCTGGAAATCCACAGCAGGTCAGGCAGCATCTGATGAGCAGGAGAATTGATGTTTCAGGCAAAAGGCCTTGGTCAGCGTGGATGAGTTGGAACAAAGGGTCTATTTCTGTGCTGTACATCTCTATGATTCTTAAGACTATACCTTCCCACAGTCGATATTAGCTGTTATTTATAGAATATTTCAACAGAATTACTTCTAATGAGTTTTTTCAGCAATTTCTGCTTTTGTTTTTGAGTTTGTTGTTGTTGTTTCCGGAGCCAGGTTTGATCCATTTTATTTTTTGCTGTTTCTTTCCTTTGCTTTCCATCGCTGTATATCCATCTGACTTTTTTGTATTAACTCTGAAATTTGTACTGAGTTTTCTGTTAGCTTTGTCCAGTGAGCCAAGTGATTGTGGGCCAGGGTTATTACCCGTACTGAAGCACAAACTCTCTTTCCTTTGCTAAATGTGTTGAAGTGCAGAAGACAACTTCAGATTTCTATGCAATTGGTTCAGATGCTAATTTCCTCGATATACTATTGTTTTCAGAGGAAAACACATAAAAAACATTGGATTGGAATTTAACACTGTCTGCTGCATGAAATGAATCATTGTAGTGACTGTGAAAATTACAAAGTATACTTGTCCGGGTTGAATAGAATTTCTCTGAGTGATGATTGATTAATAGCACGTTCTGGTGACCTGAACAATAAAAAGCAAGCTTTCTCATCCAATGGAATTGATCAAAGAGTGCAGAGTTCTATTAAACATGACATTTTAATCACCTGTGCTAGTCTGACAAACTTGAAAACACTATTGAAGGGAGTTTAAACTGGCTCACTGAGGTTAAAAAATATTACAGTCAAATTTACAGGGTACTGGATTAGTGGTGCTGGAAGAGCACAGCAGTTCAGGCAGCATCCGAGGAGCAGTAAAATCGAAGTCCACATTGATGCCCTGGGGTTGAAGTGTTCCGAGGCGGAAGATGAGGTGTTCTTCCTCTAGGCGTCTGGTGGTGAGAGAGCGGCGGTGAAGGAGACCCAGGACCTTCATGTCCTCAGCAGAGTGGGACGGGGAGTTGAAATGTTGGGCCACAGGGCGGTGTGGTTGATTGGTGCGGGTGTCCCGGAGATGTTCCCTAAAGCGCTCTGCAATTTACAGGGTACTCAAATTTGTAACTGAACAAATTGAAACATTTTATTAGAGATAGCACTTTTTTTTTTCCGCACTCTGAGGAATTTCAGAGACCAACAATATGTTCAGAGGCTGTGTTTAAATGGTTTGTTTACTATCTATTGTTTGATCAGTTACATTTTACAAAGTAGCACTTTGGACCCCACACTGTGTTTGAACATTCTCTTTTGCCAAGTTCAGACACTGGAGATGAAAGACTGTGCTTTCTAAAGATATTGAAAGGTTCCTAGTTAAATGACATTGGGACAGTATCAAATAAGGAAGCTAATCCATAAGACAAGCATTTGCAAAGAGAATATTTTTTAAGCAATGTCAAATGTTGCCCTTCAGAACCTATTTCCTCCTTATCAAACCATCTCATTTTGTGTGCCTTCCAGTTTAAAAAAAACAAAAGGCTATTATTTTAATGTTTGAACTTGGAGCATGATTTTTATTTTGGTTATTTGAACTGGTTACTATATGATTGAAACATCATATGTCATGGGGAAAAATTGGTGAGTTAGATTTTATTTTGACTGTCTGGATAATAACATGGCAGATCAGGTTATTTGCTCACTTGTCAGGCCCATCCAATTTTTATTGCATTGACTTCAATCGAATGAAAAATCAGTTGGATTCTGCAACAGAGAAACTACCAAGGTGGTGACATCAAAAATCCACCCCTGTGCCCTGCAGGGTTCACAATACCCATGGGGAAAGCAATATCATCTGATGTTTGAAGCTATCATTCAAACAGTCCCAGTCTCAAAATTTGATGTGTCCATAGCAGGGATGGGGGAAGTAGCAGGCAAGGAATAGGAATGTGAAGGCAAATCTCGTGGGAAATGTCTTTGTTTAAGAACTATCTGTCTGAGGGAACCTATATCCTTTTCAAATGTTTCCATGTATCACACATCTTTCTTACTTTTTAGGTGAACAGTTCACCTGCAACAATGAAGCCTTTCTAATCTAAGAGAATCCGAACATGAAATGTGAATCCTGACTAATTCTGAAGTCAGGGACAGCTGCAGTTAAACATTACTACCTTTTCAAACACTTAATTCCTTACTTCAGTTGTGACTATATAATGAAGAAATTCCAAAACACGTATTCTGAGGTGTCCTTATGGGGTCACTATTGACGAGGTACATTTACGTTATCAATTTTGAAAACAGTTTTATTTTAGTTGGGTGAGGTGTCTATTTATTATGTGCTATCTCATTAAAAATCAACACCTTTTTAGAAGCTGAATCAATGAACTATGTCACAAAATGATAGTGATGCAAGTGGCTATGTGCAATATCCAGTCAGTTCTTTTTAACAGTATGATATTTTTATTCCGTCATGAGATGGGGATGTTGCTGACTTGGCCAGCTTTTGTTACCCATCCTTAGTTGTCTTTTAAAAGGTAGGCTGAGTGAACTGCTGTTGTTGTTGATTTGTTGTCTGAATACACTCTGTGCTATGTGGAGCTCCAGGATTTTGCTGGCAGAAAATAAGTAGCTGTATATTGTTCCAGATCTGGGGCTTGGAGAAAAACTTGCAAAGGGTGGTTCCCATGCTTTGCTATCCTTGTCCTTCCAGGTGGTAAAAAAGAACATTATCTTGGAAGGTGTTGTGTCACGTGAGGCTTGACCAGTCTCCACAGTATATCTTGTATACTGAACACACTGCTGCCACTGTGCATTGGTGACGGACTGAATTTTCAAGGCAGTAGATGGGGTGTGAATCAATTTGACTGCTTTGTCCTGGATAGTGTCAAGAGAATGTTGGCGGAACTAATTCTGTGAGAACGTACAGCACATAGATCTCTGAAGTAAGGAAAGCAGGTGATATTTGCTTATTGTCACACTTTGTGGGCTGCTGAATAAATTTACAGGGTTTCCTCACTTCAAATTGGCTTGTGCTTCTAAAATTTGACTTAAAATGAAATAACACTAATTGAAGTGCAGTTTCCATACAATTCAATGATAAAACCAGAATTAGATTCCTGAAATTACTGGAAAATCCAATGTAAAAATTGGCATATTGTGCCAAATATTTGCAGCACTGTGCACTCCTTGCTGCAATACCTTGCAAAACAAATCACAAAAAGCTTTGATGAAGAAAACAAGCTTCTTCCTTGCAGAGAATGTTTAAAGAAATATATAGTGCAAGTACAAGACAACTTCCTCAATTATTTCATCTGTACACTTAAAGCTGTGTTGTAACGAAACCTAAGACTGTGTCTAGTGGGTTTCCATAGGGATCAGTGTTGGAGGTCTTGCTGTTTGGCATAGATGAACGATTTAGACTTGAATGTAGGACAGTTGATCGTTAAGTTCAGAGATGATATAAAATTTGGGAAAAATACTGAGAAAGATGCAGAAAGACTGGCCAGATGGGCTGATCAACAGCAAATGGAGTTCAATCCAACTAAATGTGACGTGATGCACTTTGGGCAGGAAAAACAAGGCAAAGGAAATACACGATGAATGAAAGGAACCTGGAAAGCACCGTGAATGAGAGGGCCTTTGGTGTGCATGTACCCCGGTGCGTTAAGGTAGTGAGCAGGTCAATAAAGTGGCTAAGGAAGCATATGAGATATGAACCTTTGTTAGCCAAGGCATAAAATTTAAGAGCAGGCAGGTAATACTGGAATGGTATAACATATTGGTGAGGCCATAGCTAGAATATTGTGTGCTGTTCTGGAATCCACATTATGTGATTGCGCTGGAGAGAGTGCAGAGGAGATTTACCAGGATGTTGCTTGAGCTGGAGAATTTAGACTGCGGTTGTTCTCCTTGGTGCAGAGTAGACTGAGTAGGGACATGATTGAGAGGGACATAGACAAGAAGAAACCTTTCTCCTTGCTCGAGATATTAATGACCAGGGGCATCGATTAAAAATAAAGGGCAGGAGATTTAGAGTAAATGTGAGGAAAATTATTTCACCCAGATGATGGAAAGAATCTGAAATCCACTTTCTGTAAGGGTGGTACAGGCAACAACCCTCATGACATTTAACGAGTACTTAGATGGGATTAGAATAGTTTGGTAGCTGTTTTTGACTGGCACCGACTTGATAAGCAATGGGTCCATTTCTTGCTGGAGACCTCTATGACTAAGATAGAATCTCAATGAGAACTTATGGGCTATCAGCTGAACTGTACTCAAACACAATCTGCAACTTTATGGCCCAACATATTTCCACTCTACCATAACTATTAAGGCAAAGGATAAACCCAGTAGAGAAGAATTCAGGAGCTGCAGCAGTAGGCATACTCAACAATTGGGCATTAACATAGTGAAACTATAAACCAATGCAAGCAGAAAAGGATAGACACAGCTAAGTGACAATTCCGCAGTCAACAGATCAAATATACATTCTGCAGTCCTGTCTCATCCAGTTGTAAATGGTGGTGCTAATTAAGCAGCTCACTGGAGGAGGAGGAGGAGGAGGCTGCACAAATTGATTAGATTAGATTACCTTCAGTGTGGAAACAGGCATTTGGCCCACCAAGTCCACACCAACCCTCCAAAGAATAACCCACCCAAACCCATTCCCCTACCCAATATTTACCCCTGACTAATGCACCTAACACTATGGGAAATTTAGCATGATCAATTAACCTGACCTGCACATCTTTGGATTGACGGAGGAAACCGGAGCACCCAGGGGAAACCCACACAGACACGGTGAGAATGTGCAAACTTACATAGACAGTTGCCCAAGGTGGAAATTGAACCCGGGTCCCTAGTGCTGTGAAGTAGTAGTTCTAACCACTGAGCCACCATGCAAGCTCAGTACGTTTGTACAAAAGAAAGGACAGATGCATTTGTAACACTTTTCAGCCAGATGTGATGAGTGAGTGACCCTCTTTGCCTCCTCCGGACAGCTTCAGCAATGTGGATGCCAATCTTCACCCAATTCAATTCATTGCAAGTTATATGAAAAACCGGCTGGAGGCATTGGACACTGAAAAGGCTGTGGGCCCAGACAGTATTCTGACAATAGTACTGAAGACTTGTGCTGCAGAACTTGTCGCTCCCATAGTGAAGCTGTTCTAGTACAACTACAACATTGGCAGCTACTTGACATTGTGGAAACTCGTTGAGGTATGCCTTTTACTCAAAAAAGCTTGACAAACCAACCCAGCCAAGTAACGCCTCATCAGCCTACTCTCAATCATCAGTAGTGTATTGGAAGGTGTCACCAGCAGCGCTATCAAACAGCACTTGCTTAACAACAACCTGCTCACGATGCAGGTATGGGTTCTGCCAAGGTCACTCAGCTCCTGGTTTCCTGACAGGTTTAAACATGGACATAACATTTGGATCCCAGAGGTGGGGTGAGAATGACTGCTCATGACATGAAGGCTGCATTTGACGGAGTATGCCATTGAGGAACCTTAGTACAACCGGTATCAATGGGAATCAGGGAGAAAATTCTCCACTGGTTGGAGTCACACATAGAACAAAGGAAGGTCATTGCAGTTGTAGGAGGGCAGTTATCTCAGCTCCAGGACATAGATGAACGATTTAGACTTGAATGTAGGACAGTTGATCGTTAAGTTCAGAGATGATATAAAATTTGGGAAAAATACTGAGAAAGATGCAGAAAGACTGGCCAGATGGGCTGATCAACAGCAAATGGAGTTCAATCCAACTAAATGTGACGTGATGCACTTTGGGCAGGAAAAACAAGGCAAAGGAAATACACGATGAATGAAAGGAACCTGGAAAGCACCGTGAATGAGAGGGCCTTTGGTGTGCATGTACCCCGGTGCGTTAAGGTAGTGAGCAGGTCAATAAAGTGGCTAAGGAAGCATATGAGATATGCAGGAATTCCCCAAGGCAGTGCCCAAGGTCCAAGCATCTTTTGCTCCTTCATGAATGACCTTCCCTCCATCATAAGGCCCGAAGTGGGGAAGTGGGCATGTTCACCAATTATTGCACAATGTTCAGCACCATTCACAACTCATCAAATTCTGAAGTAGTCCGTGTCCAAATTCAGCAAGACCTGGCAATATCCATGTTTGGTCTAACAAGTGGTAAGTAACATTCACACAAGTTGTCAGGCAATGAGCATCTGAAACAAAGGAGAATCCAACTACTGCCCTTTGGCATTCAGTAGTATTACCATCACTAAATACTCCACTACCAACATCTTGGGGATTATAACTAACCAGAAACTAAACTGGACTAGCCATTTAAATACTTGGCTACAAGAGCAGATTAGAGGCCAGAATCCTGCAGTGAGTAACTCATCCCATAAGTGCCCAAAGCCTGTCCACTGTTCACAAGACACAAGTCAGGAGTGTGATGGAATACTCCCCACTTGCTTGGATGAAACATAGAAAATAAATGCAAGAGTAAGCTATTCAGCCCTTAAAGCCTGTACCTCCATTCAATATGATCATGGCTGATTATGCAAGCTCAGTATCCCATTCTTGCTCTCCTGATACCGCTTGATACCTTTAGCCACAACAGCCACGTTCACCTCCCTCTTGAATATATCTAATAAATTGACCCCAACAGCTCCCTTTGGGAATGAACTCCACGGGTTCACAACTCTCTGTGTGAAGAAATTCTTCCTTATCTCAGTCATGAGTGTCTTACCCATTCCTGGCTTATACCCATTACCTCTTATGAGTGCAGCTGTAACAATACTCAAGATGCTTGACACTGTCCAGGACAAAATAACCTGCTTTATTGGCATCACATCCACAACCATTCATGCCCTCCATCAATGGTCCTCTGTAGCGACAATCTATAGCGCATCCTCAAGATGCACTGCAGTGCTCCTCAGATGCCACTTTCCAAATCCACAATCACTCCCATCTTGAAGGACAGTGGCAACAGATACATGGGCATGTCACCATTTGCAAGTTCCCCTCTAAACCACTGAACATTCTGACTTGGAAATAAATCACATTCATTTCATGTCACTGAGTTAAACACCTTCTTTCATGGTTTTGTGGGCCTGCCTGTACCAAATGCCTGGGGAAAGCAAACACAATTATACCACATTTAGCAGCACAATCAGTCAATCTCACAGAAAGATGTGATGATGAGAGAAGTGCAATGATTTGAGATGTGATCAGCAAGTAAGTGATGTTAAAATGGGAACTGGCACTTTCAATGAAGAGAGAGGACATTAAAAAAAACACTTTAACTTCTTTAAAAAATCCTTCCAGTACTGTATTTTATGAAAGACTGTGAAAACGTTTTTGAAATATTATGTGGTGGAGGCTTTAAAAGCTTCAAACCGTCTTAGGTTGGGTGAAGCGAGGATATTTCTACTTGTGATAGGACCAAAGCTCTGGTTGCTGCTTGTAGCTACTCCTGCCAGGATGTGTACCATCATGGTTTAGCAGACACCACTCACTGTCTGCAACTGTTCTGACATCTGCCATTCAACCACATCGTGGTTGACTCCTCTTCTGCTCTACTTGTTTCCCTCTCAACGAGATCTTTGTTACTCTCTAGCTGTAGACAAATGCCCAGATTTCTGACATTTTTTTTCCAGATATTATTTTTCCACATTACATTTTGCTCTTGCAATTTCAAGATCCACTTCATTTGTCTGATAGGCTAGAATTTCCACATATAATCCATGTTATAGAGAGTCTTACAGCATGGAACAGACCCTTTGGTCCAACTAATCCATGTCAGCCAGACATCCCAAACTAAACTAGTTCCACTTGCTTGCATTTGGACCATATCCTTCTAAACATTTCTTATTCTTGTACTTATCCAAAGGGGGGATCTTATAGAAACTTATAAAATTATGAAGGGAATAGATAAGATAGATGTAGAGAGGATGTTTCCACTGGCAGATGAATCTAGGACAAGAGGGCATAGCCTCAAATTTAGGGGGAGCAGATGTAGGACTGAATCGAGAAGGAACTTCTTCACCCAGAAGGTTGTGCATCTATGGAATTCCCTGCCCAGTGAAGTAGTTGACACTACTTCAGTAAATGTTTTTAAAGCTAAGATAGACTTTTTTTGAACAATGAAAGAATTAAGGGTTATAATGAGAGGGCTGGTAAGCAGAACTGAGGCCACAAAAAGATCAGCCAAGATCTTATTGAATGGCAGAGTAGCCTCGCAGGGCCAGGCAGCCTACTCCTGCTCCCAGTTCTCATGATCTTACATTCTAAATGTTGTAACTGTACTTGTACCCACCACTGCCTCGGTAAAAAATAAATCACCCCTCATATCCTTTTTAAATCTTTCCCTTCCCATCTTAAAAATATACCCCCTAGTTTTGAACCCTCCAACCTTTAGGAAAAGATCTTTGCTATTCACCATATCTGTGCCCCTCAAGATTTTATAAAGCCCACTAAGTACACTCCCTCAATCACTTACTCTCCAGTGAAAAATGTCCCAGCCAATCCCGGCTATTTTTATAACTCAAACCCTCCATTCCTGGGAACAGCAGTAAATCTTTTCTGAACTCTCTCCAGTTTAATACTAATCTTCCTATAACATGGTGACCAGAACTGCACACTGTACTTCGGAAGAGGCCTCACAAATGTCGTGTACAACCTCAACCCGATGTCCCAACTCCTAAAGTCAAACTTCTGAGCAATGAAGACAAGCGTGCTAAACGCTGCCTTAACCACACTGTCTACCTGTGATCCAAATTCCAAAGAATTATGTACCTGAACTCGTAGTTATCTCTGTTCTGCAACACTACCAAGGGCCCTTCCATTAATTGTACAAGTCCTCCCCATGTTTGTTTTACCAAAATGCAATACCTCGCATTTATTCAAATTAAACTCTAAATTCCACCCCTCATCCAATTGATCCAATTGATCAAGATCTCTTTGTAATCTTAGATAACCTTCTTCACTGCTCACTATACCACCAACTTTGGTGTCATCCACAAACTTACAAACCATACCTCCCTTATTCTCATCCAAATCACTTATATAAATGATAAACAAAAGTGGACACAATACCAATCCCTGTGGAAAACTGCTGGTCACAGGCCTCCAGTCCAAAAATCAAACATGTTCGAATATTTGCCCTTCCTTAGTGCTATAATAAATTCCCTGAACAACATTACAACTTTGCTTTCTCGCACGAATACACTGTATCCTGGAATACTGAGTTACCAGTCCCGTCCCTCTCTCACCCGTGTTTCATTGATGCAATGTTGTCATACCCCCATATTTTAATTTGTATCCTCAACTGATCTGCCTTGTCTGTCAGACTCCTAGCATCAAAATAAATACCATTCAACCTGAATTTTACTGGATCTGTGATATTTGATAGGGTCTTCTCTGATAAGGCTGTGACATCAGTGAATCACAAGTTTGTTACATTCCCCAAAAGAAATGTATCACTAAAACTAGGAGCTATAAATAGAACATCTCTCTATTGTGACCTGTCAAGGGCACTTGTAAAATAAAATCTTTTTTATTGCTTTTAAATATTAAAAAAAATTGCTAAGAAATGGACTACAGCAATGAAACTAGTAAATGGTTCTGTATATTGTTTAAGATTTCTTATAAAAGCGTTACAGAGTCATAGAGATGTACCGCATGGAAACAGACCCTTCGGTCCAACTCGTCCATGCTGACCAGATGTCCTAATCTAATCTAGTCCCATTTTCCAGCACCTGGTCCTTATCTCACCAAACCTTTCCTATTCATATACCCATCCAGTTGTCTTTTAAATATTGTAATTGTACCAGCCTTCACCACTTCCTCTGGCAGCTCATTCCATACATGCATCACCCTCTGCGTAAAAAAGTTGCCCCTTAGATCCCTTTTATATCTTTCCCCTCTCACCATGAACCTATGTCCTCTAGTTCTGGACTCCCCCATCCCAGGAAAAAAGACCTTGTCTATTTATTCTCTCCATGCTCTTCTTGATTTTATAAACGTCGTTAAGGTTACCCCTCAGCCTCCGACGGTCCAGGATAAACAGCCCCAACCTATTCAGTCTGTCCCTATAGCTCAGATCCTCCAACCCTGGCAACATCCTTGTAAATCTTTTCTGAACCCTTTCAAGTTTCACAACATCTGTCTGATAGGAAGGAGACCAGAATTGCATGCAGTATTCTAAAAGTGGCCTAGCCAATGTCCTGTACAGCCACAACTTGACCTCCCAAGTCCTTTACTCAGTGCTCTGTCAATAATGGAAGCATACAAATGCCTTCTTCACTATCCTATCTACTTGTGACTCCACTTTCAAGGAACTATGAACCTGCACTCCAAGGTCTCTA
This sequence comes from Chiloscyllium plagiosum, assembly GCF_004010195.1. Classification (NCBI taxonomy): domain Eukaryota; kingdom Metazoa; phylum Chordata; class Chondrichthyes; order Orectolobiformes; family Hemiscylliidae; genus Chiloscyllium; species Chiloscyllium plagiosum. The sequence continues at coordinate 21,378,665 of NC_057726.1, read as the reverse complement.
TGTTCAGCAACACTTCACAGGACCTTACCATTAAGTGTATAAGTCCTGCTCTGATTGCTTTTTTATTCACAGGTGAAGGACTAGGAAGTCAAAGCACAAGCAATGCAAGTGCGTGATTTTGGCAATAAACCTATTTTAAGTTACACTAGTAAACTGGCAGCCATATTACCGTTCTGAAATATTTTAAGGAAAATGTTTTAATGCAAGAAATAGAAAGGTAAGAAATTATCTTCTAAAATGCTGCAGAGTTGCATTGGTTCACAGAAAGTTTTACTTCCACTGATTTAATTTGATTTATTGTTGTCACATGTACCTAAGTAAAATGAAAAGTTTTGTTTTGCATGCGGTACAGGCAGATCATAACATACAAGGACATACAGATATTAGGGTGATTGAACAGAGTGAGGCATACAAAGTTACAGCTGCACAAAAGCAAGATCAACATGACATTTAAAATTTGAGAGGTTCATTCAGAAGTCTAATAACAGCAGGAAGAGTCTCTCCTTGAACCTGTTGGTATGTGTGTTTAAACTTTTGGATCTTCTAAATAAAGGTACTGAAATGCAAAAGAGTTGAGTGAATGCTCAAGCAAAAATTCAGCTCATGAAACTAGTGATATTTTAACTGTAATTTAAGCACAGTTTGCTGATTATGTCCAAAAGCAGAAACTCTGTCCCATGATTCTTCTTGGGATACTGTAATGCCACAGTTTTATGTGATTCTGTGAGTGAATTTTGGTTGACATTTTGGTTGCTGCTTTCTGTGATATTTAATTACTGACAAATCACTTGAGTGTGCTTTTTTATTGCATCTTACATTGCAATTGTTTTTATTCTTTCAAGGATTTAGGTTGTCACTAGCAAGGGGTACATTTATTACCCTGTATAGCTAAGTGCTTGCTAGGCTATTTCAAGGATAATTAAGTGTAAACCAGATTGAAGTAAGCTTGCAGTCACTTTCAGGCCAAATATTCCTCACTGGAGGACATCAGTTATTCAGAATTGTTTTTTCCAATCATTTGATAGTTCCATAGTCACCATTGATGATCCCATCCTTTTACTCCAGATTTATTCAATAATTTGAATTTAAACTCCCCTTCAGCTATTGTGGGATTGAAAAGCCTCTGGATTACTAGTGCAGCAACATCACCAATGTGGTAACTTTACGGCCAGTTATGTCACATGCTACTTTTAAATTATAGCATTATATTCACTTTGTCAGGTAACATGGACTGATCATTTATATCACTTATGAATGTAGCACAAAACATTTTTTTTTAAAAGTATCAATAGATGACATACTAATAGCTTTGGTTTAGCAATCACTATAACCTTACTGTAAATTGTCCTATGTTGTCTTATTGTTTGCATGCGTGAGGAGCTTATTTTGGATAAGAAGGCAGAATTGGATAAGCTAAGATGCTATATTAAGAAAATTAGTCCTCACTTAACACTCCAAGTCATAACTGCAGTGAAATAAGATGGGGAGAAAGAGATTTTGAAAATGTATGATGGGCCTCAGGTTTTGAACTTTGTCAAACATATTTCTATTATGTTAAACATATTTTATCAAACATATTTCTATTATGCTGGGGTTGATAATATAGGCCGGGGAAATGTCAATGAGACCACAATGTATTGGGCTCTCCTGAGATTTTGATTGACTTGATGCTTGTTAGCATTATTCTGTGATGTTTTAAGCAGATTAACTTATATTGCATTCTAATTGGCTCTTTGAGTGTACCTTGCCTTTTAACATTTTACCAATTTTAGCCTTTGGCTGCAGAAGCCTAATACTTTATACTTTTCTAAACATTACTGACTCTCAAACTCTCTGTTCTTTAAGTTGCTGCTTGCAAACTATTCTTTGAGCAAGAGATTTGAAAATATACGATGGGCCTGCATCTCAATATCCCTTGAAGTGGCTCACTGTTAGATTTTGTTTGATACTGTGCCTATGAAGTGCCTTGGAATGTCTTATCCACATTGAACCTTTTAAATGGCTGTGGCTGCTTTTTGACATGGTAGCGTCAGGAAGCTTGGACATTTACTTATGAAAAATTCCGTTTTGTATCAGATCAATTGTTCTGAGACTTATTTCACATCAGATGATGGCAAAAAGTTATTTCCAGCAACATTAATAGCAAGTGCTGAATGCATCTCCCCAGATCACTGGTTTAGCACAGGTATTGATTTTCTCACTTTGAAAAGCTTTATGCCTCCATTAAACTTGTGAATAAGAGAATACCATGTTTTAACTGTCCAACTGTTGACAACAGCCATACTAGTTTCTAGATTACAGCTACTCCCCTATCTGATAGATTTTCTATCCTGCAGTAATCACAGAAATTTACAGCACAAGAAAGGAACAAAGCCATAATCTAAGTGGCAGGGGACCCATTTAAATAATGCATTGTTTTTTTTAATTACCTCTTCTCTTCAGGGATGCAAGCTATTCCTGACCCCCATGCTTCAGTTCAGGTTTTTTTATATGTATAGAACAGTTCTACCAGTGTCAATTGCTGGCAGTGGTCCTCAGACACATAACTAGGATCTATTGTCCCTGGCAAAATCAAATTGACTTCTGATTTACAGCTTCTTGAAAACCTAGATCCATTAGTAGACTTGTGACACCACTTGAATACAGCGCCTAGAAGTATTGAATGCTGAATGTTCATGCTTCATTATGTCTTAATTCTTTGCAGGGTATTGGGAGACCTGTGGTGAAAGCATAAAATAGAAGGAATATTTTTCTGTCACAAAGCAAGCCCTTTTTGATTTAGAATGAGTCTTGCTGCATCAATAATTTACTACCTCTCTTGTTAGCTTGAATGGTTAGAAGTGGAACAGCAATGGTTTATCATCTAGCCCCAATTTATGTGTGTGTGTGTGTGAGAGAGAGAGAGAGCAATGTTTCCTGTCTTTTCCTACAGTTTCCTAATTTGAAATGCATCCGACATTCCTCACAGAAAACATTGTGTGCCAAATTCAGCTCTACTCCTTTTAAACAACAAATTGATGTGTATCATTTGTACATTTGGGAACAGTAACTGTGAGAGGATCAGGTAATATAGTATTCAGTGAATAGCATGGTGAATATTAGAGTGGGATTAAGGTTACTGGGATATTTATGATTGGAAATCTTTCATTGATTGCGTGGGTATCATTGCTACTCATGGAGATGGTGAAGCCAGACAAAGCATGTTAGGGGAGTGGAGTTTACAGGTTAATTTATTGGGTCCAGGCTTCTGGATCCATGAGTAGTGCTGGAAATGCACTTACTAGGTGGATCTGTCTCTCCTCACAACCTGTTACATGCTGGGTTTTTTGAAATCTGAGAAACCTGGCACTATGTGTTAAAGACAGGAATCTTGTTAAATTAATGACATGGTATCCTAAAGTGAATGGTGGTCCCTTGAAGGATGAGTGTGGGGAATTAATAGTGGGGAACAAAGAAGTGGTGAAATCACTAAATTACTATATTGCTCCATCTTCATGGTGGAGGACACAAGTACCACCCAATAGTAACAGGAAATGCAGAGGTTATGGAAAAGGAGGAACTTCAAACATCTGGGCGGCATGGTGGCTCAGTGGTGAGCACTGCTGCCTCACAGCACTAGAGACCCGGGCTCGATGCCCGCCTCGGGTAACTGTCTGTATGGAGTGTGCACATTCTTCCCGTGTCTGTGTGGGTTTCCTCCAGGTGCTCCGGTTTCTTTCTACACTCCAAAGATGTGCAGGTCAGGTGAATTGGCCATGCTAAATTGCCCATAGTGTTAGGTGATTTAGTCAGGGATAAATATCTGGTAGGGGGATGGGTTACTCTTTGGAGGGTCAGTGTGGACTTGTTGGGCCGAAGGACATGTTCCCATACTGTTGGGAATCTAATCTAATCTATCATCATTGGGGAAAAAAAATACAGTACTGAGCAAACTATTGAGATTAAAGACAGATGAGTTCCCAAGTCCTGATTGCCTGCATCTCAGATGGTTAGAAGTGGAACAGCAGTGGTTTATCATCTAACCCCAATTTATGAGAGAGGGAGCAATGTTTTCTGTCTTTTCCTACAGCAACAGCAGAGATACTGGCTCAACTGGTTATGATATTTCCCTCCATGTGGGAGAGGTTCCAGTGGATTTGAAAAATATTAATGTATTGCCCTCATTTAAAAAAGGAAGTAGGCAGCAGGTAGGAAGCTACAGACCAGTTAGTTTAATGTGTCTTTGGGAAATTGTTAGAATCTACTATTAAGGAAGTAATAACAGGACATTTGGAAAGTCAAAATATAATCTATCAGAGTCAGCATGGCTTTGAAGAATAAATTATATTTGACAAATTTGACAATTGGCTAACAAACAGAAAGAGAGTCAGGATAAATATATCTCTTTGTGGTTGGCAAGACGCAACAAGTGGGGTGCCACAGAGTGTGGTCCTTGCACTCCAATTATTTACAATCTGTATTAGCGACTTGGATGCGGGAATAGAAAGCACTATAGCCAAATTTGCAGACAACATTAAAATAAGTAAGTTGCAGTGAAGAAATAACAAACTTACAAATGGATATGGATAGGTAAATGGGACAAAATTTGGCAGTGAATTTTAATGTGGATAAGTGTGGGGTTATCCAATTTGGTCAGAGGAATAGTCAGGCAACGTACTATCCAAATAGTGAGAAATTTCAGAGTGCATCAGCACAGAGGGCCTTTGGTGTCCTTGTGCCTGAATTGCAGAAAAAGTTGTGTGGAGCCACAATAGGTAATAAAGTCCGATGGAATTTTGCCATTTGTTGTCCAAGGTATACAAGTAGGGAAGTCTTGTTGCAACTGTATAAGGCATTGGGACCACATATGGGTTATTATGTACAATTTTGGTCCCCTTACTCAGGAAGAATGTAGATGTATTGGAGGTCGTTCAGAGGAAGTTCACTTGATTGATTCCAGAGATGAGGGGTTTGTTTTATGAAGAGATATTGAGAGGTTTAGAAGAACAAGAGGAGATCTAATTGAAGTGTATAAGATGCTAAAGGGGATTGAAAAAACAGACGTGCTTGTGTGAGACAATCTAGAAGAAGAGGTCATAATTTTACAATAAGGGGGAGTGGATTTGAAACAGAGGAGAGATTACCCCTCTCAAAGTTTTACTCAGAGGAACTCACTACCCCAGATTATGGTGGATGATGGGACATTGAGATAATTTAAGGAGGGGATAGACAGAGAGATTTTTAATTCATTCTTACTAATTCCTAACTTACTAACTTGCAAAGTTTTACTAATTTACTAATAAAAACTACATCGTTGAAGGGTTACAGAGATCAGACAGAAAAGGGGAGTTGAGGCCAAGATGAGATCAGCCATGATCATATCAAACAGTTGAGTAGGCTTAAGGGTCAGTATTGCCTCCAGCTCCTAGTTCATATTTTTTTTATGTCCCAAGAACAGAATAGATAACCTCAAACTTCTCTTCCATTAACAGTGAAATTAATATATTGTTTGCTTTAGGTTTGAAAATCAATAATAATCTTACCATCGGTTTTAGTGTGTCAAAGTTTCATCTAGAATCTCGAACAGTGCTCCTACACTGTCCTTAACCATATGACATCATCATCTACCAATCAGCTCCCAACGTTGCAAGATGCTAGACAATTACCTTCTCCATCCAAGAAAAAAACAACCAATGCCTCTTGATGTTCAGCACCAAAATTCCTCAGCATAAAATTCCTGGTGAAACATTATTGACCAAAAACTGAACTGGACAGTTCACATGAATGCCGAGATTGGAAGTGGCATACTCTGTGTCAAATGACTTGGAACATTATTACATCAAAGTCCTTCCTATTACACACAAGATACAAATCGTGTCTGAGTGCAACTACAGCAGATTTCAGGAGGCCCAGTGCTGTCCAAGAAAATCTATTGATCAACATCTCAACCACCTGTCCAAACATACTCTATCTATGTCACTGTAGTTGTGTGACTGCTGTTTAAGCGATCAAACTAATGTTCCTTTGACAACAACTTCCAAACCTATGACCTCCATTACCTGGAAAGACATGGACATTAGGTATATTCAAGCACCAACATTTCTAAAATCTCCCTCTGAGTTACACACAATTTCAATTTGGACTTGTATCATTGTTCCATCATCATTGCTGGATTTAAGTCTTGGAACTCTGGAATTAGTAGTACTTCAGGTCAAAGAGTGTGAACGGCTCATAAAGAAGACTCATCGCTACCTCTCAAGGCAGTTTCGGGTTGATGAGTAATTGCTGGCTTTAACAGCAAAGTTCTGAACTCTATCCAGCTGATCATCCTTTCCCATAAGGAAAGCTCTGAATATGGTTGCTTTTGTTTGATGCATCTGCGAATAGCTGGAAGCTTTGGTATATTTTGTCTGTAGTACTTTGGTATGACTGTTTTAGGAGAAGCGAATAAAAGTATTACAAGCAAAAATGGTAACTAAACAATGACAGAAACTAAAATCCAATGAAAATGCAAATATAGCAGTCTACTATAATCCAAAATAAAGGTGTCTTCCAAATCAGATAGCCAACTATTGAAAAGTCAGATAGCCAACTATTGAAAGTTTTGATTTTCCAAGGTCATGTTGTCATTTTGCAAGAGCAGATGTATGAGAGAACTCAAATCATTTAGCACAGGTTGGACTGCACATGTTAATTCACAGACATAATGAGGTTCATGACAAGTCTTGAAGAACTCTGACAAGTAGTCAGAGGTTTCACAATTTGTGTATGCCAGCCTCTCGATTCTGCAAGATTATTAGAATCCTAATAGATATCAAATACAAGAAAGAACTGTTAGTATAATGAAACATTCTGAAATTACACAACAGGTCAGGTAACATATATAAAGTCATATAGTATGGAAACTTCGGTCCAACTAATCCATGCCATCCAGGTTCCCAAACTAAACTAGTCCCACCTGCCTGCAGAGAGAAAAACTGCTAACATCTCAAGTTTTCAATGATATTGAAGCTCTTTGTTATGATCTACTGCAGGAGTGATTAAATGACGGAGCCTGGTGGTCTGAGCAAAAGGGAGGGGTAATTTTGTAATTGAAGAAACAAAAGATTCTAAAGCATAACATTAAAATGCATTCAAACAAATTGTTCTCAACATTGACTATTATGTGTGATCCTAGTGAAATGAAGTTTAAAGGGAAATAACATATTTACCTAAAATTGTAAGTGTTTCTCAGATATGAGTCATTGATAACATTGATGAGATGCAAGGCTTTTACTTCTTCTGTCAAACATTGCATACATCATTCCACTTAAAATGACATGACCCATCATTTGAAATTTGAATTCATCTGAGTGTTAAGAGAGTAAAGATCTGAAAAAATGCAACCATTTAGTTGTTCTTGATGAATTTTTAAAAGTTTCTATGCCTCATGAATTGATTTCACATTCTTTTTATGAACTACAACCTACCCTTGTTCTACTTTCAGTTGCAGTCTCTATTCCGAGTTCCATTGCACACTCTTCATTGTGGTAAGTTAGGCACATGACTCGGAACCAGATAATTGCCAACATTTACATTAGTTATACACTGAAAAAGTCTCATAAGATCCTCTATTGTGTTCCATCTCTCCTCAAGTTTAAAAGGCTTCTTAAATCATACTGATTCTTCATTCTTGGAGTCTGTTCTCTTCAACTAGTTTCATTCTCTTTATCCCCTCTCCCAACCCTCTCCAATAAAGCTTTTGATTTGATATGTATGTGCAAGTTGTGGACCTGAATTCTGCAAAGAGCTAAAAGCTTTATATGAGCAAAAAAGCACTTCCTATAGTAAATACTATTGATTTTCTTTTCTCTTTATGGAGTTTGCACCATAGCAACATGTTTTCTTCGAAACCACTAGTGTAGAAATGCTCTACCTAAATGTTTTCTGTTAAAGGTCTATTTAGTTTTGAGTGTTCAGAATGGGGAATGATAAATAATCTATGTTGCTAAAATTAAAGACAACTACAAATTTTAGTATTAAATATTAAACATTTGAAGATTTTAAGTGGTGCATTTTAAAATATGTTACTCTGCACTATTAATGAAAGCTTTAGCAGTTTCATTATATTGGTACATATTGACAATGTACAAATGGCTTTACATTCCAGCTGTTCCCACAGCATCTGAGGCTTTTTGACTCTTACAAGCCATAAGACAACCCTAACACTAATCCAACTTGACGTACAGTATTTGGCTTTTCTATGGACTCTATAACTCTTGCAAATGAGATGAAATAGAAGACTGTATTGGCACTTCTATGATCCTGGCTTATGTGTAGTGAGTGTTGTGGGAGACATGTAATTATGTAAACTAAAGTCATTATCTCTGTGTAATGCAGAATATGAATAAATTTTATCTGGAACATGGCCAGAAAAGAAAAGAACTGGTAGAGCAGATTTCAACTTTGTTTAATATCCCTGTCAGCCTGAAGTAAAACTGACCTGAGTGCTGTAATGGCTTAATACAGTTGATATAATGGGCTTTTGGTTCTAGTACTGCACAACACTTTTCATTACGTTAGTTCACAAAGTGCAGCAGATGCTTGCTATTCTGACCCAGTTTATGTGTAGTAGCCACAGCTGTAGCCAATCTAGTGTAAGCTATTCTGTTTTGACTATCCTATTCAGCATTTTCTATATGAAAAACACCTAATAGTTGTACTGGAGCCTGTTTAATTGGCATTTTTATGTGGGAGTGGGTACAAATATATAGAAAGCTGTCATCTGTTTGCCTAATAGCTGACCTTGCACTGTGTAGGAACACTGGATACTTTCCTTGCCTTTCTATTGGAAGTAATTTTAGACTATGATTTTCTATCTACTTCTTGTGTCTGCTTTGTTTTCTTAGATGTCTCTGTATGGTCTCCTTCCCCTTCTAGTCAACTTTTTTCAAACTTGCTAGATGATTTTCTGGATTTGCAAAAATTGCAGAATCAACGCCAGAAAATGCTGCTTCTCATATAACAATAAAAAGTTCACCAATAGATAGTTTTAAATTCTGTACTCAAATTCTCCAAACAATCGATACAACTCAAAAAATCTTCAATAGAAATTTCACAATTCAGCAGAAATCTTCCATAGCAAACAGCATTCTTGGATTTCTGAAAAAAGAGCCTTTAGTTCTTTTAATAACAAACACATCAGAGTTATAGCTTAGCACATATTTGCTTGCCCAAGCTTGCAGCATGCAATTTGAGTGTGGGGTCCTCATTAGGTGAGAGATATAAATAAAGTTGAAGTAATTCAAAGACATGCTGCACCATTCTGCCCAAATCAGTATGGGAGGCTCACCACTGCCACATCCTGATCATAGATTTGGAGTAGGAATCACTACAGAAAAGAGAGCAAACACGTATGGTAGCTTGACCATGTTATATAAAATATGGAATGATCTGGGGGAAACTGAAAAAAAAACTTACACCTGATGCCCTCTGGAAATGATTGAAACAATGTAGCTATCCACATAAACCACAACGAGTATTTGTTTCCAATACACAACAATCTTTATTCCCAAAGATATGGAACAAGCTGCAAAATGAAATAGTCTCAACCTCATCACTTGTAATCTCAAGATCTATCTTTAATTATTTCCATTTAAAAGTTTTCATTTTCAGGACTACCACCTCAGCCTGGTGTAGTTAGCACTACCCATGTAAATATTTTAAAATCACACAACACCAGGTTATAGTCCAACAGGTTTAATTGGAAGCACACTAGTTTTCGGAGCGACGCTCCTTCATCAGGTGATTGACAATCACCTGATGAAGGAGCGTCGCTCCGAAAGCTAGTGTGCTTCCAATTAAACCTGTTGGACTATAACCTGTGTTGTGTGATTTTTAACTTTGTACACCCCAGTCCAACACCGGCATCTCCGAATCATGTAAATATTGGCTGTCTGCTGACATTAGCTTGTGATGCTGACACAAACAGAATCCTACATTTCTTCAGAATTCTCTCATGATTCCTGAGGCTCAGACTGAAGTTTGTGCATCTTTGAATTGTTTTCAGTGCTTGATCTCTCCCTTGGCTATTGGTGACCCGAATAAAATATTACACCATGGTGCGCCTTGACAAGAATACTGTGGAGTCTGACCATTTCCTGTATTGTACTGTTTTGATTGTGACTCAAGAGACGGTGCAAGAGATTTACAGGGTTTCAGGTTCAAGCCTCACTCCAGGACTTAGGCATAAAATCTAGGTTGACAGTCCAGTGCACCACTGAGGGAATGCTGCAGTGTTTGAAAGTGGTATCTTTCAGAAATGTTAAATCAAGGCTCCAATTGCTTGCTCAAGTAGATGTAAAATCACATATGGAAGTCTTATTAAGAAGAGCAAAGGAATTATCTCTGATGTTCTGGACAACATTTACCCCTTGATCAGCATTACAGCAAGACAGATTAACTGGTCATTATCACATTGCTCTTTATGGGAGTTTGTGGTGTGCTTTTTGGCTACAGTCCTTCTTGCAATATGACAGTGATAACTTGTTAAAATACTTTGTTGGCTGTAAAGTGTTTTGAGTTTCCTCTGGTGAAGAAAAGCAGTCTATAAATCAAAATCTTTGTCTTTCTGGAGTGTATTGCTTTACTGCTTTGAAGTAATTGGACATATTGAATTTTAACTGGGACCCAAAGAAATCTGTTAATTGGTCTCCTTCCCATTGGAAAGATGTTGTGAAACTTGAAAGGGTTCAGAAAAGATTTACAAGGATGTTGCCAGGGTTGGAGGATTTGAGTTATAGGGAGAGAGGTTGAATAGGATGGGGCTGTTTTCCCTGGAGCGTCGGAGGCTGAGGGGTGACCTTACATAGGTTTATAAAATCATGAGGGGCCTGGATAGAATAAATAGACAAAGTCTTTTCGCTGGTGTGAAGGAGTCCAGAACTAAAGGGCATAGGTTTAGGGTGAGAGGGGAAAGATATAAAAGAGACCTAAGGAGCAACTTTTTCACGCAGAGAGTGGTGCGTATATGGAATGAGCTGCCAACGGAAGTGGTGGAGGTTATTACAATTGCAGCATTTAAAAGGCATTTGGATGGGTATATGAATAGAAAGGGTTGGAGGGATATAGGCTGGGTGCTGGCAGATGGGACTAGATTGGGTTGGGATATCTGGTTGGCATGGACAAGTTGGACCGACGGGTCTGTTTCCGTGCTGTACATCTCTATGACTCCATGACTCTATTTGTAGCTAGTTCAATGCTATGACTAGAATATATGTGTTGGTTATTATCAGTGGCGAATGGAATTTGATCTGGATAAGTGTAAGGCGATGGACTGGGCAAGACAAAAAGGCTAGGGAACACATGATGAATAGTAGGACCCTGGAAGTCAGTGGGGATCAGAGGGACCTTGACATGCATGTCTATTAGTCCTTGAAGGGAGGAAGACATTTTGATAAAGGATTAAGAAGGTTTCTTGCATTTATTAGCTGAGATGTAGAATTTAAGAGCAAGGAGGTGATACTAGAACTGTATAAAATATTGATTAGGCCACAATTGGATATTGTGTGCATTTCTGGAACCTACTTTGCACTGGAGACAGTGCAGAGGCGATTTGCCAGGATGTTGCCTGGACTGGAAGTTTCTATTTATGAAGGGAGATTGGATAGACTCAGGTTCTTTTTACTTGGAGCAGAGTGGGAATGTGATTGGAATATATAAAATTATGAGGGCCATAGACAGGAAGAAACCTTTCCCCGTGGTGGAAGGATCAATGACTGGGGTCATAGATTTATGATAAGGGACAGGAGGTTTCGAGGGGATATGAGGACGTTTTGTTCACCCAGAGACTAGTGGGAATCTGAAATTCACTGCCTGTAAGAGCAGTAGAGGCTGAAAGCCTCAAAACATTTAAGAGGTATTTAGATATGTACTTGATATTCCAAGGCATACAAGGCTATAGGCCAAGTGCTGGAAAATGGCAGTAGAAACATTAGGTGGTTATTTTTGACCAGTGCAGACTTGATGAGGCCTTTTTTCTATGGTGTAGACCTCTATGATTTTAGATTCAATTAGGTTCCCTCCAGTGTGGAAACAAGCCATTTGGCCCGATAAGTCCAAACCAACCCTCCGAAGAGTAACCCACCCAGACCCATTCACCTACAATTATCCCTAACTAATGCACTGAACACTATGGGCAATTTATCACAGCCAATTCACCTGACCTGCACCTGACCTGGACTGGGGGAGGAAACCGGAGCACCGGGAGGAAACCCACGCAGACACGGGGAGAATGTGCAAACTCCACACTAGAGTAATAAAAACTCTAGTTTTTATTACTATGTGCACTTATTTATATTAAATTTTTAATTGTTTAGCCCATTTACAAATGTTGTCCATATATTGTTATAATTTGTGAACCACCACCTCATAACTACCTGCACCTTTAACTTTAGTATGACCTGAAGATATATCCAGTTTGGAGTCATTTTTTGAATCCATGTACTGGATCTAAATTAGAAATAGGCTCTAGTACCAGTGGCAAAGTCGCCTGTCTTAGATCTTCTCTCTTCTGCCCCATTTTGGGGGAGGGGCGCTGGGAATGCGATAGGTGGAAGGAGGTGAGGGTGAGGGTGATAGGCTGTAGAGGGGGTAGGGGCGGAGAGGTTGGGAAGAAGGTTGCAGGTCAAGAGGGCGGTGCTGAATCCGGGGGTTGGGACTAAGATAAGGTGGGGGGAGGGGAAATGAGGAAGCTGGAGAGATCTGCATTCATCCCATGTGGTTGGAGGGTTCCTAGGCGGAGGATGAGGCGCTCTTCCTCCAGGGGTCGTGTGGCCAGGGTCTGGCGATGGAGGAGGCCAAGGACCTGCATGCCCTTGGCAGAGTGGGAGGGGGAGTTAAAGTGTTTAGCCACAGGGCAGTTGGTGTGGATGTCCCAGAGGTGTTTCCTGAAATGTTCCGCAAGTAGGCAGCCTGTCTCCCCAATGTAGAGGAGACTACATCAGATGCAGCGGATACAGTAAATGATGTGCGTGGAGGTGCAGCTGAATTTGCGACGGATATGGAAGGATCCATTGGGGCTTTGGAGGGAGGTGAGGGGGGAGGTGTGGGAACAAGTTTTGCACTTCTTGCGGTTTTCGACTGTCAGGGAAAACCGATCTTGTTCACTAATGTTCTTAAGAGAAGGAAATCTGTCAACCTTCCTTGGTCTGGCCTGCACATGACTCCAGAGCCACAGCAATGTATTTGACATTTAACTGTCCTCTGGACAATTAGGTATGAGTAACAAACACTGGTCTGGCCAGTGACATCCACATCCTGTGGATGAATCGTTTAAAAAAGGTCCGTGTATGCTGCGTGCTGCTCAAGTGAAGCAAGCAAGGATGGGGATGTGACGGATGCTGCCGAGCTGAGAGAGCAGCATCAGTCTTCCAAGGAGAAATATGAGGACATTACACAAGATTAGCATCACCTTCAGCATGATAAAGACCTGTTGAATCATGTGCAACAAGCCAGAAAGGACATAATTGACAGCTGTTTCCAATAGGTGCAAGCAGGGTACAGTGCATTGACAGTAAATTTGTTGTTGGCAAAGACAACCAGCCTTTTTTTATCGTGAGAAACAAATGGAGCATTTTCTTTTTGTTTTTGCTTTGCTGTTTGATGAACACTAATGTTTCCACTGAAATGAAGGCTTGCCAACATGTACAGCTCCCACATTGAACAATGACAAGATGTTATGCTGTTCTGGGAATTGGAGAAAAAGTACCTTTCCCATAGCCAGGGCTGTAACAAGGTATGACACTCAGGACTGTGTTGATTGATTCTTGGACTTACAGTGACTGACGATCAGATGGATGATGCCATAAAATAGCAATACCTTTATGAGGGTGAGCTTATATTTGCAATGTAGTGTGACACCAGTCATTACACCTTGTGTGAGGGGAGAGGTTGAGAGGGAGAGATCTTCATGGTAACCTCAGTCGATGCAGGAATTGAATTCACACTGTTGGCATTACTCTGCATTTCAAACCAGCTGTCGAGCGAACCATCCCCATCAGTACATGGACGGCAATGGGTTACTTGTTGACCAGCCCTTGACCTGATGCACAGCTGGACATTAAATGAGGCACTAGTGCCAGAGATCCTTTTGGGGAGTGAAAGTGAAAGCTTGAAAGCAGTGTCAGAGAGGTGTGGTGCAAACATAATGGGGGAGCGAATTACAGAAGCCAGATGTAATAGTGGCTGAAGGACCTGAACTGAAGGGAATTTATATTAGGCAGGAGATAGTGTTGGAGAGACTGTTAGGTCTGAAGGCTGATAAGTTCCCTGGACCTGATGGTCTACATCCCAGGGTACTGAAGGAGGTGGCTCTAGAAATCGTGAATGCGTTGGTGATTATTTTCCAGAGTTCAATAGATTCAGGATCAGTTCCTGCGGATTGGAGGGTGGCTAATGTTGTCCCACTTTTTAAGAAAGGAGGGAGAGAGAAAACAGGGAATTATAGACCAATCAGTCTGACCTCAGTGGTGGAAAAAATGCTGGAGTCAATTATAAAGGATGAAATTACGACACATCTAGATAGCAGTAGCAGGATAGGTCAGAATCAACATGGATTTATGAAGGGGAAATCATGCTTGATTAATCTTTTGTAATTTTTTGAGGATGTAACTCTGAAGATGGACAAGGGAGATCCAGTGGATGTAGTATACCTGGACTTTCAGAAAGCCTTTGATAAAGTCCCACATAGGAGGTTAGTGAGCAAAATTAGGACACATGGTATTAGGGGCAAAATACTGACATGGATTGAAAATTGGTTGGCTGACAGGAAACAAAGAGTAGTGATAAACGGCTCCATTTCGGCATGGCAGGCGGTGACTAGTGGTGTGCCGCAGGGATCAATGCTGGGACTGCAGCTTTTCACAATGTACATTAATCATATAGATGAAGGTATTAAAAGTAATATTAGCAAATTTGCTGATGACACAAAGCTGGGTGGCAGGGGGAAATGTGAGGAGGATGTTAGGAGAATACAGGGTGACCGGGACAGGCTAGGTGAGTGGACAGATGCATGGCAGATGCAGTTTAATGTGGATAAATGTGTGGTTATCCACTTTGATGGCAAGAACAGGAAGGCAGATTACTACCTAAATGGAGTCAAGTTAGGTAAAGGGGCAGTACAATGAGATCTAGGTGTTCTTGTACATCAATCAATGAAAGCAAGCATGCAGGTACAGCAGGCAGTGAAGAAAGCTAATAGCATGCTGGCCTTCATAACAAGAGGAATTGAGTATAGAAGCAAAGAGATCCTTCTGCAGCTGTACAGGGCCCTGGTGAGACCGCATCTGGAATATTATGCACAGTTTTGGTCTCCAAATTTGAGGAAAGACATTCTGGCTATTGAGGGAGTGCAGTGTAGGTTCACGAGGTCAATTCCCGGAATGCAGGACTATCTTACGCTGAAAGATTGGAGCGACTGGGCTTGTATATGCTTGAGTTTAGAAGGCTGAGAGGGGATCTGATTGAGACATACAAGATTATTAAAGGATTGGACACTCTGGAGGCAAGAAGCATGTTTCCGCTGATGGGTGAGTCCCAAACCAGAGGACACAGTTTAAAAATACGGGGTAGGCCACTTAGAACAGAGTTGAGGAAAAACTTCTTCACCCAGAGAGTGGTGGGTGTATGGAATGCTCTGCCCCAGAAGGCTGTGAGGCCAAGTCTCTGGATACTTTCAAGAAAGAGTTGGATAGAGCTCTTAAGGATAGTGGAACCAAGGGTTATGAGGATAAGGCAGGAACAGGATACTGATTGAGGATGATCAGCCATGATCATAATGAATGGTGGTGCTGGCCGGAAGGGTAGAATGGCCTACTCCTGCACCTATTGTCTATTATCTATTGTCTATTGTCTGGTTCATGAAATTCCCTGAAATTTAACATTAGATACTAATTTTAAAAGAAATTAACTTTGCTGATTTTTCCTCAAGTTCAGACCTTCACTTCAACTCAGCATTTATCTGGTGCCAGCAGTAAATAAAGTCATTGTGCCTGTCTCTGGTTTGAACAGCCTTCTGTTTAAAGACAACTCATACCTACACTAAAGACTATGTTAATAAAGACGTTAGACTTTGTTACATTGGCCGAGAATTTTGATATTGTCTTGTTTCTATTCTTTATTAATAGTCAAGGTCCTCCATTAATGAACTCATTTAAACTTATAGTTCAAAGGGATCCTCTATTTAAATTCAGCTCATATGCAATACTAAGCTTTAGTTCATGTAAACAGTGCACTTTAGGATTCATGAATCAATAATTTAAATGTGCCATTGGTCTTTGTGTTTTGGTCAACATTTTATCCCAGATAGGAGCTGAGTTATTTAGCAATTTCAGGCTCTCCATTATTAATGAATTTTGGAGGGCCATCTTCATGCAATATCGCAAATCTAGTAGGAATAACATGACATTATCACATTTGTCTGAACATTGATTTTACAAGATTGTATATTGTCTAACCAGTTTGCAAGAGAGAAACGTAGGCTGATATGCTGCCAACAGTATGCCCTCATTGCAATTAAGCAATAAACAAGTCTACATTACTTTGTATTTTAATTAAAATATAGATTTACTGATTAAATACCATTAACAACTAGCTGTTCTTAGCATCCTATTGGAAGAGAGACCAAAGAGAATAAATTTTACAGAAGGATCTTAAAATTTTAGATGCAAAAGGAAAAATTCATCCGTTGAACAATTTGTTAAATGAGCTGTGCTGAGGATAGCTAGAAGACTTAACAAAATTGAAATAAAAGTGCAGAAATTCAAATAATGATGGGTGAGAAAATTGGCATGGTTTAAGAACCAGCAAAAAAGCTGACGAGAAAGTAGAGCTTGAGAAAAAGCGAGTGAGTATTATAAACAACAGCAAGAGGTTCTACAAATATGTAAATAAAGAAAGAATAACAAAAACTGCTATTGGTCTCCCGGGATTGAAGCTGGGGAACTGATAATGGAAAAGAAGGAAATGGTAGGAGCATTGATGAGCTATTATGTGACAGAAGACTTCTCATTGATAAGTGAGGATCAAGAGATCAGGGCAAAGAACTTAAAGCAATTACCAATAACATGGAAATAGTGTTGGGAGAATGATTAGACCTGAAAGCTCTCATGTCCTGAAGATTAGATGGTTTGCATCCGAGGGCCTTACGATTAGAGATAGCAGAAATAGTGGATGCATTGGTTATCATCTTCTAATATTTGTTGATTTCTAGAAGGGTACCAGCAGATTGGAATCCACTTTATTTGACATTGGAGAAAGGTGAAGTGAGAAAGTTTAGTTAAAAATCTGTCCAAGCGAAATTGCTAGAATCCATCATTAAGAAGGTTATAGCAAGACACTTGGAAAATCATAACATGATCAGGCAGAGCCAATATGGCTTTGTGAAAGGGTCAGCCTGTTTAACTAAGTTTTTATAGTGTTGTGAGGGAGTAAAAATAAGAGGTTAAAGGGGAATCTGTGGATACATTGTACTTGGATTTCTAAAAGGCATTTAATATATATAAACTAGGAGCAAGAATAGGCCACCCAGCCCTTTGAATTTGCTCTACTATGATAGTGCTGGTCATTAAACACAGTACCCTGCTTCCCCCTTTCTCCTGATACTCTTTGATTCCTTAATTCCTAATAACTATATCTAATTTCTTCTTGAAAACATTCGTTATTTTGGCCACATCTGCTTTCAGTGGCAGGGAATTCCACAGGCTCATTACTCTCTGGGTGAAGAAATCTCTCCTCATGTCAGTCCTCAATGGCTGACCCCAAACCCTTAAACTGTGACCCCAGGTTCTGGACTCTGATCATGGGAACATCCTTCCTGAGTTTACCCTTTCCAGTCCTGTTAGAATTTTATAGGCTTCTACAAAATCACCTATTATTCTCCTAAACACTAGTGGATAGAGTCCCTAACCGATCTGGTCACTCTTCATGTATCAATTCTGACATCCCAGGAATAAGTTTAGTAAACCTTTGTTGCATTTTCTTCATAGCTTGAACATCCTTCCTCAGATAAGGAAACTAAAACTGCACACTGTACTCCAGGTATGGTCTCACAAAGGCCCTATATAATTGCAGCAAGACATGCCTGCTCCAATACCCTAATTCTCTCGCTATGAAGGCCAGTATACAATTTGCCTTTTTCACTGTCCGCACTACCTGCATGCTAGCTTTCCCAGCAACTGATATACAAGGTTTCATTACTCCACAACTTGTCCCAATTTGTCATTCAGATAATCCACCTTCCTTGGCAGTTTTTGCTGCAAAAGTGGATAACCTCACACTTGTCCACATTTTCAACTCACTCAACTTGTCCAAATCACACTGGAGCATCTCTGCATCCTCCTCACAGTTCACCCTTCCAGTCATCTAAAAACTTGGAAACAAAAACAGAAATTGCTGGAAAATCTCAGCAGGTCTGGCAACAATTTTTTTTGTTTCAGATCTTCAGCATCCACAGTTCTTTGTTTTATTTTAGTGCAGACTTGGAAATATTGCTTTCAGTTCCCTCATCTAAATTATTCATACATGTTGTGAATAGCTGGGTCCAAGTTATTGATCCTTCTGAATGCCCACTAGTCACTGGTTACCACGTGGAAAAAGACCCATTTATTCTGATTCTTTGTTTCCTGTCTGCCAACCAGTTCTCTATCCATGACAGTGCACTATCTCCAACAACATTCCATCTACCTTCTTCATTAATTGTTGTACCTGCATCCTATCTGTTTGTGACTCATGCAATAAAATACTTAGATCCCTTTGTATCTTGGAAGTCTGCATGCGTTCTTACATTTAAATAATAATCTGATACTTTATTCCCCCTGCCAACTGAACAACTTCATACTGTCCCACATTATACTCCATTTTCCAGGTTTTGTCCATGCATTCAACATATCTCTATCTATCTGTAACTCTGTTGGGTGCTCTTTTCAGCATATTTTCCTCCCTGTCTCTGTGAAATCCGCAAATTTAACTATCATTCTCCCCTTATATAAGTTATTGATATAAATTAGAAAACATTGAGTTCTCCATACTGACTCCTGCAAATGCCCACTTGTCAGCCTGCCAGTCAGAAAGAAAGACCCATTTATGCAAACTGTTTTCTGCCAGCCAACCAACCCCTATCCATGCTTGTCAGTTACCCTCCTACATAATTTTATATGTGTGACCTTGTCAAATGTCTTTTGTCAGCAGGCTCTCCACTTAGTAACTGTGCATGCTACACTTTCAGCAAACTTCAAGGATAGCTGTTTTAGGACAGAGATGAGGGGAACTTTTTTATCCTTCTTGAGGGTTGTGTGACTTTTGAACTCTGCCTCAAAAGGAAATGGAGGCAGGACTTTGTATATTTTCGAGGCGGAGATAGATTGATTCTCGTTAGACAATGGAATCGAAGGTGATTGAGAGTTGATTGGAATGTGGAAGTTGGTACATAAATAGATCATTTGTGATATTAGTGAATTGTGGAGCAGGTTTGAATAACTAATCCTATAATTACAACCCTCACAATTAAGCCAAACATTAGTGCCAACAAGCATCTGTTGAAGTTGCAAGTAATGATTTTTTTAGCAACATGCTGGCTTTTTTTTCAAAGTTTAAAGGGGCAGGCATTTTGCTACCGTGACAGTACCAATGGCCTTATCTATTTTTTATGACTGACCTCACCCAAAATGTAACTAATGTCTCGAAAGAAGTCATCTAAGTTTAGACCCTTAAATGTCTAAAGCCCTTGAGTCATGTGTCAGAAAGCTGACTGAGGCAGGTTGCTTCTGTTTAAATGCAGCTGAACTTTTAAATGTGCAACTGCCTCACTTAACAGTTACAGTGTGAAATGTATCCCAACCCACTTGATGATGGGTTTAAGGAATTGAACTTCTGCACCACCTTGGCTAAGGAGTGGTTCCTTTTAGCCTTTGTGAAAATTCAGTATCTGTGACTTGAATATATAACGCTAATGGAAAATAATGATATTCATGTATCTTGTATCTGTGCTGTTTTGGGTGAATGACAAAATATACAACCAATTACTTCTGTGATGTTGTCATATATCATTTGTCCTTGTTATTATTAATTATTCAGGTTTTCTGATCATTAACACCACACCACGACCATCCAGAATAGTCTAATTGTAGTCTGAAAACTGCTGAGAAGGGGAAGAAGTAAAGTTAATCTTAACTGCCAATAGATAGCCATGCAATATTTATGTTTTTGTTAAAAGAAATATACTTGGTATGGTGTAGTATTACATGTCTAATATTTTTTCCCAAATTATCATTGAAAGGATTAGGAGCTCATGGTGATAAGAACATAATAATCCAAGAAATTTAAAAGGATCTCAATCTCTTATCCAATCAACGCATTGTGAAGATTTTACTCATTCACAGCACCAGATTCCCAAAGGAGCTAGTGATTGTCAAGGCATAAAATTATTACTAAAATAAACATGATGGATGTCACGATTTTAGACATGTTATTAGTGTTGGTTAGACATGCGTAGGCTTTGCAAACCGAGACTATGACCGTGGTTAATGGAACCAAAAAGAAATAATGAGCTCTGTATTGCAGAGTAATCTATGCAGCCGAAGTCAACAACACAAAAAAAATGTGGAGGAGGACAAGTTGACAAAAGGTTTATGAATTTGTAATTTGCATTATATAGTGACAGACTTTATTATGTGAAGACAGGAACTGACGTAAAGAAGGATTCAACAGTGTAATGATGAAAACCTTTTAGAGGAGTGGAATGAGAAGCAATCAAGCTTAAAACCAAAAAGGAGGAGTTGTAACATTTTTCATTAAAGAAGGGTAATAACATACTGATATCCATTGGAAAATAAAAATGGGCCAGGTACTAAATGCCTGCATTCCCAATAATTTTTCCAGAAAGTTAGAGAGAATTAGGAATATAGAATTAGCACCATATCTACATATAGTCCATGTAACAAGAAAGAGTCAAGATAAACAGAAGTCTCCTTTTAAACTTCACTGAAGAGGTTAACTAGTTTAAGAAATGACATGCTTGCATTTTCTTAACTATCTAACTATTTAAACTTATTAAAATGTTCCAATGCCTCAAATAATGATGCTGCCAGAGATGACTCAGTGCCACAGAGGGGTCGTACTGCAAGACTTCATTGTGAAAAGTGAACATGCCAATTTGGTATCTGATGAAGTTATAGTCAGAGAGGTGGTGTTAGGATTCAATCAAGATATTTTCAAACTTAAAGGTTACTTTTTGGGACCACTTTCATAACACATGTTTACAGGGCTGTAACATAAAAGTGGATGGAAAATCAAATTAAAATATTTTTAAAAGCTACTAATACTCATGCTATAACATTTCCCTTGCATAGAACTTTGTGTACAAACACTATTATTATATCTGTTCTCAATTTTTTAAACTTAAAAATTAAGGAAGAAAATATATATTGGCCTTCAGCAATTTAAGAAGCAAACTAGTTTCCAATTCCCTCACGTAAGTCACTTATGTTTTATGTATGCAATTTCCACCTGCATTTTTATAGTAGCCCTGACTGAGAAGTAGAGTTTAAGGAGCATTAAAATGGAAGAAGAGGGTACCATGAAGGAGGTGGGAAATATTAAAAGTGCAATTAAAAGTATGGATAAACAGGGAGAAGAATTTCTTTGAAAGAGAGTGTTGGCAAGACAAAATGATTTGGAGACAGATTTCAAAAGGGCTGAAACATAGTGGCTGACAGATCAGTGTTAGAATGCAGCAAGTAGCCAATGGGAGAGGATCTAAGCCAGGGCTATATTGTTAGAAATGATTACTCAGTTAAAGTACAGTCAGATAATGAGGTATTTGGAAGCCAGGACAAGAACTTCATGATAATGGCAAAGTAGAAAGTCATAAATCTTAGCAGAGGTAGTATTGTCTGTTAAATGGGATATCATGTGAGGAAGTATGTGGATTAGATTAGATTAGATTACTTACAGTGTGGAAACAGGCTCTTCAGCCCAACAAGTCCACACCGACCCGCCAAAGCGCAACCCACCCATTCCCCTGCATTTACCCCTTTACCTAACACTACGGGCAATTTAGCATGACTAATTCACCTGACCTGCACATCTTTGGACTGTGGGAGGAAACCAGAGCACCCGGAGGAAACCCACGCAGACACGGGGAGAATGTGCAAACTCCACACAGTCGCCTGAGTCGGGAATTGAACTCGGGTCCCTGGCGCTGTGAGGCAGCAGTGCTAACCACTGTACCACCGTGGTTCATGATTAATGTAGAGTTCATGATTAATCAAGAGTTTATAAAGGGGTCAGATAGAGAGGTCAGTGAGGAGTGTTACTCCAGTAGTTGATGACAGCAATTGAGTTCCACACTAGGGGTTTTCAACTGAAGGTTATGAATGAACAGAGATGGAAAGATTCAAGTAGTATTTCCTTGACAAAGTGAATGCAAGTGAGGAGATAATTTCAGACGTACTTGGGTTTTATAAACAGGGGCTGAGAACAGAAGAACAAGGAGAAGTGCCTAAATTTTGCCCTGGTAATATTGGCAAACCTTTGTATGCTGTCAGTACAACACTGAAACAGGCAGGAACTTCAGAAGTTCACACATGCGGAATGGTGAGGAAATCCAGATATAGCTGTCACTAATTCTCTGCTTCTCCAGGGGGTGTGTAGTATGGTTCAGTGAATGGGAAATCAATCAAATTAGTGTGGACTTCCACTCATGTATTGTTATGGAGATGATAATGCAGTGGAAATGTTGCCAGTCTAGTAGTGCAGAAACACAGATAAATGTTTGGAGCAGCTTGTGATGGAGCCCACAAGGAAACAGGCAATTGTGGATTTAGTGTTATACAATGAGGCAGACTTGATAGGGGAGCCTAGGGTGGAGGCAGGGATCATAATATAATTGAATTTACTCTGCACTTTGAGAGGGAGAAGGTAGAATCAGAGGTAATGGTATTATATCTGAATAAAGGCAACAACAGAGGCATGAGGAAGGATCTGGGTAGAATTGACTGGGAGAGGAGCCTAGCAGGAAAGGCAGTGGAACAACAATGGCAGGGGTATCTGGGAGTAATTCAGGAGACACAGCACAGATTCAACCTGAGGTAAAAGAAGCATTGTACAGGAAGGGTGAGGCAACCATGGCTGAATCTGGAAGTCAGGGATAGCATAAAAGCAAAAGAAAAAGCATATAATATGGTGAAGAGCAGTGGGAAACCAGAGGATTGAGAAGCTTACAAAGACCAATAGAGAGCAACAAAAAAAAAGGAGGGAGAAGATTAAATATGAGGGTAAGCTAGTCAGTAATATAAAAGAAGACTGTAAGAGTTTCTTGAGATTTGTAAAAAGGCAAAAGTGGACAATTGGGCAGCTGGAAAATGATGTTGGAGAGATAGTAGTGGGGAACAAGGAAATGGCTGAGGAACTGAATAATTACTGCGCGTCAATCTTCATGGTGGAAGACACGAGTAATATTCCAAATATTTAAGAGCATGAGGGGGCAGAGCGGGCTATGATGGCCATCTCCAAGAAGAAGGTGCTAGAAAAACTGAATATCCTGAAGGTGGATAAATCACCTGGAGCTGATAGATTACACCCCAGAGTTCTAAGGAAGACAGCTGAACAGATAGTGAAGGTATTAGTGGTGATCTTTGAGGAATCGCTAGAATCAAGGAGGGTCCTAGAGGACTGGAAAATCGCTAACGTGACACCTCTGTTTAAAAAGGGAATAAGGCAAAAGACAGAAAATTAAAGACTGATTAGCTTAACTTTGGTCATGGGTAAGATCCTGGAATCCGTTGTGAAGGATGCGATTTCTGAATACTTGAAAGTTTGATGGCCATCACCAAGGACATGTGCTAGAAAAACTGAATGGCCTGAACATGGATAAATCACCTGGACCTGATGAACTACACCTCAGAGTTCAACATGAGATTGCTGAAGAGATAGTGGAGGCTTTATTGGATTCAAGAATCACTAGAAGTGGGGGGGGGGGGGGGGGGGTCCCAGAGGACTGGAAAATTGCAAGATACTCCTGCTGAAATAGGGAGGCAAAAGATAAAAAAAGCACCAAATTAGCCTAACCTCAGTTTTTTGGTAAGATCCTGGAATCCATTGTGAAGGTTGAGATTTCTGAATACTTAGAAGTGAATGGTAAAATAGGGCAAAGTCAGCATGGTTTCATCAAGGGGAGGTCATGCCTGACAAATCTGGTAGAATTCTTTGAGGAAATAACAAGTGGGTTTGACCAAAAAGAGCCAATGGATATTATCTACCAGGACTTGAAGAAGGCCTTTGACAAGGTGCCGCACAGGCAGCTACTGAGTAAGATATATATCCATGGTGTCAGAAGTAAGGTGTTAACATGGATAGAAGCTTGGCTGTCCGACAGAAAGCAGAGAGTGGGGATAAAACATTTTTTTTGCTCGCACCTGGTGACAAGTGATATTCCACAAGGCTCAGTATTGGGGCAACAACTTTTCACCTTATACATTAATGATCTAGATAGAGGAACTGAGGGTATTCTACTGACAGCATTCTAGCTAGGTTTTCAGACAATACAAAGCTAGGTAGATGGACAGGTAGCATTGAGGAAGTGAGGAGGCTGCAGAAAGATTTGGACAGGTTGGGAGAGTGAGCAAAGAAGTGGCAGATGCAGTATAACATGGTAAACTCTAAGGTCGTGCACTTTGGTAGGAAGAATAGAGGCATGGACTATATTCCAAATGGGGAGAACGTTCAGAAGTCTGAAGTGCAAAGAGACCTGGGATTTCTAGTCCAGGATTCTCTCAAGGTAAACTTGCAGGTTGAGTCAGTAGTTAGAAGGCAAATGCAATGATGGCATTTATTTTGAGAGGACTTGAATATAAAAGCAGAGATGTACTTCTGAGGATTGATAAGGCTCTGGTCAGACCACATTTGGAGTATTGTGTGTGGTTTTGTGCCTCATATCGCAGGAAGATTGTACTGGCCCTGGAGTGTGTTCGGAGGAGGTTCACGAGAATGGTCACAGGAATGAGAAGCTTAACATATGAGCAATGTCTGAGAATTCTGAGTTGATACTCGATGAAGTTTAGAAGGTTGAGGGGGGGATCTAATTGAAACATACAGAATACTGAATGGCCTGGACAGAGTAGATTTTGGTAAGATGTTTCCATTAGTAGGAGAGATTAGGACCTGATGGCACAGCCTTAGAGTAAAGGGAAGATCTTTTAGAATGGAGGTAAGGAGAAACTTCTTCAGCCAGAGAGTGGTGAAACTATGGAATTCTTTGCACAGAACGCTGTGGAGGCCAGGTCATTGTGTATATTTAAGACTGAGATAGATAAATAGACTGAGTATCAAGGGGATCAAGGAAAGAAAGCAGGAGAATGGGGTTGAGAAACTTATCAGCCATGATTGAAATGGCGGAGCAGACTCGATGGGCTGAATTGCCTCATTTCTGCTGCTAGGTCTTATGGTCTAATGTATAGTTGCTGCCTAATGTGATAACCAGTACCAGTGTCATCGTCATGTCTGACAGACAGTTGTGTATATTGGATCTGTCATTTGTTCTGACATCAGATTTGACTATTGTTTGTGACAACATCATATCACCTGGGTATTACATAATATTGTAGAATTTTACCACAAGCCCACCTACTTGTCTGAAGATGTTGATCTCTGATGCTTTGTCCTGGTTTGCGTTCGGATAACTACCTGCACATTCTTTGATCGATACTTTTTTCTCCCTTCATTCCAACAATGCCATTGTGTGTTTTCATAGTAAGATTTTGAGGGAAGAAGGGCAGCACAGTGGCTCAGTGGTTAGCACTGCTGCCTCACAGCACCAGGGACCCGGGTTCGATTCCAGCCTCAGACGACTGTCTGTGCAGAGTTTGCACATATTCCCCGTATCTGTGTGGATTTCCTCAGGTGCTCCGGTTTCCTCCCACAGTCCAAAGATGTGGAGGTCAGGCGAATTGGCCATGCTAAATTGCCCGTAGTGTTAGGTGCATTAGTCAGAGGGAAATGGGTCTGGGTGGGTTACTCTTTGGAGGGGCGGTGTGGACATGTTGGGCCAAAGGGCCTGTTTCCAAACTGTTGGGGAACCTAATAATAATAATAAAAAAATAATAATTGCATGGATCTGTCTTCTAAGGATGAGGGCTGCCAGTGAGGGAAAAGCATTGTCCAGTGGAGTGGCATGTAGATTTTACCTGAAAAACTTGGCAAGTAGCTCTGTAATTAATGATCGTGGACCTTTCTGTATAAACAGTGCAGTTGGCACGATTGTTAGAGGATAATGAGGAGAAGAGGTAATGTATTGAACTTCTTGCAAATATCTTGGAAGGCTGAATTAGTACACATTGACCATTGCCAGTCACAATTTGTTGAGGAACAGCAAACATAATGAATGTGCTGGAAATGTGTTAACAAAAGTTGCATAAGTGATATTATTAATTTACCTCACAAAAGGGAATTCGATGAAATAGTCAATCACAAGAATGTAGTCGTATGTTTACACATGGAAAATATCAGTTACAACCTTGCACTGTGGCTCAAAATAGTTTAGTAAGGAAGGTGTTGGCCTGGTGGGATTATGGTAGATGGTGGAATTCAAATCCAAGAAACATCTGGAATTAGTCATCTAATGATGACCACAAAACCACTGTCAATTGTTAGAAACACCCATCTCGTTCACTACTGTCCTTTGGAAAAGGAAACTGCCATCCTAACCTGGTCTGGCCGATATGTGACTGCAGACCCACAGCTCAATGGCTGACTCTTAACTGCCCTCTGGACATATAGAGATGGGCAATAAATGCTGGCTTGGCCAGCAATGCCATCATCCATGAATGAATAAAAAAAATTATGGAATGAGAGGTAGTTTCAATTGTTGAGAAAAAATTGATGTATTTCACACATCTTGTCCATTTTCCATTTGTCGGTTGTATTTAGTGATTGGAAGACCCTGGAAGCCAACCCAAGTTGCGCTTGACCCCGAGAGTCTCGAGCTTGGCCTGGTTGTCTGATTTCCCCCACTGAACCTCCTTGGCCTGTTCTGCAAAGCATACTCTGGCCAGCCTGTCTCTTCTGAACTGCTACACATTTCCATCCACCACCACCCAGTCTAACTCTCACCCTTAGTGACTGAGTCCTGTCATCACACTTTGGTCATGCCCATCATTGTGCTGCACATCCCTCCTGTCAACACTATGGTTGTAGTGGCTCTGCCTGTCACTCCTGGACCCCTGCTCTACCACCCATGTTCTTCAATGCACTACTGGCTTCCATTCATACATTGAATACCCCCCTCCCCAAGCTTCCACAGATCTTGTGCCCTTCGCATCCTAGGTTGGTACCTCCAATCCCTGGTGTTGAATTCCCTGCTTCCCCACCCCAACAGTGTCATGGCTGGATATCCAGGAACATTCATCCTGTTGACCCTCATGACTGACCATGCTCCCTCCCCTGACTGACTGGGACAGACAACCCCAAGTGATACCTGACTGACCAGTTGACAGATCTTTGTGCAGCTCCCCAATTGATGGTCTACTAACTCCCTGACTAGTTGCACTGGAGCTGCAAGACTGATTGAGGGTCACTCTCAGACAGTAGTGAGTTGCAGCCCCTGATGCAGACCACTCTGAGTGGGTTTATGACCATGACCTATGACAGATCACAGATGTTGCCCTTAACTGACTACACGAGGAACCCCCACTTAACTGATTGACCTGGCTAAGGATTATCCTTTTTTGACTTTATTGATGTGCATGCAGTGTGTTTGCCATGTAGGCTATGGTGGTGTAATACTGACATAGCACAAAGCTGTATAGCAACATGCCCACTCATTGACTGATGAATGCCGACAAGCATGACAAGCCACATGGCTTTGTGTCTGGGCTAAACAACAAAGCCAGACATATGTACAATGGGACTTTAAAGTGCGACTGAGAGGGGCAGCGCACAAGGCAGTGTTGCTGTGAGGAAACAAAAAGAAGCTAGTTGTGTGTTCACTAAGAGACCAAGCGAGCAGCCCTGAGATGCAGCCAGTTCCAATCCATGAACTGGGTGCTTGCCCCTGTGCACAAGGTGTTCTTGCAACATTGCAGTGATCACTGCCGATGCACTCCAAAGTGCTGTAGGTGGATCAGAGAGCAGCCATAATGGTGCAGAGAGGCTATCATTTGTTGAATGCCAATATCTTGCAGGTGTGTGTGGTTGCTGTCCCAGAGGATACCCTGAGACGTTGGTAATCTGAGTCCAAGATCAAAGGTCTGGAGGGGCAAATGGCAAGCTGGCTTCACTAGTCAACTAGTCTGTCTTTCATGTCAGCAATTGTTCGTGTTTTGTTTCTATCTAATGGAATTAGAGACTGCTATTTAGTGTGGTGAGATTAAGTAATAATGAGACTGATAATGAGTAACAGTCCATTTTGATTGGCCTCTTGCCACTAACTAGTGAGACTTTCAACTCAACATCCAGAGTCTAGTGGAAAACATGACTTGTCAAGAAAGACTTTGCTCAGCATCTCGGATGATTCTCTCAAATTTCT
Organism: Chiloscyllium plagiosum; assembly: GCF_004010195.1. NCBI lineage: Eukaryota > Metazoa > Chordata > Chondrichthyes > Orectolobiformes > Hemiscylliidae > Chiloscyllium > Chiloscyllium plagiosum. The sequence continues at coordinate 21,350,131 of NC_057726.1, read as the reverse complement.
CACCATCATCCAAACCATTCAAGGCCTGCGAAGATTCCATCATTGTGTCTTTTCTGTGTCCTTAAATGCTTTATAAATCAAGAAGGCTTTATATATGGTTTGCTGTATCTTTGCACTTCTTGGTGGAGATTTGAGACCCGAGATTTTGTGCTATAGCTGCAATGTGGATCTTCACTGATAAAGGTATGTCTAAAACAGATTGCAATGGACAAATTGAAATGGTGACCCAATCTTCTGATTTTTTAATATAGAATATTGGTTATATATTTGGACTGGGAACATATCGGCAGAGAAGGGACAGGGCTGGAGAGCAGGGATAGATCATGACTTTCTTGCAATAATATAAAGTAATGGTGATACGAATTCAGAAGAGAAGCAGCATAAGTTAACTGATTGTCTGTTATTAGAAGGTGCGCGATATTCAATCTTATGTTCTAACCTCAATGGATTGAGATAACATTGCCTGGATTGACCAGCAGGAAACAGCTCAACCAAGAGAAGAAACTGAAAGCAAGTCACCAAATCAGAAATACTTTGGTACATACTTTAAGACAGTTAAAATAACTCCATCTCTGACTCCGTCCAATAGTAACCTTCACTGATGCTGTTAGTGGCTCTCAAGAGCTTTTGGGTTATTACATTTACACTTTGCTCATTCTATTGCTGGATTAGTAGCATTCAGAACCCTTTCCTCCTTTGGGACCTGGATTGGAACTCTCGCTCTTGCTCCATCTCCTAATTTATCTCTGTTCCCTCTGAGAGTACCACACGGTGGGATTTCCTGAGCCCTACAGCAATCCATCACCTCCATCTAAACTTCCCTTTTTGTACAGACATCTGAGTCCCAAAGAGATTGACAATGGAAGTGATTGTAATTGCTTTGCAAAGGACCCAGACACCAGAAGTCAATAACATTGAGTGCCTATAGCAACGCTAGACCCTGGAACGACACTCAATACTAATAAGTACAGCTATCATCATCAGTCTTAATAATGGTTGAAGTCAAGTGAGCCACTTTTAACTAAATCCTGATGATTTTGCAGGTGCATTTCAAATGGGAAAGAAATCTACAAGAATAAAACATTACACCACATTGGTGGCTGATTATTTTATTGTCATTTAGATATTCAAATTATGCAACAGTCCACTATGTTATGATGTTGCAGGTCAAGATTTGTAATACTTGAATCTACTATGAGAAAAGACACAAAAAATATTTTGACTACCTGCTAGAAACACAAGTGAGTAATGGGCCAGAATCTCCACGAAGTAGCAATCCTATGCAGATTGCCAACATGGCCCTTAATTTTCTAAGAAAAGAAGGAAGCTCCCAATTTCTGAAAGGAGATTCCACTCAGGCCTTCCACAAGGATTCCACTCTGAAAAGTCTTTTGCAGCACAGAAGTTTCAGAAAAAGCAAAGCTTGCTTATTTTTCACAGCAGTGAAATTTAAAGGCCGTGACAGCCATTTTGACAGCTGCTGTCAAACAGTAAGTTTATAAAGTGAGTGTGATGTAGGGTGCCTGGGGTAGATGTCAGATGAATAATGGTAGGGTGGCAGGTTGGTAGGGTGCCAGTTTGGGAAGTAGGGTGCTGGTATGTCGAATATCATTTGAGTCAGGTGCCAACTTGGAGTGGGATAGTGTGCTCAGGGTAGAATGTCATAGAACATAGAATATTACAGTGCAGTACAGGCCCTTCGGCCCTCGAAGTTGCACTGACCAGTCATACCAATCTGAAGCCCATCTAACCTACACTATTCCAGAGGGAAGGTAGTAGAGTGCCAGCATACAAAGTGGCAAGTAAAGGGATGCAGTGTCTAGAGTAGGTGTGGGTGGGTAGGATTGGATGGGCAGTAGAAATTGAATGTGATGGGGTTTGGGGCGGAGCAGAGTTGTTGGTGTGGGTTCTGAGAGGTTCAGGTTGTTTGCCAGGATGGGCCTCTGTAAGTCATGTCAGGCCAGTCTATGAGAATTGGGAGATAGCAGGAAACCAGACTAGGCCTGTTGTTTGTAGCGGGGAGGAGTGCCTTTGGATTTTGAGTCAGGTCATGTCCAGTAAGTAGGGGCAGGGATGAGATCCTATATTAAGGGCTGGGGAGGGTGGAGGCTGATCGTTGGGTTGGCATTATGGTAGAGGAGCACTGTTGGATCAGGTAGGGCAGAGCTAGGTGGTGAGGAGGAGGCATTCAAGTCTGAAGGTGGTGTTGAGGGGGAGAGGGTAGCTGTTGGTCAGATTGGGTCTAGCAGCAGGTCTGTAGGAATCACATCCCAAGGCTGGAGGTGGGGGAGGGGGAGGAGGGTGGAGGGTATCTGTCTGCCTGGAGGACGAGAGGGGTTTTGACTGTAGTAGAGTGTGGTGAGGACTCTTCAGATCCCATGTTGGATCCATGCCTGGGGGACTCAGGGAAATGTAGTTGGGTGTACATATGGTAAGCTAGACCACATGTGCTAAGCTTGAATATTTACTCAAGAGCTAGTCTAATAATAGTCTAATCTTTTCTGAGTAACTCTTTACTCTATTCCATCAAAACCCTCAGAAGTCTCTGGGCAGTTCTTTCAGCTGTGAATTCTGCAGCTCTCCACATGCTGAAACTGAAGTCCAATCATGATCTTGGATCTATTGTCAATTGTTAGAAAAACCCATCTGGTTCACTATTATACTTCGGGGAAGAAATCTGCCATCTTTACCTGGTCTGGCCTACATGTGACTCCAGACCCAACAACAATGTGGTTAACTTTGGGAAATTAGAGTTGGCCAGCAAGTGCTACCCTAGCTAGCAATGACGACATCTTACAAATGAATAAAAGAAACTCCCATCTATATTGGAATAAAGGCTGTCTGGCCATCGGGAAGTCCAGGCCAATGTTCCTTAAATGGAAAAGCACAGTTTTGACCGGATATGAAAAGAAATTGAGCAACAAGACAAAGTTGCAAATCATAGTTCAAATTGATAGTTAACAAGAAACTTTGTCTTAGATAGTGATATTTATTAAGAATCCGCTGGAGGAAGAGAACAAAAGATAAGGACAAAAGAAATTTCTCAGCTTTGGTCAGATGTTGTGTGCTCTGATTCTTTAGCATCTCTGCTACAGCTGCTCATATTTATATTATACACAGAAGTGGTCTGAGCTTCTAAACTGGGGGAATCAACATTGAAATTTTGTGATGTTGCCACATTGCAGAATAAAAAATGTGAAAGCTTGCAAGGAACCATCGATAGGCTAGCAGATGGCAAATGGCTAATGGAGAGTGCAGTAGAGAAACAGGGAGACTTGATGTATACAATCCCTGGTTATAAAAGATGGGCAGCACTATTAGATTAAAGAAAATAATCTTTAGATGTATATGGGACATGGGGTAAAAATATGGGAGTGTAATACTGAACTTGCACTCAGCTTTAGTTGTGATGCATTTTGAGCTCTGTTGAAACTTTATGGCATTTTATTCTAGGAGGGATATAAACAGAATGGAAAAGATACATTTCATTAGGATGTTTCCTTAAAAGATGAATTACAGGTGATAAGATTCTTTTTACTAAAACTGAGAAGGTTAAAGATTGATTTGAAAGGTTCCTTGTCACTTGCTCTGCAGAGCTGGGTGAAATTGTTTATGGTGAGATCATATTGGCTCCAGAATGTTAAGTAGGTTGTAAAATTTTAACTGCTTTCCAGAGCGCTGGATTTATGCTTCACTCTGGTAAATTTGTAAATGGGTAGAGGTGCCCTTCACATCTCCTGGCTGCACATCTTCCAGGTCTAAGGGTGCGTGGGGAGTGAATGGGTGGTCTGTTTCCTGTCCTTGGCATTATTGAAGTCCTGAGTGGTCAATATTGGCCAGTGAAGAACTCACCTACCTCTGCCAGCATTTTATCTATAGTGGAGGTATCAATCTCAATGCAGAAGGTCAGGCAAGGGGAGATACTTCCATTATGAGTCCATCAGAGGAAGCTCCAAGCTCGTTCCCTCCTTTAACTAATCCTTAGCCTCTTGAACCTGGACATCAGCCCATCCCTCTCTACACCACTTCTACTGAGACCCCTGATCCTTGATGTACCTGGGCTCCTCAGTGTGGTCTGACTGCCTATAGTGTAATTGGCAAACAACTCTCTCAGGCGAGATCTCCTCTCAAGAAGTCTTGCCTTAAAGCAATTAATATTGCTCCCAATAGTGCAACAGAATAGTAAGGGAAAGGGCTAATTTGAGGACAGAGTAAGCAATGGGAGATAAGCAGGTGACATAATTTATTATCTCTCCATTTGGTGTCAGAAATGAAAATGGAAATATTGGGGGCTGAGAGGCCATGGGCATGAGTTCAATGAAGGTAATTAGTAGAGGAGAAGTGGATTTTGGGCTCTAGAATGTAATTTGAGTAGTACAGGTATTACTTAATAAATAGGAGAAAGTGAGGACTGCAGATGCTGGAGATCAGAGTCGAGAGTGTAATGCAGGGAAAGCACAGCAGGTCAGGCTGCATCCAAGGAGCAGGAGAATCGATGTTTCGGGTATAAGCCCTTCATCAGGAAACTTAATAAATATACTTGAGATTACACCTATATCGATGCTGCTATAACACAATAGTCCCATTCTCAGCAATCCCATGTTATAAGAAAGTCACATGATCGCAGCGCCATGTAAACTATCATGTTATTGGAAATTTGCATTGAAGAAACTTGCGTTACTGCAGAATGATCTGTATATTTTATTCTGTTTATAATTGTGTTTTCAACAAAGATTAAACTCTTATTCAGTTAGAATTATTTAGATCACAGGTCATTAGAAGAGTCCAACTTACATCTGAGAGAAATCAATTTTGCCTCATTTGACATGCATAATACATGATGGATAGTTTATTTGCCTGTGATCCATACCCAAATGCCTTCAGGTAAAGCTGTATAATTTAATGTCTCTGTTGATCCCACATCATAAAACTTGCACTGCCCTGTGTCAATTATATTGGTTTCAATTTGACATGATTTGCAGCTGCTAGTGTTGGACTGGGGTGTACAAAGTTAAAAATCACATGACACCAGGTTATAGTCCAACAGGTTTAATTGGAAGCACTAGCTTTCGGAGCGATGCTCCTTCATCAGGTGGTTGTCAATTTCAGGTAGTTTCAACTTGAAACTGCACCCGGAATCCTGCACATCAAAGACTTGGTTGCTGACCACACTAAAATTGCTTTAAAAAAAAAACAATTAAAAAGCATTTAAATATTTGGAGCACTCTTTCCCTCTTTTACATGCTAAATAGCTGTACATTTATTTAAAAAGCTCTTTTGAGTTATACCTTGTCTGTGTCTCCCTTTCTTACTTCCTCTGAGATAGGGTTTGTCACACATTGAAGTGACATTTGAGAACGAAGTCGAGTTACATTAATGATTTAGATGCTCCCAACATTTAAAATGACCATTATGCCAGTAATTGCAGTTTAGTCTCCTCAGCACCATGGAGCTGTACGGACTGACATGCTTTATCTGTTTCCTAAATCAGGTAAGTTTTATATTTGAAATTGATTTTACTCTCAATACAATTTATGTCCCTCTGAATGTTTGCTTCTTCTGTTCCTTTGACTCTAATCTTCCACCAATTTTTAATGGCAAATATTTTAAAGAATGCCACAATCCTTGTGAGAAGTTGAATGAGAGAGCAGAGGTACACAATGGCACCGGCTCCCAATTATTGATTATTTCTCTCCTAAACTCAGCTGTAAGTAATTTGAGACATGACATAGAAGCCCATGCAGTAGGAAAATAAAAACTGGAAAAATATGCCAAAGGGTGTTTGATTGAAAACCTGCAATAGTTCTGTATGCAGGGTTTTTTATTGTTAAATCTTAGCTACATTATTGTGGCATTCGTTTTGGTAGGATTACGTAGATCGGCCTGGATTTACTGCATTTTTCATCCTTCGTATTGACTGGGTGGCTATATTGTAACTTGAAAAACTAAAAAATGATTGTCATTAGTTTTGAAGAAAGGTCTTTTTTTTTCTCGCCGAAAAGCATAGAAACGTAGCCTTAAGCTCCTTATTTATTTTCAAGTTGCAACTCTGATTCTAGTGATTTCCAACTTAACTAGTGGCTTTTTGTATGATACTTTTTTAAGATATCTTTTGGAAGCCTATATTTGCAGTATGTAACACAGCAGACTTGGATTCTTAATCCTCTAAAGAAATTAAGGTTGGTCAGATAAGATTTTAACTGTCAAAGCCACATTGACTGTGCCTCACTGGTTTTTGCTGTATGGTTTATTCCTCAATTTTATTACTAAAGCTCAGTTTCTTTATTTTGCATACAAGTTTTGAAGTAAACCTGACAAATTTAGGATTGCTTACATTTGCAGAGAAAATCATGGACAGGTTATTCCACAGAAGGAGATTGTTCGCCCCATCATAAATACAACATTAGTTTTGTCACACTTTTTAAAATTAGAACAGTTTTAATTGAATTTTCAATCTGTTAGAACTTCCCTGGTGTCCTAATATAAAACCTTTTGAAAGATTTGTAACCTTGCAAATCTCCTTTCTAATATTTCTCACCTTGGGAATATATTTGTTTAAGCCTTTTCAGCTTCTCTAGAACTTCAATTTCGTTGGCAATAAAGTTCTAAATTAGCTGGAATCCTCTTTTGGAAGATTGTGTGTGACAACAGCATGTTATTTGCCGACTTATTTCACGAATACTTTGGGGAAATTATCGAAAATATTTGCCATTTCATGCTTACCATTCCCTCTAGGATAATTTCCATCCAATGTTTTTCACTCTTCTGTCTCAGGATATTATTGTTGGTCTGAAGTGATATTTTTACTAATAGGATTTGCATTTAGTTGTGAACCGGGCATTAACATAAACGTAACACAACAGTGCTTAGATTGAGAAAAGTGCTAGTATACTGTTTTTAATTTGAAGAGAATAAACAGGTAAATTAGCGACTCCAAGATTGGTAGAGGAGAAATGGGTTCAAATTCATTGGCATTAGCACCGAGAACTGGGAAAAGGACAACTGTTTAGATTCCCTACAGTGTGGAAACAGGCCATTTGGCCCAACAAGTCCACACCAACCCTCCAAAGAATAATCCACCTAACACCATGGCAATTTTGCGTGGCCAATTCACCTGACCTGTACATCTTTTGGAATATGGGAGGAAACTGGAGCGAACACACACAGACATGGGGAAAATGTGCAAACTCCACACAGATGGTCACCTGAGGTGGGAATCGAATCCGGGTCCCTGGTGCAATGAGACAGCGGTGCTTGCCATTCAGCCACCATGCCACCCTTGTAGGACAGACTCTATTTCAATCCTGCTGCGACCAGAATCCTGGCAAATCACATAACTAGGATTATAGATAGGACTTTAACCTAAATAGTTGGGGAGGAGGGGAAAGTAGGGGTAGGAGGAGGAGCTTGTAGGGAGAGACGGAAAAGGGTGGAGGAGCGTTCAGTTGCATGAAGAATAGAAAATCCAAGTATAAAGAGAAGGTAAGAATACAGGTAACTGGTAAGGCAGATTGTTACCTGAAAGTGAAGGTCATATTGCACCAAGAAATTGAGCAAATGTAGAAAAAATTGATAAAGGGACAAACTTAAAAGCTTTGGGTCCACATGCACATGGCATTTGAAATAGAACTAATGAGTAAATAATGCGAATGGAGACACATAGATATGATTTAGGGGCAATTACTGAGACATGGTTACAGGGAGACGAGGAGTGGGATACTCAGTGTTTCAGGAGGCTAGACAGAAAGGAAAACAGGGTGGTGTAGCTATGTTTGTAAAGGATGAGATCAGTGCTGTAATAAGAAATGATTTTCACACTGGAAGTGAAGATATACCATTAGTCTGGGTAGAAATAAGAAACAGCAAGAGAAAGAAGTCCCTGGTGGGAGTAATCTATGGGTCTCCCAACAGTAGTTCTACACTGAAACCCTGTACAAATCTGAGCTTAAAAGAAAAGTATAACAATAATCATGGGTGATTTTAATATGTAAATAGACTGGAATATTCACATTAGCAAGGGCAGCCTTGTGGGAGAGTTCATAGAATGCATTAGCAATTGTTTCTGAGAGCAATATGTTGGCAATATCAGGGAATGGGCTATTTTGAAATTAGTGTAATGAGATAGGATTAATTAATGATCTCATAGTAAAAGATCTTCAAAGGAAGAGTAATCATAACATGCTGGAATTTCAAATTAAGTTTAAGGATGAGAAACTTAAGGCTCTTTCTCGTGTCTGGTGTTAATAAAGGTAAGTACAAAAGGATGAGGACACAGTAGGCCCTCATGAACTGGGCAGAAGGACTAATACACAAGACAGTTGAGAAATATTGGCAGATATTTAAGGAGATATTTGATTACTCCCAGCTAAAATATATTCCATAGGGAAAGAAAGATTATAAGCAAAATAAAAGAAATGGATAACAATAACACTTACAAGTATATAAAAAGGAAGAAAGTGGCTAAAGTGATTGTTGGGTTCTAAGAGGATGACACTGCAAAATTAATTATGGAGAACAAAAAATGGTAGAGACATTTTGCCTCCGTTTTCATGGTGGAGGATATTGATATCAACCCAGTAACAAGTAAAGCTGGGATAATGAACAAGGAGGAATTTAAAACAATTGGAATCACTGTACTGAAAAAGTACTGAGGAAATTATGGTAACAAAGACAGACAAGTCCTCAGAACCTGGTGGTCTATAATCTAGGGTATTAAATGAAGTGACAGCATTGGTTATAATATTCCAAAATCCCCTGAATTCTAGAAAAGTTCCAACAGATTAGGAAAAGTGCCAATTTAACATACTTATTCAGAAAGGATGAGGGGTTGAAAGTAGTAGACTGTAGACCAGTTAGTTTAAAGTCTATTATTGGGAAATTGGAATAAATTATCAGCAAATTAGAAATGGGAAATTGGAAAGTCAAAACACAGTCCATTCGAGGCAGAATGGTTTTATGAAGGGTAAATCATGTATCACTAATTTGCTAGATTTCTTTGAAGATGTGACAAACAACCTGAATAGTGGGCATATCTGGACTTCCAGAAGGCATCTGGTAAGGTGCCACACAAAAGGCTAATACACAAAGTAAAGTCACAAAGGATTAAGGCAAGATATTACTCTGGATAGAGGATTGACTAACCACAGAAAACAGAGATTTGAGATGAGTGGATCTTTTTTCTGGTTGGCATGACGTAAATAGTGGGGTGTCACAGGGTTAAGTTCTTGAGTCCCAATTTACAATTTAGATTTGTCCACAGGGATAAATGGACTGTAGTAAAATTTGAGGATGACACCACAATAAGTGGGAAAATAAGTTGCAATAAAGAAATAAACTTACAAAGAGATATGGATGGAGTTTGGGGAATGCGCCAAAATTTGACAGGTGGAGTTTGACATGAATAAATGTAAGGTTATCCATTTTGGTTGGAAGTATAAAATGAAATTGTTATCGAAATGCAGAGACACTTCAGAATGCTTTGGTGCAGAAGGATCTGGGTGTCCTTATGCATGATTCACTGAAAACAAGTAGGTAATAACAGCAGATGATAAGGTGGACAAGTGGCATATTGGCATTTATTGCTAAAGGGATAGAATATAAGAGTATGAAAATATTGTTGCAATTGCACAAGGCATTGGTGAGACTGCATCTGGAGGCAATTCAGGGAAGATCACTTTGATTAGTTCTAGGAATGAAAGACTTGTTCTATGCAGATCGTTTGAACAGTTTAGGCCTATTCTCAGTGGAGTTTAGAAGGATGAGAGGAGATCTGGTTGAGGTGTAATAAGATGCTAATGGGAACTGATAAAGTAGACTTAGGATATTTCCCCTTGTTGGGCAACCTAGTATGAGAGGTCATAGTTTTAGGCTAAAGGGTGACAGATTTAAAATGGAGGTGAGGGCAAATTACTTCTCTGGAGTGCAGTGGATACTGGGACACTGAATAGATTTAAGGAGGGAAGAGACAGAAAGATTTTTAATCAGTAATGGGTGGAAGAGTTATGGGAATTGGGAAGGAAAGTGGAGTTGAGGCTGAGATGAGATCCACCAAGAGCATATGAAATGGTGGAGCAGGCTTGAGGGGCTGAATTAACTGCTGCTCCTCCTAGTTCATATTTTGTTATGTTCTTGGTAATTGATAACATTTTAATTGATACCTGTTTGCGACAGAAAATGTGACAGTGGAGTTACTTCAACACATCTTCCTCAAACTTATTCTATCAATGCTGTTAACACCTCACAGGGGCAGTGCACAGGAAATTAAGTCACATTTTTCCCTGAATCATCTCAATAGCTGAAGTTTTCAAAATTCCCCAATTTATCTGCTTTTCAGATCCAGATTGACAGCAATAAGAAATTATGAACTATCGACATATAACCAGTTAAAATGCCTACTCACTTATAAAATTCCCTCTCTACATAAACTTATTGACAAACCCAAAAAAGCAAGGGTGTTATGGTGGGGGAAAGACTGAGAAGGCAGTTCAGTAGCCCCTGTTATTGAGGTTTATTGAGGTAATCCTATTACAGATCATAATTCTGTTTTTCAATCTCCTTTCTGTGGATTTACTCACTTGACTGCAGGAGACAGGAGTGATTGGTTTACACTAATAACTAGAAGTCACAACTTACAGCAAGTAAATGATGAGAGGAAATAAGCTGCTACCTTCAGGTTTGAGATGCTTTTCTCTGCAGAGCAGAAATGCAACTCCTTCCTTTCTCCAGGTCTGATTGTTTCTGACCTGAACATTCACACTCCTAGGCAACCTAGGAGCCAATCACGTGGCTTTTGGCAGGCAGACGTTTTGTCATTGGTAACCAATCATTACTCCACAGCCCAATCAGTTTCTTATGTCAACCAATTCATCCTCCTTGGCTCCAGCTTATGTGCAATTCAACCTTTCCATTGCTTGCGCAGAAAATTGTATGAACAGCAATGACAATGAGTCTCAGGTAACTTGCTTTTTAAAAAGTGCAACAATACTTGATGTTTTTATAGCAGCTCTTATTTTCCCGTTTCAGTTCTCAATTTTTTAAAAAAGCAGCAACATGAGAAGGATATTGTCATAGCACAAAAGCACCTGCAAAAAATGTTACCTTGTTTGCAGCAAAGTCATCTAGTAGTGTCATACAAGCAAGAGAAACAAATGTACTTTGTTGACGTGCTGTAGAGAACAGTACAATCTGTTCTGATAGAACACTGTAGTTCCATTGCCGTACAATCTCACATTACAAAAAAACGCACCATTCAAACCAATGGGACCGCAATTGTGTTACAGTCAATACAGGTAAGGAAACTTCACGCTCTACAAACAATGGTCTACATTCTTTAATCGCATTAAGAAACATGTTTTATAATAGGCCCAACTGTACTCCCTGTTGAAAAAAGCTAAGATTGCTAATGCAGCATGAAACTTTTCAGAGTCAAGGAGAAGCAACAGCTCGAGAAGGATTGGAAGTGATCAACCCTGTCGAGATAATGTATCTAAAGGACAAGTCCTGATCAAATCCTCCAAAGAACACAACAAGATTTAACTCTCCAAGTGCTGCAATGAGTAGCAATGAAAGTATGGCTTGACAGCATCAAAGACACATCTATTGCTCTCAGAGAGTATTGGGCGTACGGAGATGAAATTATAGCCCAAGGCTGCATCATGCTCAAAGGACGTAGTCATTATTCATTAGGATATGAAAAGAAAAGGCTGAAGCACATCCATTGCAGGAAATCAAGGAATAGCATGTAGCCTGACGAACGCATGAGAAATGCCCGACTGGCCAAATGTGAGTGAAGAGATCAAAGACCACATCAGCCAGTGCAGTGCTTGTAGTGAAGCTCAAACCACATCATGAATGACATTTCAGACAGTCCATGGTTGACACTTGGATGTGACCTATTTGCAGAAACTTTTCACCATTGACTATGGCAAAACAAAATACTATGGATTCTGTAAATCTGAAATAAGCATAAAAAGTGCTAGAGAAATTCAGCAGATAGAGGGCTTTTACAGAGGGAGAAAGAAAGTCACTGTTTTGAGAACAATATGACTTGTCTTTGGAACTGCTGACTACTTGGAGTGAGACGAGCTGACTCACTGACTACTAGTGAAATTGATAAATGCCACACTATCCCCCGTCAAATGGAAAAACAGGAGCAGTTGTGAAATTGCTGAAGGGATAATAAATCAAGCGCATCCAGTGCAGACTTGACAAGCCAATCCTTGATGATGAAATGTACCTACTGAATGCAGGAAAAGTAATCCAGTCCAAATGCTAATGCCACGTTGCACCTTCCAAGAACCAACTACTGAATATATAACTAGTAACAAGCTTGAATGATAAACTCAGTGTGAAATGACAGCCAAATTTCACTTTGATAAAATGCCAGAGTCATCACCAGAATTGGAAATTGGAGATTCCGCAAACATTCAACACTCTCAACAGGAGCCTGTGGTAGCTTGGGCATGTTTGAGCAGTGGTCACCTTAATGTATCACTGTACCTATGAATGATGAGAGATGTCATTCTAGCGACAAAACATTACGTACAGCTCGAGATGCTGTGCCTTTACTGTAGACAACTGAAGGCACAAAATAAAACATGACCATCCGTCACAGAGATCCGCTGCTCTCCAGCGATGGAAAGGATTATCAATACCAGTTAACATGGAAAAAACACTCTCTCACCACAGGAATTACATGACCTGGAGAAGGACATCACCTGAGAAATGAGCAGATACAAAATGAATAGCCAACAACAATGTGTGTATCAGTGGGAGACCTGTGTGATTTAAAGGTGTTAGCAATGCAGGTGCAGAAATCAATAGACTTGGAATCAACTGGAGTTAACACACAATTCTGCTAATGAATGATAATTTTCTTTGTGACCACATACATTGAGTAATTTAGGCAAATTTAGCTAAATTATCATACTCACAATTCTTTTTGGAAGAGGGTAATGTTTTGAGAAATGCACTTGTACTATGTGTACTGACTGTCATACTGTCGTCACATAACTTCTGTCTTTGTTGCGAGTCCCTTCCTTTAATGGCTGTCTTTAGCACCTGTTAAAATACAGAAATAACAAGGATGTGGAATTGAAATAGGAGATCAACCATGATCTTTTTGAATCTTGGAGCGGGTTCTCCTTTTCCTATTTCATATTTGATGATAAAACCTATAGCTGCTTTCTCTGTTTTTGGCTTAATTGTGCAGTATGTGGCCTTCATGACACAACGTGTACCCAGTGACATGGGAGCAGCATGTGGCATTAAAATCCTATGTTTCTTTTTTGTTATGATGCACCTCAGATGCAATATACGTTCATCATGGATTTACTTGAACCCCATATTAGACCACACCTCTCTTTCTGTTAAAGCTTATGAGTCACACCCAAATCAGTTATGCAACCAATTGTAATTTTTGGGCAAAGTAACATACAGCCAGAAAGGAAAAAAAAAGTTAGACGAAGTACACTTATGCATGATCCATCAGAGTTAGAAAAAGAGGCTGGCATATTGCTCACAGAAATTTAAGGCCAACTTGCTTCTGAGTTCTGAATGAATTCACAGACATGAATGAATTTTTCAGCTTTCAGAACACGTACCATTGCATTGAGAACACTCAAGATGAAACTTAACCCCAGGTTTATGAGGACTAATAAATATATTGATATTGACACAATACTGAAGTATAGGTTGCAGTATGTTCAATAATTCACTACTGACAGTACTAACTCTCAAATGTAGCAGCTTCCCTGGGTGGTTGCAAGACTATTAACTCTTCATTCTGGGATCAGACTTCAAATCCAACTTAGATTGAAGTTGTCCTCCTTCCAACAGCTTTCAGAATCCTCTACAAAATGTGTTTCAGCAATCTCAACCTAGTAACTACTGGTTATCAGTCCACAGCAAAAAAATTCTGTAACTTGCTACAAATTCAACAGTCTCAGTTAGGGATGGTTTAACAGGGTGACAATATGAGAAGTAAAAGGAAAAGTGGTGGCAGGAGATGCTCGTCTGAAATTTCGGATAATGTGTATCATTGAAGTAAGATGCAGGGGCAGAAGGAAGTTATTTCAGGTGTGAGACAGACATTAAGTTCTGCTGTAGAACTGTATCATTTGCCATCTTGTCCCATGCATATTCGTAGACATCAAGATCAATTGTTAAAACAATACAAGGAGTCTATTAGAATATTAAATAAGAGTGCTGCCATTTTTAAAAATGTCATGCACCCTAAAGACCAAGCACTCCTCATTGTTTTTAAGTACTCAACCATTCATTAAAAGATAAGTTGCTTATTTATCATGTTAGGCTGTTGAGAAATGTTATTATCTACGTTCCACAAGTGTGTAACTTCGAGGATCAACTTCATACAGGAGCTGGACTACTTTTATCACTTATGGAAATGGTGGTCTTAGAGGGACAATTTTGGAACTGGAGGACAGGAAAGGGAGAGAGAAGTAGTGATGGAAGTGGGAGTGACTGAAGATGGGCAAGGGCACTCTGTAATTGACCTGCAGTTTGGCCAATTTCGAGCACCATTATATTTCTTGAGTAGAGATTTTCTTTGCGCGTGTGCTTTGCTGTTTATAACATAGGATCAATGAGAGACAGAAAAGAAGAAAAGTTATACAGCATCTTAAACTTAAGGGCCTCAACAACAAAATAACCAGATGTGGCAACATTTTCAAAATGAAATAAATCAATCTGCTTAGAAGACACTGATATACAGCGTCTTCATGCACCTGACCAATGTTTCCCCTCTGCCAAAATATAGATTGAAACATTAATCTCATGTACTGATTTATTAGTACATTGTCTCCTCCAAGGCTGTGGAATTAAAATTTATCTGAAACGTTTGAACATGGATTACCAATAGTGTGATATATCATAAAACACTGATGTATAGCAATGTCATCAATTCACACTATTTGCCCATGCCTTGGACTTATTTATTCCCATTTTTCCTTTAACTTAACTGCAATCTAATTGGATAATTCTAACCATAAGCAACATATTCTAATTTCTGCCAGTTCAACTAACAGACCGAAATTCCACAGATCACCGGCAGACCTTCCTTGTCTTTGCAACCTTTGTCTTGGTTCGGACTATCTTCATGATACTAGCAAATATATCCTGCCTCTTTTTCCTGTGGGAACTAGATAAGAGTAACTGTAGATTTGTGGTAAAATGTGATGCCTGACATGCAGTAGATACATATGTGATGTCTACTTTCTCTTCTATGATTTTTTTAATAATCCAAATAAAATTTGATGTCCATTTGTGGTTCTTGTAGATGAAAGTGTTCACACTATATGTATAAACATATTTTTATGATGTTTTTAAATACATTTCTCTCATAACATTATCTATCTGACCTTGCAATGACCATCTCATTCCAGGATGAGTTCAGAGTTTAGCAGAAAATTACTACAGATGCTGGAATCTGAACTGAAAACAACAAATGCTGGAGTTCACAGTGGATCAGGCAGAATCCATGGAGAGAGGGCAAGCTAGTGTTTTGAGTCTAGATTAGAGTGGTGCTGGAAAAGTATCCGAGGAGCAGGAAAATCGACGTTTCGGGCAAAAGCCCTTCACAGATCTCTGATGAAGAGTCATCTAGACTTGAAATGTTAGTTTGCTGTTTCTCCATAGATGCTGCCTGACCCACTGATCTCCAGCATTTGTTGATTTGAGTTCAGAGTATGGTTGCTAGATGTCATTAAAAAAAATCTGTCTATACTTTGTCCATAGCCTACATTAACTTTTGTAATGTGATTGCATCATTATTATTGTATCTCAACCAGTGGCAAACGTTTTACAGTATTATAATAATAATTAACCAGGTTATATTTGCATTGTACCTACAGCATGTAAACTGACACTGCAGTAATAACTATCAGGCCTCATTATAAACAAACTTATTCCATCTTTATTCATTAGATGTTAAGTCCAAATAAAGGAAAATTATTTCCAATGTGCAAAGGATTGGTCATGATCAGCTTAAGTTGATTGGCAAAAGAACCAGGTATATATTTTTTTCAGATTTGGAATGAAAAACACGACAGCATATTTTATATAAATTCAAATGTAGCCTTCCAAAGGAATTTAGATTATTTACTCAGACCAGATCCGAACCTGGAAGGTGACAGCTCATTGGGGGAGGAGCAAGAGATGTGAGAGAAAGAAGAACTGGAAATGGAGAGAGGTAATGCTGAACAGAAAGATTGCTAACTGTTCAATAAGTTCTCTCATCCTGTCACCGTCTGGGAAGAGGACTTCCCTTGCCTCCCACACGGGCTTCAGCATTGCATCCAGTTCATTGTGGTGAAGTGAGGAGTTAGTTTGCCACAAGAGGCAAGCCTATAGCTTTTCTGTGACAGTTTGCTTCTCTCTCGTGTAGTGGAGGACTTTGATACAATCATCAGATCCCTCCCTCAGGCTCACCAGTAACTTCACTGATGGCTGGCTGAGGGAACCTCAGTGAGTCCACATTCCATCTGACCAACTCTGTTCCTGCCACTGTCGGCTTGAAGTAGACTGACAACCAGACTCCAGTCCAATTAAGGAGTCTGTAAAAATCTGAACTTTAATCAGTTTCCAGCTGGACCTGGTCTTCTGACCTGAAAAAAAACCCCTAGCTCCCTATTTCTTGCTTCTATGGCAAAAATGGAGCCCTTCATTTTCAACTAAGGAAGAATATCTCAAGATAGACTAACTGTTTTAATGATTTTATTTTGCACCCAGATAAGATAACAAATGACATATTGTTTGGTCTTTGATGGTGGAGAAGCAAACTGCAATTACTGTATTAACCTCCTTGTCTCTCCTTTCCTAGCTGCCATTTTTTAAAATTAAACTTCAAAGATGCACATTGCTTCCTTCAAACCCTCATGACATTATAGAGTAACAATTTCTATAAGTCCCTTTTGTGGAAAATGGTCAGGAAAGCAGGAACCATGGCAACGTTAAAATGAAAAGCATTTTAAGGTAAATCGCTTACAGTAATCCTGATGTTTGGGTGTGAAATATTTTCAGGTGGTTTTGCAGGACCAGGAGTCAAATTGGAAATGGGTCTAGTGAAAAGTGTTATGCTAGATTACAGTGAAGTGCAGTTTAAATTCTGAATGAATTTACCAAAAATACAACCATTCTTAAATAGATTTGAATCATCAGATCAATTGCAATGTTGGCTTTGAGCTCTAACTTCAAAGTGCTTTCTGGGGATTATTGATTTATACATTGCAAGAAATTTGTCTTATTATACTTCATGAACATTCGATTTAATTTAACCTTGCTAGTTATAAAACATAATTACATCTCCTTGGTGATTTATTTTTATGATTTAAAAGGAAGCTTTGAAAATGCAGGAGGTTATAAGAACTTCACTTTTTATAAGCATCTACAAACAGCATAGTAGATTCATATTCACTCCCTTAGTCTTCCCAATTTACACAATTCAATCTAAAGGCCCTTTCTAGTAAGGTTATTTTCCTCATCATAGCAAGTTATATGTATGTCAACATCTATTATTTTCCAATGCAAACAAACAGCTTATTTCTTTGTCAGACCTGTTTCTCTTTGACATAGAAATAAGTTATTCCTGACTCTTGCTGAAATTGTGATGAATAATATATTAATGCATGCTCTGCAAGGGAAATCAATACTCATCAGAGAGTAGCTGGACTGGCTACACAACATGATAGTTTGGATAAATTCAAATTACTGAGCTGGAATGTACAGAGTTGTAATGAGTAGATCTGTGAGTGCATCTGAGGCCAAAATAAGCCCCCTGGAGATGGGAGAAAGAGATCAGGAGGGTTTTAAGATTCTGAGATCACAGAATTGTGAAAAAGCAGAATGAGGGTTTTCAGACCATCTGCACTGACTTCACAATGACCATTATGACTCAGTGCCATTTGCCTGTCTTTTCCCCACACATTGTTTCTATTCAAATCATTAGCAATGCTGTTTTGAGTACCACCCTCAAGGGGAAATTAGTCACATCCATAATTTGTATCGGATCAGCCAAAGATTTGCCAGCAGACAGATTCTCCACTGAAGTGAAAATGGCAGGTGGTCTCCCAAAGCTGGAGGGTCATACAGATGCCTTGCTGCTAGGAGGGAGAAGCAGGCTACAGTAAATGGTGAGAAAGGGTGGAGGTGTTTCAAATTGGAATTACCTCCTTCCAAGTTTTTTTGCAAGTTAATTTGAAACTGTAACCCGCATTCAATCTGCAGAGCCTGCCTGGAAAGTTTCAGTTGGCCTTGTTTAATTGGCCCCAGTCAGAACCTAATCAGCCAGGTTTTCTGCATGCCACATGTCGGGATCTTGTGATGCCATGATGGTGTCCCTACTTCTGTGCCAAGAGGCCTGGGTTCAAGTCCCACTTGCTCCAGAAGTGTGGTAGTAATATCTCTGAATGAGTTGACTAGAAAATACAGCCTGCCAGGTATATGGCCATAGCCACTCCTTATTTTCATTCCTCCCAGTTGTTGTCTGTAAATCTAGTCCATGAGCCTAGTCAATCCCAGCCTCGGGCAATTGTCTATGTGGAGTTTGCACATTCTCCCCATTTCTGGGTGGCTTTCTTCTAAGTGCTCCCGTTTCCTCCCACAATCCAAAGATAGGTCTGTTTGGTGGAGTGGCCATTCTAAATTATCCATAGTGTCGCGAGATGGGCAGTCCAAGCGTATTAGTCATGGGAAATGCAGGGTTACAGGGATAGAAGAGTGAGATAGGACTGGGTGTGATGCTCTTTGGAGGGGTGGAATGAACTCGAATGACCTACTTTCACTCTGTAGGGATTCTATCATTCTATGAATCAGCCAACATTCATGAAGTCCACCCCGTATCAAACTCCTCAATACCACTGTCTACGCTGCATTACTGGAAATGCATTGCCCCTTTAAACTGCCTTTGGCTGTTAAACTGGCATTCAATCCATTGATTTCCCAGCTTGGTCAGTGAACCTCCAAGAAGGAACATCTATAATAATGTCACTTCGCTGTGTATTCACATCAAATTTGACTACGTAATCAGAACCAACCCCATGTCAATTTCTGTCCAATGGATTTTCACTTGAACTGAAAAGTTGTGCGTTTAATTTTTTCAGCGAGCTCTGTTCTTGGCTCATATTGTGGTTCACAATGTTCAGTATTATCATAAAATAATTTTCACTCATATTAAGTACTTTTATACACCCAAAGATTTTTTTTTGCTTTCAATAATCCTGTAGATGCCTCCAGTCAAATATGGGTGGTTATCACAGCAAGCAAATCCTGGGTACTGAAATTACAAGAACAAAAAACGACCTATAATTTAATATGAAAATGACAATCATTATGATATGCAAATTGAAAGCCGAGAAATTGCAGATGGCTGCAGATCTTTGATAGACACACTTGTAGTTCTGTTGAGAAATAAGTGGTAAGTTCATATTCCTGCAGAAAGAGGATGGTGTAGTGTCTTCTCATGGTTATTTTCACTGAATGTTTTTCTTAAACTGCACTTTTTCATTGTCTACTAGACATTGGGCTGGGCGCCTATCACATTGTCTCAGTGAGTACACTGATTTTGAGAAGAATTATCAACATGGTTATCTAATCCTCTGGTAAAAATTACAGGGATTTCATGTAATACACAACTGAATCTGACTTGTTTTACAAAGTAAATTAAAAGACAGAATGGCCAATCCTTTGTATGAGGCAAGGTCACAAGCTGTCTGATTTCACAACAAATAAACAATTTAATTAAATGTCTTCTTTCTCTCCTCCGCATCCCCCCAACAAAAAGAGTGACTTTAAAGGTGTAAGTTTCACTCACTAAAAAAAAAGTTTGATTTATTTAAGTAGTCATGGTTAATAACTTGGTTCTTACAAGTATTTATTCCTTAAATCTGTCCTCTACAATTTGGAAGAATGTAATATGTTCTTTCTTTACAGAAGGCCAGGGAAAGGCCTTTGCAGTAGCAGAATATGCCTTGGGGAAAATGGAAATGACAGGCTTTGTTTCACCCCACTGCAATGCTATTGCACATGAAGGAATCTCAAGATTATACTTTCAGAAAAGCTTGAAATCCTTTAATAGATGTTGTAAAATTATCATAGAAATCATAAGCTCCAACCCCTTGGAACAAAAAAAGACAAATCACAATTCCAAATCTTAATAGCTTTTGTTTTACACAATTGTGTGTTCTTGCATTTTTATTCAGAACCCCTCCAATATCACAGAGTTATATTAGTAGTTGGTGGATTTACAGTGAAATATAAGATAACATAGAGAATGTCTACTAATGTTTATAACAGCCTTGGCAAATTTAGCTTCATTCCTCCAATATTCAAAGACTGTTAGCCTTCTGTTGAGTTCCATTATTTTCAATTCAAAGTTTGGTGGACAAGATTTTCCAGGATGTGCTAGCAGTAGCAAGCATTTAAAAAGACCCGAGGAACAACTTTTTCATGTAGAGGGTGGTACATGTATGGAATGAGCTGCTGGAGGAAGTGGTAGAGGGGTACAATTGCAGCATTTAAAAGGCGTCTGGATGGGTATACGAACAGGAAGAGATTAGAGGAATAAGGGCCAAATGCTGCCAAATGGGACTTTGATATTTGGTTGACATGGACGAGTTGAACTGAAAGGTCTGCTTCCGTGCTGTACATCTTGATTAATCTATGACATAAAATATTTACATCTAAATTTTTATTGTCCAATTAAATTAAAGGATTTGGAAACTTCATTTGTATTTTCTTTGGTCTTAAATTCCTGTTGAATTGTGATGACCACATGAGTATAAAATTCTCAGTGACCACCTTAAAGTGGAACAATATTAGCATATCATGCTGCATATCCGCATGCTTTACATTGCACTACTGCCTCTGAGTCAGAGGTGATTGGTTCAAGATTCAAGTCAGACATTGAGTACTGTGTCTAAACTATCCTTTTCTGAGGGTCATAAAAATCCAGAGATATGAAATTATGGCTTCAATTCTCCCTTGTCAAAATTGACCCCTGTTGTGATCACTGGTTAAGTTTTACTTATATGTGGGGGAAAGAAAATCTCATCCCTTTAATGAAATCTCACCATATCGTCCTCTCACCCTTTGCAATCCTTGCCAGACCCATCACTTTTCAAGCTATTTGTACTTCATTGCCAGTCTTGTGAACATCTCTGATGTTAATTGTTTCACCTTTGATGGATATATTCTCAGCTGCCAACTCTAAACTCTTAGTATCTTCCTAAATCCTTTCTGCCTTTCACCTTCCGTTTTCTTTTCCAAAATATTGCTTACAGCCCAGCCCAAACCTTTTCTCATTTGGACAAATATTTCCTCATTTGCGTCAATATGAATTTTTTTTTGATGCTCCTGTAACATACCTTGCATTATTTTATTATGTCATAGACATAAATACGAATTGTTGAAATAGTTTGACAATTTACATCATGATATGACAAGAGTTGCTTTACTATACTTGTGAATTTACTGCAATAAAATTACTCCAGCTTGGTCAAATCTTGATTACCATACTATGCTGATTTAGCTGACCACAAGAAGATCAAGTTGAGATGTACTGGACCTCTGCTGTTTATTGAAAAGAAGAGACATAAACCAAGTTTCCTACGTCTGAATATGAACCCAGTTGGAAGTTATGGGCAGAATTTTCCCAGCCACTAAATGACGTGTACATTGGCTAAAAAGTTGAGAGAATCATTCGATATCAGAGGAGGGGCAGGGAGGGGGAGTTCCACTTCCCCATTCTCTCACCTGATGGATAAAAGTTAGACGGTCACAATTCCCAACATGGAAATCAAAGCAGTAATCTGACAACTCCACCTTGCTTTTTGTTCTTTTGGTTCTCTGTTGGACACCAGACACCAACACCTTCGGGCATGGTCCGCATTTGGAGATTGCACCACCCACCCATCCTCCAATCTAATGGCCATCCAGATCCCAGCTGGCAAAGCAGCATTTTAATTCCCCCCTATCCAATATGTTTGGGGAAATTGACAGGAACTGTGCAGGACAGTTGTGGACTGGGTGTCTTTCTTAGACTGTAAAGCTGATGTGGAAGTGCAGGTGTTGGACTGGGGTGGACAAAGTCAGAAGTCACATGACACCTGGTAATAAGTCCAACAAGCTTATTGATATCCCAAGCTTTCAGAGAGCAGCCCCTTCATCACCTGAAGTGAGGTATAAAGACTGAAAAGATGGCACAGGTGACAGGAATGTCCAAAGAACCTGGCAGTGGCTAGGACATCTGCCTGTAGCAACTGAGAGGATAGCATGTATGGGTGCCCTAGGGCTGTGCTGCACAGGCAATGCAATAGGACTGTGGAGCAGCATTGGTAATGATGCATGTTTAGGAGGATAGTGTGAGAACACCCCATTAGGGCTCATAGAGAGCAACCTTCCATGACAATAACCAGAATTGACACTTATCCGATTTCTTATAAAATTCAGCATAACATATGTATCAACGTCAGTTTGGTAGTTAGCCGCAGATCTGAATCTGGCTATAAATCATATCTCAGTGGTCAAGTACTTTCTAAGCAGATGGGGAGGAAATTGGTTGCAAAAATGTCTTTGTTTAATACTTGAAAATTTTCCTGAAAAGATATTAATCTCAGCTGATACAAAATGTTAAGAGCAATCAAAGTCAAGTCTAAGTCTTGGGTTCAAAAGTCAGCCAGATGATCGTTGACATCTCTGTAGCCTACAATATTGTTGTTACTCTGTGACCAGCTGATGGAGAGAATATCTTTGGCTTTTGTTGCCTGGGCAACTCATCTTCAGTCCATACTTCATCAAATCAGCCAGCTATCATTCAGAAACTTGGTGCATTTTGAAACTACTATTACATATATCAGTCTGAGCTGAGATTTGGCCCAGTCAGAATTTGTGTCTCAACACATTAATGCATTATATTGTTTTTAATAGTATGATATAATAAGGAAAACTACCTGAAATATATAGAGTGACATTTATGAAAATTGCCTATGTTGAAAGCTTTAAATGTCACCTTGATATAGTGCATTATTAACTCTTTGATGGAAATAAAATAGATCTTAATAGAACATTGTAAATGCAGCACTCAGGATCTGAGTTAGACAAATGAACCATACATCAGAACAAAAAGACTTGATTCATAGAGTATTGCTTTAGGCTTGAATACAAGCATGGACAGAATATCATTTAGTTCTTGTATCTGAAATAAAAAGGATCACAGTAACAACAGACTTGTTTGGTTGTGATGTTGGGATCAGCTTATTGCACATTTTCTATCCAGCATATTTTGTTGTTTTCAATCAATTTAACCCTTTTCATATTTTTTGGTTGGCTGGAATCTTGTGTAATCATGCAATGTCTTTCTTTTCGAACATACATCATCTGAGAAGAGAGGGAAAGGTTTGTTCTATATGCTGAATAAAAATGTTGAATGACCTTTTGATTTGGATGCAAGTCTCATGGTCACTCATCAGGCTCACAGGAGAAATCTTCCAGAAACTTGCCTGCAAGACAGGTTTACTTTATGGATCTTGTGTAAATTCATACTAAAAACACAGACGTTTGGAAGCCCAGTTAGCTGGGATTTGGTATAGCAAACCTCCTTTTACCAAGGAAAGTTGTCTAATTCAGATTGTGTGCACATTAATATAATAGTAAGTGACAACAGAGTAAAGGAGAAAACAAATACTTGGAACTAGGAATCAGAGAACCGGATTCCTCAGTCATTGCTTGCCGTTTATCAATCATTACAATTGAGATTGTAAGTACTGAGTCTTTTCATTTTCTATTTTTTAAAAACTGATGACCAAAATGAGAGAGAGCAGTTTTAAAACCTCTGCTTTGAAAGAGTGGCTGTACTTTTTTTCAAGTAAGCAACCTAACGTCCATTGCAAACTTCATATAAAGTGTTTAGTTGTTCAACAACACAGGAGCATTCCTCTGTTCTTTGCAGTCAAAACTCAGTATACATATCAAGAAAACCATTTTATCTTTCATAAAACAATTTTTGGAAGTTATGACTACTAACTTTTCAATCAGAATTTTTTTTTTGAATGACCAATCACTTTGTGACTCTTAACCAGTGGAAGCACCTTGAGAAAGATGAATGGCCAGCAGGAGAGGTAGAAGAATCATTCCAACAGCAGCACATGAAACAAAATCTAATGAATGGATTTTACAGGCTATGTTCCCTCTTCCCATTACCTATTCTATTTTGTGTTTGTGGTTTATAAGGAAATTAAAGTTTTAACTAGTAACATTAAATGCAAACTGTCTATAATCTTTATCTCTAGCTTGACTCTAATTACTTTTAATAAATATAATTATTAATCAGTAGAGAAACACTAGTTGGGGTCGCACCTGGCACTAAGTAAGATAGCTGTGCTTTTTGGAAGACGATCATCTCAGTCACATGACATCACCACAAAAGTTCCTCAGGGTGGTGTCCCATCCATCTTCAGCTGCTGTATTCTTGACCATTCCTCCATCCTTCCATAAAAAGATCAGAACTTGTAATTTAGCTGGTGATTACACAATTGGAAGTACCATGTAGCTTCCTCTGATATTGAGGCATTTCGTGCCCACATGCAACAAGTCATGGACAACATTTCAGACTTGGCTGGTATGTAACATCACACAGACAAATCACATACAATAACATCTCCAATAAAAGAATCTCACCATCTCCTATTGATATTCAAATACATTACTATCATTGAACCTCTCATAATCAATATGCATAATGTTCCCTACTGACCAGAACCTTGCCTGGGTCAGCCATACAGACACTGTAGTAACAAGATCAAGTCAGAGATGGACAGTTCTGCAATGGGTAACTCAGCTTCTGACTCTCCAAATTCTTTCCATCATCTACTACACAATTTGGGGGGTGGGATGGAATACTCCTCAGTCACCTGAATGAGTATAGTTCCAACAATATTCAACAAGATTGACATTATGCAGAACTGTTTGATTGGCATCCTATCCACCATTGTAAACATTCACTCCTTCCAGACTGATGCACAGCAACATGTCAAGGATACTAACATGAAGTATCATCTCTGCTCACTTACTCTGGCCTGAAAAATGTGCTTCTTTATGACTATATGATTTAGAAAAACCTGCATCAATGAAACTTCCTGTTATACTCTATTGTTAAAAAGCAGTAAAATGATTCCTCGGCTCCTCCCCTCAAGATGCCTTTTCTATTGCCCTTTGATTTTTTGAGATTGCTGGTTTAGGCAAATTCCAGTTCAGATCATTTTCAAAAAAAAGATTAGTGATGCACGATTGTAGTTCGGACAAGTTGTTTCACTGAAGAGATGTCAGTTGCTGTCATCATTGTTTTTTCTGCCATCTGTCATGATAATAGCAAAATACGGACTAGCAATTTTTGAGTTCCACCATCTGATTTAATACCTGGAGACTAGGTATTCTGGATTCTAGGTATCTGGACTAAAATGAAAGACACTGATTTTTTTTTAAAAAAAAGGCCTCAGGATCTCCTGACCACAGATCGGGCCACATTCCAAGAAACCAATATAGTATGGAACAGAATGGTTTGAATTGAAATGAACTCTTCTGTCAAATGAGACTGAAGAAATGTGCATCTTCAATTTATAAACGTCACCTGTATGAGAGGTTTCACATATTGGAAATAAACAGATCACCTGTAATTAATTAACTTGGATACCATGACTCTAAACACAGGACTGCGTGAAAGACCTGCATTTTCCACCAACTGCTTTGGGCCATTGGAGATGAATGTATGATATTAGAACAGGAAGAAATTTTCTCTCTCTCTCTCTCTCTCTGCTCATACTTGGGAATTACATAACTTGGAGGAGACTCATTTGAAAACAAAAATTTGTCTGCAACATTCATGGCCATGGCTGATCCTGGATATCACTAACCATGTTAAATCTAACACCTTAAGGGTACCTGGAATTGAAATGTTAAACTTGCTTGCTCTCCATGGATGCTGCCTGACCTGCTGTGATCTTCTGCATTTCTTGTTTTCACTTCAAGGACACCAAAAGGTCTTTAATCTGTGTTTTGTTTTATTTGCTTTTTTGTACTGAATACTGTATCTCCTTTTATAAAAACAATTATTTGTATGCATGCTTGATGACATATCTTTATCATTTTCCTCAAGTTTAGCAAGTAATAAGATTGTTCTTCCATTCATTCAAGAAAGGCTTGTAATTGGTTCATTATTTTGTTTTTGGTGAAGCAGTGAACTGCATTTAATTGGAACAAAGTAGGCAGCATGCTCAAAAAGAATATTATATCTTTGCCAAAGACAAATGAGGAAGTTGAAAAGAGGGTAGATGATTCACCCCTTCTCACATAGTTGTAATGCATAAAAATTGATTTTTTCAATGATTTTGCTGCCATTATTCAGAGATCTCTTGTGAGTCGACTCTATAAATATAGCTTTTTTAACCAAACCTTCCACCACCCTTTAATTGATGTTGTTCTTTGCTTCATATTGCCTCTGAGATGAAGGACTGTTGCATTGTTACAAATTATTATTGCTTTCAGCCCTGTTTTATTGCCTCAAGCTCAATATTTGATTTCAATACAAGTTTCCACATTGTTGATTAAAAGTGATTGCTGACCACATATTTTGAGAGAGGAGAAAGGAATTTTTGTTTTCAGTAGTTATGCTCATTTTCTGTGTTCGTTATTAGAGAAGTTTTATCCATTTCAATAATACTGTGCTCCCTCCCAGACATAGAAATTTGATAAATATTACCAGTCCATGTTAGACTGAACAAGTTCTCAGTGTGTTACAAGACAATCTGGCTGTCAAGATACTTATGAAAATGTCTCTTTCGTATATTTTAAGTACTGGGTAGTGACTTTAATAAAAGGACAGTGAAACACAACTACGAATCAGAAGTTGGAATTTTTGAAGGAGTTTTGCATTAGATTGGAACAAACTGTCATGCAGACTATCATCAAATGGTTCGGATGATTGGTGAATGGCAATTGAAAATTGTAATCATCTGGATGTATCTCAACTGACACTGAAAAATATTCAGTTTCAGGTCGTGCCACCTAATTAAGAGCAATAAAGAGAGTGGATGGGTTTAGCTGCCTAGAGCAGTGAGGCTCATATACTATTGTCATCTAAAGACGAGTGGGTTGTATGTGTGATAAGAATGAGAATAATGGATTCACATCAAATGTGCTGAACTAAAAATCAAAGAATGTGCACAGAATACAGCAAAGAACTGAACCTCTCTGAGTAATGGATGTGTTGCCTTTCACAGAATAAACTGTGATCTGGCTGAGTCTGCAGCAGTCATTGCAAATTGAATGGTCAGACATGAGGAGATAGGAGGGGCACAGTGTTGGCAGTATTGTCTGTAATTAGGAGTGCTGTTTATTTTGTTAGGTTTATGCTGTGACTGGTTAAGGAGGGGTAGAAAAGATTTCCCCTTTTTCTGACTCCTTGTTTGATAGCAAAAGGTTTTCTTTTCCTTTTCTTTCTTTTAAAGAAAGGTGATGCTTGCCAATTCAGTGAGTGTTTGACTGTCTACGTGCTATGACTGTAAAAGACACAAACACATAGATTTCCTTGAGTTTTTAAAAAGAAAGAGAATAGTGTTTACTGTACTTAACCCACTCTTCAGTTTCACCCGTACAAAGACTCGAGATTCACACACATACAAACAAATAAGAATGGAAGAATAGATAAACTAAGTATTATCCAGTAAACTAATATGCTTTACGGATCTTGAATGTGGCTGAGATGTCTTGCTTCAGAAGTCTATAAGGTAGAGAAGCAGAAGTAGGTCATTCAGCTCATTGAGTCTGCTCTTCCATTTGATCATGGTTGATATGTTTCTTAACCCCATTCTCCTACCTTCTCCCCCTAACCGTGATTACCCTTACTAATCAAGAATCTATCTATCTCTGTCTTCAATACCCTCAATGATTAAGCCTCCACCCCTCTGCAGCAATGAGTTCCACAAATTAACCACCGTCTGGATAAAGAAATTCCTCCTCATCTAAACAGACATCCCTTCACCCTGAGGCCGTGCCCTAGCCTCTTAGTCTTTCCTACTCTTGGTAACATCTTCTCCACATCTACTCTATCCAGGTGTCTCAATGTTCAGTCAGATTCATCACTCATCCTTCTAAATGTTATTGAGTGCAGACCCAGAATCCTTAATCGCTCCTCATATGACAAGCCCTTTATCCCTGGGATCACTCATGTGAATATTATCTGGACCACCTCCAAGGCCAGCATGTCTTTCCTTAGCTATGAGACCCAAAACTGCTTACAATATTCAAATGTAGTCTGACCAGAGTCTTATACAGCAGTACACCTACACTCTTGTATTCTAGCCCTCTTAAAATGAATGCTAACATTGCATTTGCCTTCCTAACTGCCAACTGAACCTGCACGTTAACCTTAGGACTCTGTAATCCCTTTGTGCTTCACATTTCCAAAGCCTTTCCCCGTTTAGAAAATAGTCTACACTTCTATTCATGCTACCAAAAGACAACCTCACACCTTCCCCCATTGTATTCCATCTGCCATTTCTTTGCCAATTCTCCTAGCCTGTCCGAGACTTTCTGCAGCATCCCTACTTCCTCCACACTACCTGTCCCTCCACCTATCTTTCTGTTATCTGCAAACTTAGCAACAGAGCCCTCAATTGCTTTGTCCAGATAATTAATGTTTCACATGAATAGTTGTCCCAATGCTGACCCCTGTGGGGTTTCACTAGTCACTGGCTGCCATCCCAAAAAAGACCTTTTTATCCATACCTTCTGTCTTCTGCCAACCCGCCATCCTCTATCCATTCCAGTAGCCTGCCTCTAATACCAGGAGACAGTGAGGTCTGCAGATGTGGAGATCAGAGTTGAGAGTGTGTTGCTAGAAAAGTACAGCTGGTCAGGCAGGAAAATCGATGTTTTGGGCCAGAGCCCTTCATCATTCATCAGGAGTGTAACATTAGCCATTTTCCAATCTTGTGGGACCCTCCCTAACTCCAGTGATTCCTGAAAGATCACCACTAATGCATCCACAATATCTTCAACTATTTTCTTCTGAACTTTGGGGTGTAATCCATTGGGTCCGAGTGATTTATCTGCCTTTAGACTTCTCAGCTTCCTTCTCCTTAATGATGGCCAGTGCACTCACCTCTGCCTCCTGACTCTCTTGAAGTTCTGGTGTGCTTCTTGCAGTTGTCTAAATGTAAAAACTGATACAAAATACTTATTCAGTTTCTCTGCCATTTCTTTGTTCCCCATTACAACTTCTCCATCTAATTTTCCAGGGCTCCAATGTCCTCTCTCTTGCCTCTCTCTTACGTTTTAAATATCTAAAACATACTCTTGCAATCTTCTTTTATATTATGAGCTAGCTTGCTCTCCTATTTCATCTTCCCCCCCCCCCTCCGCCCCCTCCTTTTTTAATTATCATCTGCTGGTTTTTAAAGGTTTCCTAATCTTCTAGCTTCCCACATTGTGTACTTTCTCCTCTGTTTTGAAGCTGTCCCTGACTTCCCTCATCAGCATGATTGTATTTCCCCTTAGTTTACTACTTCTTTTTGGGATGAATTTGTGCTGTGTCTCTCAAATTACTCTCAAGAAATTCCTTCCATTGCTGCTCTACCATCTCCGTACTTTCTCCTCTGTTTTGAAGCTGTCCCTGACTTCCCTCATCAGCCATGATTGTATCATTTTCCCCTTAGTATACTACTTCTTTTTGGGATGAATTTGTGCTGTGCCTCTCAAATTACTCTCAAGAAATTCCTTCCATTGCTGCTCTACCATCTCCCTGCTTGGCTCCCGATCCAATCAACTCTGGCTAGCTCCTTCCGCATGTCTTTGTGGTTACTTTTACTCAATTGTAATACCATTACATTTGATTCCACCTTCTGTCTCTCAAACTGCAGGGCAAATTCTGTCACATTATGGTCACTGCCCCATGGGTATTCCTTCACCTTAAGCTCCCTAATTCAGCCTGTCTCATAACCCATCATCAAATCCAGAAATGCCTGTTCCCTAATGGGCGGTATCACAAGCTGCTCCAAAAATACCTTTTCATTGACATGTCACATGTTCCTTTTCTTGAGATCTGCTATCAACCTGATGTTTTCCCAGTCCACTTCCATATTGAAGTCCCCTATGATTATTGTAATAGTGCCTTTATTATATGCCTTTTCTATCCCTGGATTTATTTCCTTCCTCATATCCTAACTACTGTTAGGAGGCCTGTTTACAACTCCCATCAGGTTCCCGCACTCTACTCACACAGATTCTAACCTTCTGACTCTATATCACTTCTTGCTTTGATTCAAATTCACGTCTTACTAACAAGACAACCCTGGTCCCGCTGTCCATCTGTCTGTACTTTTGATAAGACCTTGGATTTTTTAGTTCCTTGTATATTTAATTCCCAGTCCTGATCCCCTTGCAGCCACGTCTCTGTGATATCCACAAAATGATACCTGCCAATATCAATCTGCGCTACAAGTTCATTTACCTTGTTACGTATACTGTATCCATTTTAATATAAGACCCCCTCAGGCCTGCATTAACTACACCCTTCTCATAGTTGCCCCCTTATCTGAAAGTAGATTCCTGACCCATTCCATACTCTGTCCTGTTACCTGTTCTCAATCTTTAGTAATCTCTGATGAGCCCACCCTCCTTTAACATTTGCCATAGTTTTCCATGCATCTGAATCCACATCTCCACTATTAACTTTAAAGCTATTTTCACAGCCCTTGTTGTGCAATTTGCCAGGACTCTGGGCCCAACATGATTCAGGTGGAGCCCATCCCACTGAACCAGCATCGATGCCAATGTTCCATGAAATTGACCACACCTATCTTTGACCCATGTGTTTACCTCTTTAGTCTTGTTGACCCTGTGCCAATTTGCTCGTGGCTCAGGGAGCAATTCAGAGATTATTACCATTTCGGTTCTGCTTTGTTATTTAGCTTTGTAGTGGCACCACCTATTGCTCCCACAAGGAGGTTGAACAGTTCATCAACTTCATTAACAGCTTCCACCCTGGCCTCAAGTTTACATGCACCATTTCCAATGCCTCCCTCCCCTTCCTGGACTGCTCTATTTCCATTTCTGGTGACCGACTCAATAGAGACATCCGAATACAGACATCCAAACCCCCTGACTCCCATAGCTACCTTGACTATACTTCCTCCCACCACCCCCAAGCCGCTCCGTAAAAACATGATCTCTTACACCCAATTCTTTCACCTCTGCTGTATATGCTTCCAAGAGGAGCAATTCTACTCCATGACATCCCAATGGCCTCCTATTTCAAGGACCACAATTTCCCCTCCCACATGATCAACATTACTCTCCATATACATCTCCTCCACTTCCCGCACTTCCAACCACAGCAAGGATGGAACCCCCAGATCTTCCACCCCACTAATCTCCAGATACAGCGCATTATCCTCTGCCATTTCCACCACCTACAATCAGACCCAACCACCAGAAATTTATTTCCCTCCCCACCTCTATCTGCATTCTACAAAGACTACTCCCATCACGACTCCCTTGTCAGGTCCCCGTCCCCCTTCACCAACCCATCCTCCAAACCCGCCACCTTCCCTTGCCACTGCACAAAGTGTAAAACCTGTGCCCACACATTCCCCCCCCCCCCCCCACCCCATCTCCGTCCAAGGCCTCAAAGGACCATTTTACATCCAGCAAAGATTTTCCTGCACATCGAAACACCTCATCTACTGTGTCTGGTAGTCTTGGTGTGTTTCCTCTACATCGGGGAGACAGGACGCCAATTTGCGGAGCGTTTCAGGGAACGTCTCTGGGACACATGCACCAAACAACCCTACTGCATTGTGGCCAACCATTTCAACTCCCCCTCCCACTCCCACAAGGACATGCAAGTCCTGGGCCTCCTCCACCTTCAAATCAAAGCCACCTGCCAACTGGAGGAAGAATGCCTCATCTTCTGCCTTTGGACCCTACAACCACACGGCATCAAGATCAACTTCACTAGTTTCCAAATCTACCCTCCCCCCACCTCATATGAGATCCAACCCTCCAACTCAGCACTGTCATCTTGACCTGTCCTACCCGTTCATCTTCATTCACACCTATCCAGTCCACTCTCCTACCGACCTATTACAATTACCCATCACCTGCATCCACGTATCACCTTCCCAGCTACCTTCCTGCTAGCTCCACTGCCACCCACCTATTTATCTCTCAGCCCCTCATTGAGACTTAACAAACAATCCAGGTCTTTTTCAATATATAATTTCAGTTACATCGCATTGTAAACATTTGCTATAAATTCTGTGTCCTACAATGTTATACTCCATAACCACCTGATGAAAAGCTAGTGCTTCCAAATAAACCTATTGGACTATAACCTGGTGTTGTGTGATTTTTAACATGATATCTGGGCAAATTCTTGTCCTAGACAAAAGTCACATTATCCAAGTAGTTATGTCCAACAGTTTGTCTCCAATCAGTGAGAACTGAGGCGATAGTTTGGATGTTTTGCAAATGGGTTAAGAGATGGTCCCCTGACCTAATCCTTTAAAATACTTTCTTTTCTCCTGGAGAGGCTTTGCAAACAGGTTGTTTCCATTTCAATGGCTTTGGAATGTCAAAATGATGCAAGTGTCTGGCAATCTGTCTTTTAAAAATATACAGTAATGGTCTCCAGCCAATAAATGCATTGATACTTTTTTAATAAAGCATGGCTCAATAACAAGATATCATAGGAACATAGCAGGAGTGGGCCATTCGGCCCTTTAAGTCTCTTCCACCATTCAATACGATCATGGCTGATCATCTTACTTAGTTCCCTGTTACTATTTTTACTCTCAGAACAATATCCCTTTCTTGAAAATGTTTAATGCTTTGGCCTCAACTACTATTCTGTGGTGTATCACATATTAATAACCTAATTTAAAAAAAAATGTTTTCTGTAAATCATGCAAATGTTTTACACACCTTTTAACAAATACAATATAAACATAACACATCATGTATATAACCTGAATTTAGAAACCAGTAGGCAGTATAATAACTTGCGTGATTGACTACAGTTCACTTCAGATGCTTGTAAGTCACTGAGATACCTTTCTTACAGTGCATTTATTGCATCCTACTACTGATATATGTGTAACTTACATTTATTGCTCAAAGGCTTGCCCTGTTTGACCTCAATGTGATCCAGTTTATTTAGGTTATGTCAACAAGTATTTCAATGTTTCAAGTCTGAAATCCTGTACTACATTATCCATGTCATGAATAAATGGCTTAAAGCAATATATAAAATTTGGGTGCTCATACTAAGCCTAGTTTGGAGTTTTGGTATATTGTGATATCATCCAAACCTTTGGATTGGGCCATTTGAACAGATTTGTATAACCTATAGATCTGTTTACTGACACTCATACACTGCAGATTATTGTTGATTGAATCATAATGGATCATGGTTACACTGTACAAAGTTAGTTCTACAAGAGCCAGGTACCAATTTGGACATGAGAACAGAATCTCGCCTGATACTTTAATGCAGTTCTAATTTGGCGCAGTGGCTAGCACTGTTGCCTCACAGCTCCAGAGACCTGGGTTCAATTCCCACCTTGGGCAACTGTCTATGTGGAGTTTGCATATTCTGCATAGGTTTCCTCCGGGTGCTCCGGTTTCCTCCCACAGTCCAAAGATGTGCAGGTTAGGTGAATTGGCCATGCTAAATTGCCCATAGTGTTAAGTGAAGGGGTAAATGTAGGGGAACGGGTCTGGGTGGGTTGCTCTTCGGAGGGTCGGTGTGGACTTGTTGGGCCGAAGGGCCTGTTTCCACACTGTAAGTAATCTAATCTAACCTAACTAAGTACTGCATTGTCAGAGGTGTGATCTTTGTAGTGGAATGTTGGTTTACGAGGACTTAAAAGATTTCAAAGCAGACAGTATTTGAAGAAAATTGAAGAGTTCCCATAGTTTCAAATTAGGTGATCATCCTCAATTAATATTAGAAAAGAAAACAAATCAACAAGCTAGTTGTTGATTTAATGTTCATGGGACGTCCATTACATGCAATTTGGCATTATCATTTGCCAACATAGATCGTGATTGATCTTCCAAAGTAATTCATTAGGTGTACTGCAACTTACTTTGCTTTATCTTAAGGGCATGGTAAGATGCTATATAAATGCAAATTCTTTTTTTTATCATTCTGTACTCATGGCACAGGAATTAAAACTGCTAATTGCAAGAATTGAATATGTATTTCACAAGAGTGAATCCAGATAGTAAATTTAAGGACAGACCTATCATTAGTTCAGTTTTGTATAACCTGGTGCAGTGATGCAGAACCGTATGTAAATTCACAATACTTCACAGAATATTAATGATGCGACAGCATGTCAGGAACTATCTATGTTGCAACTCATCAACTCACATTAAAGATCACCTCTGTTACTCCCGTTTCCCCCTGGAGTAACTTCATTGTGAAATGTAACGATGCTGATTTTAACTGTAATTATTCTTTACACTCATTAACAGTATCTGGAACTGTGGTGTTACAGCGTGAACTGGTGTTTTTAACAAGTGGAAGTCTGATCAAATGCTGAATGAGGTTCACTGAGCTCAACAATGGATGCCTTGTTTAATCTCATGATCTTTAGCAGAATCAGGGTAGATGTTCAGAGTGCATTTAATTATACTGGTAAATTACCAGCTGCCAAAGTATTGCAATCCAGACATCAAGGGCATTTTGAGTGTTGTTAACACCACTCCAGAAGTTTCAATACAGGTTTAATACAGAAGCACACGATTGCAGCCAATGAACTAAAACACCAATTTCACCAATTATTGGAAATAGATTCAGTTAACTTGAAGGGCAAGTAAGTGAAAGAACAATTTAATTATTTTTTCAAAAACCTTTACCGTGCTATCTTCTCACAATATGCAGTTAATGCTGACTTCTTGCGGAAATTCTGGCAGCAGGTTGGTGAAAATCCTAGCGGCGAGGTCTAAAGGGGTTGACTATAGTCATGTACACCATTTCTCTAAAATGTTGATGAATCTCCCATTCAAATTAAGGGCGGAAAGTGGTGAGAACTGCGAGGAATTTTGGGATTCAACTGTTTACTTACACAAAGACCACCCTAATCGGATCTGCTTTTCATTGTAATACCATGCTGTGACAGTGCGAATGGGAATGAATGGTGAAGTATTACTGAATAGACTCCATTAATACAATAGTACACTCAATGTTTACCAGCCAAACTGGCACTTGTGTTCTGCCTATACCCAAGAATAGAAATCTGCCACTGAAAATTCTCTATCTCCAACCTCTCTCTCTGAACGTCATTCATTTTGCTAATGCTGAAATGCAGCTGACCAGTAAGAAAATAACTCAATTAGCCCTTTAGATAAAGCCTGGAAATAATAAAGATAAATAATAAACAATAACAAGTACCTTGTTATTGAATTAAAATAATTCTGAGAATTTGAAGTAAAGCATTATTTCCTCATTGTCTATCACACAAATGACTGATGATTTGAGGCTACTGCACTGAAAACACACATTGTTAATTTAGCAAAATGCGACCAATATACCAAATAGTTGATCAGAAAATGCACCACTGTCTGCACTCCATCATTGTGTGTGTGATACAGCATTGATTTTCAGAGGCAATCTGTGTTGAAGGATGTTTATATATAATAGGCAAAAGTGAGCACTGCTGATGCTGGAAACCAGAGTGGTGCTAGAAAAGCACAGCAGGTCAGGCAGCATCTGAGGAGCAGGAAAATCGACGTTTCGGGCAAAAGCCCTTCATCAGGAATAGAGGCAAGAAGCCTCCAGGGTGGAGAGATTTTCCTGCTCCTCAGATGCTGTTTATATATAATGCCAGGTGAGCAGTT
This sequence comes from Chiloscyllium plagiosum, assembly GCF_004010195.1. NCBI lineage: Eukaryota > Metazoa > Chordata > Chondrichthyes > Orectolobiformes > Hemiscylliidae > Chiloscyllium > Chiloscyllium plagiosum. The sequence goes on along the minus strand of NC_057726.1, from coordinate 21,314,221 downwards.
GCAGACTTGGGCAAAACAGTCTTTTATTCATGCATGGGTAGTTGGCAGTGCTGGCAGGACCAATGTTTTTATTGCCCATCCTAAATGCCCTTGTGAAGGTGAGCCACTGCTATGAATTGCTGTAGTTGGTACAGGGTTGATATGTCCACATTGCTATTCGGGAGGGAGTCCCAGGATTTTCATTTTGAGAGATTGAATGAATGGTGATACATTTCCAAATCAGGATGACATGTGACATGTAGAGGAACTTGGTATTGGGGTTCCAATGCACCTGCTACCCATTATTGTTCTGGGTGGATGAGGCTGTGAGTTTGGCAGACACTTTTCAAGGAACATTGTGCCTTTGGTTGATGGCTCACATTATTAATGTACATCTTCAGTGAATAAAGCAAATGGTTAATATAGTAAATGGAGTGTCCATCAAGTGGATCATTTTGTCTCAGATATTGGCAAACCTTTGAGTATTGTTGTAGTTACAGTCACCCAGTGTATGTCTGCCACTCCTTACTTACAGATGATAGATAGACTTTGGGAAGTCAGAGGCAAGTTGCTAAGATGATAGGTTACCAACAACCACAACCACCTTCTGCTAAAGCTTGTGGAATGGTTTCCCCTGATTTCCATAGACTTCAATTTCATTAGGGAAATAGCATGCAAAAAGATCATTCTGATCTATCTTAACTCTTGCACCTCTTTGCAAGACTAATGCTATTTTTCCACATTTTTTTTATCATTATCTTTCCGTACTTCAAATGTTTATCTCCTGTTCCCTGATGAGATACAGTGGCATGTGTCTTAAACTGCTCCAGTGGTGGAAGTAAAATCTCCAGAATAAATAAGTGTCTCCTTACCATTCCCATCATTCATTCAGGAAGCTGTACATAATGTTATTAATTCTAATACAATTCTAATATTGCATGGCCACAAGAAGACCAAGGGTATATTAGAGCTGGGTATGCCTGACAGCAGACTGCTGATGCAATTCTTTCAAGGTTACAAGAAAATAATCTCAAGAGGACAGTGGAAATGCTTAAAGAATTACTTCAAAGGATTTCTGAAGAGCTCATGCATCCTTGCTGTCTCCTGAGAGTCCTCAGTTAGTGACTGATGAAAATGGAGCATGCTTATTCGAGAATACAGCAAAGACATCAGAATGTCTTCACTGGGAGCATGGATAAGCCAGCCTGAGGTAGTTGAGGGAGTGCACAAATCTCCCTGCTAGTTGACACTTCAACCACACTTACCCCACAAGTGGCAAAATCTTCAGATCATGCATTGGACTTTATCAACCATCTCAGAATCCATTGAACTAGTGTGGAAGCAAACTATCCTTAATCATCCTGAAGGACTGCCTGAGAGAAGAGTATTTAAAAGTTGCACACAATTCATCAATGTCATTATTGATACTGCTAACAATTGAATAAGCACAATTAAATATCACAATATATTCAATCAATGAACTGTACTTAGTCTAGTTCTGAATCTATAATGGAACATCATAGAACAACATAGGGCCAGAATAGATAGTGGAAATAGATTGAAGAAGTCTGGAAGAAAGTGTGTATCGAGGTGTTATTGCAAAGTAAAGCATGAAGGCTTTTTTGGATTGTAGGATAAAGAAATAGACAGTGGAGACACTGAATAGGAGGCATCATAAACAAGTGGCTGTCCCATTAACTTTGCTCATAGTTCCATAGCTAGCTCCTCCTCATGCTCCTTCTTTGTCATTTTTATCCATCTGTTCTTCATCCTCTGTGGCAAGTACTGTTTAGTTCTCCATCTTGTACAAAGTCATACAGACTAATCCACGCTGATGTTATCAATCTGAGAGTAGAAGGTAGAGCAGTTGCAATTGGCTTAAGTACATCTGGAATAGAAAGGGGCAAAACACAGCCAATGATCCTCCTTTGACTCTTCAAATGATGAAAGTGCGCGTTTGGTTTTGGTTTGAGATAATCAGTTAAGCTTAGAAATAACACTTCTCATGAACTATCTTGCTTTCTAGGTTCTCTTTTGAAAAATGTGAGTTGAATGTAGTATTGGAGCTCCTCATAGATCAACGACATTAAGAGGGGAGAGTGGAACAGATTTTTGACCCACTGGCACTCTAAGCATTATTGTCAGTAACAATAATTTGAATTGATACTGCTCAGAAACTGACTTTGTTTCTTTTTAATATGAAATTCTGGCACTTGGGCAGTTTGTTAGATTTGTTGTTGAATGTTTTGCTACATATTTTGTCCTTCAGGTTTCTTCTTTAAGGAAAAAAATTTATCAGCAATGAAACTGCTGTGTAGATTTACTTGTGTTGATAAAGCAACTGACTGTCTCTAAATCACTTTGAATCAATATATTTTCTTTATTTTGTGAAAGCCTTTGTGTTTGATAAACAAGATTATTTAAAATAAAAATGGAATTTGCAATATTTCATTGTTGAGTGAGCTGGAAGGAGTTTATTCACATTGCATAACTAAGATTGATGGTTTGCTAAAAATAGCTGTCTTGTTAGGGATTAAGGTAATACCTTCAGTGCTACATGACAACAATGCAGCATCTGCCAGAGTTGAAGCAGTGCCCACCTGCTGAATATCTGATGGCATCCACTGGCTCTGAAGTAATCTGCAGAGCTACTAATATGACATGATCTAATAGGGTTTTCTTAGTGTTAAGGATGTTCCAGAGGTTATGGGAAGCAAATCAAAATATTTAAATAAAACAAAACTGTGGATGCTGAGAATCTGAAACAAAATTGCTTGAGAAGCATAGCTTTCTTTACATAGATGGTCTGCTGATTCTTCCCAGCAATTTCTGTTTTCAAATGAAAACATTTGTTTTCCTGTGCTGTGTTGTATATTTCCAATAGATCGCCTTGTAAATTTGTTGAGGGCCAGTGGAAGGGGAGTACTTTTTAAAAAAAATATTTCACATGAGTAATTAAATTCTGTTTTCCATTCTGCAAAACATTATTGTGTCTGCAAGTTTGTGGCTCCATATTTGCATTAATCTATCAATTTCCAAGGTGATACATGAGCAGTGTTTTCAGAATTGGAAAGGTGGTGTTTGCTCTTAAATGATCATTAGACATTAGGTCATGAATTATTTTGACTGGTCAGCTTTGCATTTTACAAAAATGAGGTTAGGCCCATTGTCACATCAAAGTAATTGTCTGCTGGTGAGCTGCCTGTTTTTTTATCTGATGAAACTCATTTCATGTTGTATAATTAGCTGTAGCCCTCTGACCAATATTCAAACAATGGATAGCATAGAGATAAAACACAAAACATCACTAATGTGTTTGTGAAGCACCCTTTGGATTAATTAGCATGTACTTTCCACATTTGTATCAACTGCACAAAATAAGCATTGGGCACTAATTCAAGAAAATGACATGGTTGTACCAAATAAGTAACTGAAATTGCATTTCCTCTTTTTTTCATTACAATGTAAGTGATGATCAAAATGTCTCACCAGTTCTTAGACCAATTACTGAAACATGTTACAGCAGCAGAGTGCTTTACATTAGAGAAGAAACATTGGCAGCACAACCTTTGGGGTGGCGAATGAATGGCATTTCTGCTGACTAGAAAGATCATGGTTTCAGAACAATCATGAAAGAAATGATAGCAAAAAGCTTGAAATAAACGGTACAGAAAATTTAAATAAATATATTGGTCCAAAAAATGAATATAAAAACACGACAAATTTACAAGCCAAGGTTTTGTTTTTGGCAAGAGCTTTAAATTATTCTGGAGTCAATATTTGTTCAACTACTGCAAAATGACTGATGTTTACTTTATTACTGTACCCAGGGAGGCATTCAGTGGGACTAATTATTTCTTGCCAAATCCAAATCTCAAGAGGTGATTTTTGTTACCATGGAAAACTATTCTAATGAATAAAATGAGAAAAATGGTAACAAGAAAAGAAAGTATCTGCTGGCTCCACATTTGCATGGCTTGTTCAACATTAAGATTTCTTTATGTGAAGAGTTTCAGCACATTTGCAATGTGCCTGAAATCTTGTTCAGCTCTTAAATCATGGATAAAGCATCCCTGCTCCTGTTGTCACATGATTGAAATGCCAAGTTTTTAAATGTGACATTTAATCTATAGATATAAATCACCATAGAGTCCTATTGTTCCATAACCTGTCTTCACTTATTCCCTGTGGAAAGATAAGGGTTTATAGTTAAATTTACAATGTATCCAGACACGTTAGACTCAACTACTTTGTTTTCTTTTTATGTATGGAATGGTTTTTAAAATATTATTAAGTTTGTTTACTACTTTGCTTTCAAACCAAGGGACATGAAAAACTTTGCAATGCTTGTTTTTGAAAATGTCATAACATTAAGATCCTTTCCTTAAAATGATGAACAGATCTGAAGAATCCAATGTGTATATAATATTATTATGTAATTGTGGCTTTCAATTGGCTTTTCATAATGTACTTTTAGTCCAAATCGTTAGTGGGTACATGAATAGGAAGGGTTCAGAGACATATGGGCCAATTGCTGGCAAACGGGACTGGATTAATTTAAGATAACTGGTCGGCATGGATGAGTTGGACTGAAGAGTCTGTTTCCATGCTATAAAGCTCTATGACTCAAGCATCACTTTAGCAATCATAGTGAATACCTGTAAATAGTTTGAAAAAAATCAATTTTCTAAATATCATTGTTAACGTTTCTGCTTCTCCTGTTTTCCATTTTGAAGATATTCATTCACCTTGACTAGCAAAGAAAGAAATTGGCTATCAAGCACTGAAATACATAAAAATACCATTCTCTGTCGGTTAACTACTCAAGCTACATACAGTGATCCAATCCTGAATGTGCTTTTATTCTCCTCTCAGTATTTTGTGTGCAATTTTCATGATAATATTGAAAAGTATACACTTGAAAAAGCCAATTATTAGTTGTCTTTGAGATGGATCTGCATTTGAATCTAAGGTGCAGTATGAAATTATTTGAAACCCTTTTAATCCATGATCCAGCAGTCATACAGCCACCAAGTAGTAATTGGTTGGGTCTTTCACATCCCAACAAAGCGTAGGTTAAAAAAAATTGATTTTTGTTTTTAATTTTAAATAAATGTAAGAGCAAAGTTTGAAATGCATTATTATGATTTACTTCATGGTTCAACCAGGACCAAATTCATATTGTACCAACTCCAAAACCCTTTTGTATAACATGGCAAAGTTGTTTGTTTGTTGATATTGAAATCTTCACCTAAATTAGTACAAAACTTGTCAGAAAAATCACATTTCAATCTGTATGTTTTATTGCGGTAATGTTTAGGTTTGATAAATCTTTATGCAAAAGACATTTATCTGCTTTACATCAAGTTGTTTGGTAATACAAAGCTTGAGTATTGTTGGAGAAAAGATACATTTTTAAAACACTGTCTTGCAGTCATCAGAACAATTGCCATGAGGTATGCTGCAGTTCATGATAATTGTATTGATATCAAATCAGACAGGTTCACTATGATTGGACGGGGCACTGGCTGTCATAGAAATGCCTCTACCAGTAACAATCAACTTGTCAATCACTCAGCAATCTCTTTTTACACAGTATAAATCTTGGCTTCTACTTTTATTAGTGTTCTTGCAAATTTTCTTGATGAGGTCAAGGTGCAAAACTTTGGCAAAATGTCTTTCTAAGCAAAATGTTTCTTTGTTTAACTTTTTATGGGCCTACTTGAGAAACAACTTAATGTTGAAATTCTCATTCTAACTTTCAAATAGCACCATGGCCTTGATCTTTCCTACTCAGTAATCTCCTCCAACCCCTCTGGCTGCATGCTGTACACTGGTCTCCATTGCATTTATCTCATTTTAATTACTGCACCATTGCTGATCATGCCTACAGCTACTATGGCCCTACACAATGAAAGTCCCGTGTGAAATCTCTGTCTTCACCTTTAAGGTGCTTGTAAAAACATGTATCCTTAACCAAGCTTTTGGTCAGCTGCCCTAATATCTCCTAATGTGATTCAGGACTCAAAATTGTTTAATCACACTCCTAAGAAATACTTTGGGATGTACAGTACAGTAACTGTGCAATATTAATGCAGGTCACTTGGTTAATGATACCTGATGATTGAAGCTGTAAGCTACATTGCTTTTGCTGTTAAATCTGACCAAGACAGATTTAATCTCACAATATACAAGAAAGGGACATTCTTGTTTTCCAAGGTTGTCATTCAGTCACATATAGTTGCCCAAAAGTACAGTAGTGTTAAAATAATTTAAATAATTAACAATATATTTTACATTGTTATCAAGTAGGGTGCATAAACATTTCCTGATACTTTGCATATTTCACTCCACTCGGGAATTTAAATTTTTTTTTAACTGTTTGAATAGCTTTTGAATGTTTCAATATATTTTTTAAAATGTATATCCTTAAGGCCACCCCCTTTACATTTACCCTTATTTAAATTTCAAGTCCTTTCATTCAATGTCACGTTCTTCCCTTTAACCACACTACTGCGAAAGCCACTCTCGGATCGACCCACAGACGATGTGTTTCTGTGTGGAGGAACTGAAGCTGTCACTTTCCTTTACTCCCTATGATAAAGCTCTTGAGCACTGTGCAGAACTTTATCTAATGGACTGACTCAGAGTTAAAAAAACTCACTCAATGAAAGTAGCATGAATACCTGGAACCGGGTTCAGACTCAAAGCTTTTTATTCACAGAGTTACTGTGGCATTTGAATCTGTACTTTCATCAAGGTGCAGTCTACTTATTCCACTAAGTGCTATAATTTATCGACACTTTTAAAATAACATAGACTTTAATGTTAGAAAAAGCGCTGAAACATTGCAGGAGCAATTCAGTATCTTAGGTGATGAAATGATAAAATAATGCACATCATTCTATTTACTTCATCCAAATTTATTTAATATCCTTTTTAAACTGCTCATCACGAAAGCTACTGTAACTCAAATCCTGACATTTAAACACTGATGAAATCTCTGGCGCTGTTTATTTAATGCACATAAATTACAGGTTTAAGAGATTTGCCTTGCAAACAATGAAATCTGATAGGATTTCAGCAATGTATTCAGATTGGATTAGTGGAATGATCAATCAATCATTGCACCTCTGTTATTGACATTTGTGTCGTCTTTTGGTGCTTTTTAATACCTTCAAGTCATTCTGCCCAGTAGACGTTTTGAATTATTGTGATAAGGTATCCCACTTTGAGTTTAATTTTTTTTCAGAGGCTGACTAATCTATAGTGCATCATTTGCCTTTCTCTTGCTGTCCTGAGCTATATAGATCGTAACTGGCTGTGATTTAGTATGGTTTCTATTGTCCCCTTTGTCTAACAGAATTGTAATTGAGTTCACAAAGAAAGTGGGTACAGTTTTGCGAAGTATAATGAATAGGTGCATTGTTCATTCAGTTTTGCTACTAGACTTTTAGTGGTGTGAGTAAAAATAAATATGCGCTACTGTTCTGACTTTAAAGAACCTTCACCATTATCATATATTTTGTAATTCTGAAATTAGATTGGATTGTAGATATAATAGGACATGGGAGCTCACAAAGGCATTGGAGAAGGTGGTGCAGTTGTAATATTTCTGGTCTAGTGCACCCAGGGACAAGGGTTCAAATAATGTCACAGCATTACGGTGGTTAAATAAATGTGGAATTGAAAGCTAATATCGATTGTTGTAAGAACTCATCTGGTCCGCGAATGGCCGTTAGGGAAGGGAATCTGTATCCTGGCCTTGTCTGGCTCACATGTTACTGCAGATAATCTCATACTGACTCTTACTGCCTCCTGAAATGGCTTGTCGAGTCATTGAGCTGTACCAGCCAGCAACAGAAAAGTCGAAAAAGAAATAAAACCAGATCGATTCTCTGGCATTGACCTGAGCACCAGAAACAAGACTGTACACTTGGTCAACTCCACAAAGACCACCTTATTCAAATTGGGGCTTGTAGCAAAATTGGGAGAACTATCCATCAAGCAATGGCTGGGCATAAAACTGCTAACCCAATCATGCCTTTATCACCTTTCCCACTCCTGAGTATATTCAGTCCCAGTGGCAGGACAGACCACCTCCCCCCAAAAGGTGTCAACACTGTTATCTCGAAAGGTGAATTTGTGTGTGTACTTGGTGTTTCACTGAATGCCTGCCCTGTTAACATTCCACTGCTGCTTCTGCACAACAAACCTGCATACTTCATCAACCCTTCAACTGTCACCCTCAACCCTTCAGCTGTCATCCTCAACCCTTCAACTGTCATCCTCAACCCTTCAACTGTCACCCTCAACCTTTGGCACAACAGCACGTCAACAAACAACCAGCTTCATCATCTAGACCAACTCATACAACACTTCAGGCCTTTAACACTTTATTTCAGAGCTTGAGGACACTATAAATTGCACGCTTCTGCCAGCTTGTTCTAAGAGTAGGGACAGGCCAATATCTCAACCAGCTACACAGGATACTTTTGTGCTGACATGGACACATGCATCTTATATCTTTTAGCTTACTTTCTGATTGCTCATTCACTTTAGAACTTGGAATCTGTTTTATATTAGCTCTGTCTTCTTTACATTGCTTTCATTATGCACACTGACTTTGTCACTGAGTTAAATACTGCCAGCCTTTAGTTTTAGTGCAGAGATAGAGAGATTGGCAGCTTGTGATAGTAGGGAGCATCAATCAGTCAATCTATTAGTCAGTCAGGGGTGGATATGACTCCGTGTCATTGTGCTACATCAACATCAGACCTGCAGCAATGTGCCAGCAGTTTATGTGGCAAACTGCATGTGCTTCAAGCAAATGGCAATGTGTCAAAGCCAGTGGGGAAAAGGCCTTAACAGGGGGAAAGGGCACCACAGTCAGTCAGGAGGTATACCGCAATGAATCATAAGATTTATCCGACTACACTACATGGGTTTGCCATGGTCATTACCCCAGGCCAAGAATAAGCAATCCAGGGATTACAGGTGGATTAGTTGGGGTATTGTTGAGATATCAGTGAGGGAGCCAGGCCTGACTTTACAGTGAGGAGACAAAGTGAGGGATCACATCTGATGGAACTGAATGCAATAAAAGTTAGTGGTCATGAATAATCAGGAGTAGTGCTGAAGTGTCTTCAGTGAATATGCAGACAGTGCAAAGATTTTGCTACAATGAAGTGGAGAGGACGTGAACATCCAATACTGAGACTTGTAGTCCATGAACCTTGTGAGATGCATGTATAGTGGCAGAGTTAAAGAGAGTGGTGAGACGATGGTTGCACCAACCCTTGCACAGCACAGAAAATTATTGGCAGATTTGAGTTGGGACACAACACGAACCCAGGTCACTGTCTGTGTCCAGGCTGGCTGGGTCTGTTGGCATGGCCTCCTTTGGTGATTGGCAGGAAGAAGCTTATTCCACACACTCATCACCCTTTGCGAGAATAAGTTATCCCATAGGTCCCTTTTAAATCTTTCTCCTTTCACCATAGACCAATGCCCACAAACTGAAATAAAAGCAAATACTGAGAAAGTTGTAGATCTAAAATGGACATAAGGAGCTACAATAAGTTATAAAGACATGGAGAGTGCAACAATAAAGGAATTTGAATGGAAGAATGAGAGTTTTAATTTTGAGGTGCTGGGGGATCAGGTACCAATAGTATTCAGCAATTGTATTGGTGATAAGTGAGTGTAGGTTGAGAAACAGGCAATCAACTTTGGAAAAACTGAAAGATTGGAGGTTGTTTAGAGCATCAGAATAGTTGAGCCTGGAGTTTCATTGAGGATTTTACCTGCAGTTGTGCTGAGAAAAGAGAGTAACAATCAATGTAGGCAATCTTTGTGGTGCAGTTCGTACAGGTTCAGCTAATTAACTTGGGTCAAGTAGGATCTCAGACAGCAAATGGGAGTACAGTTCTAAGTCACCTTTACCCTCCTCCATTAAGACCATGAACAGATTCATTCTGAAAGCATGATCACAGCAACACATAACCATAATGAAAATCTTAGCACTAAACTTATGTTGCTATTTTTGAATGATGAATAGGAATGTATTTCAAACATCAACGCTTGAGTTGTTTCCTTTTGCTTTGTGCTGTAATTATAAGGTATACTGTCCTAGATTTTGCTAGGATATATATATATATATGTTGAGAAACAGCGACCTTAATTCTGCACATCTTTAAGAATGTTGCTGGGACTTGACAACTGAATATAATTTATGTGGCTGGACAGGCATGGGTATAGTTGTTGAGTCAGAATATATACTGAAATTGGCATTTTGATAACACCTGCTTTTTATTTCCAGATGTTTCACAAAATATTCCATTAAAGATTAACAAAAACACTAAAGAGAATATATATATATATATATATATATTTGTAAAATGCTATCATTCTCACTGTGTATCACCTTGTGCTTTCCCCTCTTATCTTGATATTATTGGTCCTGCTCTGGCAGCATTCTACATCTATGCCAAAGTGCCTGTCAACTAACAGGAAAAAGATATTATCTTTCCAATTTTTGTTTTGAAATAAGTAACAGCAACATGCAACATAAAAAAAAGAAAATGATGTTCAGCTCAGTGTATAAGCAGTGATTCTATCTTTAATTTTTTGCTGATGCTGTAAACGACTGTCCTCTTGGTTTATGATTTGGAGATGCTGGTGTTGGACTGGGTTGTATGATCAGATTGAAAGTTTTCAATTGAATGATTGCTATATAATGGGAGAATAACTAACTAACTCTGTACATCTCTGACAAATAACAGATTATTTTTATAGTGGGCGGCACGGTAGCACAGTGGTTAGCACTGCTGCCTCACAGCGCTGGAGACTTTCCTCCGGGTGCTCCGGTTTCCTCCCACAATCCAAAGATGTGCAGGTTAGGTGAATTGGCCACGCTAAATTGCCCGCAGTGTTAGGTAAGGGGTAAATGTATGGGTGGGTTGCGCTTCGGCGGGTCGGTGTGGACTTGTTGGGCCAAAGGGCCTGTTTCCACACTGTAATGTAATCTAATCTAATGTAGCAGACAGTAAAATATTAATGCTTACTAAAAGGATTCTGACAGCATTTTATTTTTTGCCTAATAAGTAATGTGGTAGGTTTGGAATTGCAATGTAAAAGGATCCATGTTGAGAAACAGCGACCTTAATTCTGCACATCTTTAAGAATGTTGCTGGGACTTGACAACTGAATATAATTTATGTGGCTGGACAGGCATGGGTATAGTTGTTGAGTCAGAATATATACTGAAATTGGCATTTTGATAACACCTGCTTTTTATTTCCAGATGTTTCACAAAATATTCCATTAAAGATTAACAAAAACACTAAAGAGAAGACAATGGAGTGTGATTGCTGCAATAATCCCAACAGGAGCCCTCTAGTGTTCAACTAGCAACATGCACATGTCATAAATGCCGATGATAATGGCTCATTTCAAGAGCTATAGAGCATTTCTTGCAAAGCTGCATTTGTGATACTTGCAACTGTATTGTACTGAATTTTGTGAGAACTGACTGTGCTATAGGAAAACATCATTTCCTCTTTGCATGAGTCATGATAAATTGCCAATTTAAGTTTAATGTGCCTTTGATGCAAATTGAGATCTTCCTGCAAAACTTTAATTCATCTCCAGATGAATGTCCCAGTTACTTTAAGTGAGAATATAGTCTCATTGATGAGACCTCCTTAAAGAAGTAGGAGAAATTAGTGTTGAATTATGGCTAGTGATGATATGTTAGAGCAATAAGAATTTTTATTTCCAATTCCTCAGCATTATTAGAGGAGCAGGGTTTCAATCAGTAAATCCAAATTTTAATTGCTGTGTCACTTGGAGATAAGTGTCTGATTGAATGGTAGTATTTGAAATACGGGAGAAGCAAATAATTGCTGAATATGGGTCTTGTTATGACCAGGTGAATCTTTTCAACCTCCTTGATTAGCTGAACAATGATATGTTATTTATTTTTTTAAATTAAAATGTACTTACTAATGTCCACTGTAGAGGTAAGGAGCCAATTAAAAGATTTAGTTGATAGAAGGAGCATTTTATTACAGATAATCCCCCCTCCCCCACCCACCACCAAAACAAAGAGACTATGCCAAGCACACACTACAGATATACGGATTGTTGTGGGGGGTGGAGGTTTGGTGTTGATGATTTTCCTTGCCTTTGGGTGAAACGTTATTTTGGCTCTCCACTGTTTAATCTGTGTTAAACATGGCCATTTGTTGTTAGCAAATGCCTGTGGCCATTTTAAGTCCATATCGTGCATTAAACTATTTCAGATTTAGGTCTAGTTTAGATCTGAAAAGCTTTCAAAATCATATGTGGGCTGCATAGAGTAGGTAGAGAAAAAGTGTTCTATCTTATAAAAAGAAGATCAAGAGGGCATAATCTTAAAGTCATTCATGAACGAGGCAAAGGTGAAGTGAAGTAAAATTTTTTCACTCTATGATTACATAGGGACTGGAATGCTCTGTTGAGAGAGGTTGTAGAGGCAGGTTCAACTGAGGCATTCAAGCAGGCATTGGGTGAAATTGAATCAAGGGGACAAAGCAGGAGATTGACACTGGGGAAAGATGTTCATTTCAAGAATCAGTGCGAGCACAATGAGTCGAATAACATCCTTCTGTGCTGTAACAATTCTGTGATTCCATTCATTAAAGTTGTAATTATTAAAATGAACAATGGATTTCAAATATCATCAGTTCATATTTTACTTATATTATGGAGGTGGATGTAGGTGGTCTCATTCATGCCGTAGATACATGCTTGGAAGCTCAATTGTATATCAAACATAACATCAAGGCTGAGAACAGCCTGATTCAGTGTAGACAGTTTCTAGGGATAAGGATAGAATTAATAGCTAGTGAATGGAGGTTCTGGTAGGGAGCAAAGTTAATGGAGCACATCAGCCAATTCACATTGGAAAATAAAACATCTGTAGCTACAAGAGCACGTCAGAAAATGGGAATTCAGTGCAGAGTAATTCACCTACTGATTCCTCAAATCCTGCCTACCATCTAAAAGGCAAAAGTCATGGGTATAATGGAATACTTTCCATTTGTGTGGATGAGTACAGATCCAGTAACACCCAAGAGTCTTAAGACAATCCATGACAAAGTTGCCCATTTGACTGATTGGCACCCTAAAAACCACCTTCAACATGCATATCTTTCATCATTTACAAATGTAACAGCAGCCTGCACCATCTACAAGATACACTGCAACAGCTCACCAAAGATCCTTCAGCAGCAACTTCCAAACCCAGAAATTCTAACACCTAGAATGGCAGAAACAATAAATACAAGGGATCACCACCACTTTCAGGTTCCCCATCAAACCAAATGTCATCCTGACTGGGAACTATGTCACTGTTTCTTCACTGCTGGTGGGTCAAAATACTGAAACTCCCTCCCTAATAGCATTGTGTATTTACTTATGTCACATAGATTACAGTGGTTCTAGAAGGCATCTCCAGGGCAGTTAGAATGGGCAATAAATTCCGGCCCAACCAGTAATGCCCACATCCTTGAATAAATTTAAAATGTTCAACAACAGCTTGAGAAAATGATTGGTTCAAAAGACTCACCTCCTTTTAATGGTCCTAGCTGTGGCATGCTGATTAGTGTCTCAATGTTCCAAAGTTTGAGTTTTTTGGTGAATGTGTGCATGAATGAATGGGTGAACTATCAAGTGAATGGCTATTTAGGGGTGTTAGGTGTGTAGGTAGCTAATGTATCTTTCAAAAGAAGGCTTCCCAGTACTTCAAATTTAAGTCTACAACAAACATCAATTCTGAAATTTTTCATAATATAATCGCCACATAGATTGGGGGAAAGAGACAGAAGGGCAAAGCTGATCTTGAGAAGGATTTCATAGAATGTTTTCTGGATAGTTTCATAGAATACCACATTCTGTCATTCAACAAAGAGTACTCTATACTCGACCTGATATTATCGCAATGCACAATGATCATTTAATTGTCTCACGGTGAAGGCACCCGAGTTAGAAACAATCATGGAATGACTAAATTTTACTTTCAATCTGAAGGAGTGAAGAGCGGGCCCAAGACTAACAGATTATACTTGAATGAGGGCAATTATGAGGGCATGAAAGAAGAATTAGCTAGTGAACTGGCAAAGTAGCTTAAGGGATAGGTCAGTAGAGATGCAGAAGCAGACATTTAAAGGAATATTTCAAAACATACAGAATAGTTACCCTAAACAAGGAAGAACAATTTCAAGGGATGGTCAACCGTCTGTGGTTAGCTAAACAAGGTTAAAGGTCTGAAAGAAAAAAATGTATATAATTGAGCAAAGATGGATGGCAAGTCAGAAAATTGGACCAAATGTAAAAAAGAATGCCAAGAATAACAAAAAAGAAGGGAAACATAGAAGTATGAGAGAAACCTAGATAGAAATATAAAAAGAGATAGTTGGAATTTCTACAGATGTTTACTACTGAAGCATTGATCCTCCAGAAAGAGGGGCGAGGGAACTAATCATGGGAAATTAGGAGGTGTATTTAGCATGTATTTGGCACTGGCCTTCATTGTAGAGAAGATATTAATAACATATCAAAAATAACAATAAATCATGAATTAGAAGGGGGGAGGAACTCAAGCAAAATACAATGTCTAGGAAAGTGGTTCAGAACAAATTGTTGACACTATAGTGTGACAAGTCCCCAGGTTCTGATGGACTTTGCCCTTGGGTCTTGAAAGAATTGGTTAGTGAGATAGTTGATGCATTGATTTTAATTTATCAAAATTCCCAAGAATTGGGAAAATTTTGGGGAAGTTCCATTAGATTAAAAAAAAAGATCAATCCTTTATCCAAAAAAGGAAGGATAAAGGAAGAAACTATAGGCCATTTAGCTTAACTTCTGTGTTAGGGAAGATGATAGAAGCTATTATTAAATCCATTATATGGGGAACTCAGAAAAGGTCATTGTATTTAGGCAGTGTTAACATGACATTGTGAAAAGAAAATCACGTTGAACCAATATATTGACGTTCCTTTAAGAAGTAACAAATGTTGTGGAAACAAAATGAATCAATGAAGTTACTGTACATAGATTTCCAGAAAACATTTGATGATATGCTACATTAAAGGTAATTGTGAAAAATGGAAGCTTAAGGAGTAGAGCGTAACATCTTGGCTGGGTAACAGTAAATCGAGTGTAGGCATAAATGGGCCTCCCTTTTGGCAAAATGAAATGAGCATTATGTCACTGATCAGTGCCTCAACTGTGATCAATTGATATAGGTTACTGGATGAATGGGTCAGAAGGTATAGTTACTAAATTTGCTAAAGACACAGAGATAGGTAGGAAAGTGTGCTCTGAAGATGTCATAGAAACCTACAAAAAAATCACAGATTAAGTATAAAAGGTGAGCGGGAACATGGAGTAATCAGATCAGTTGTCATCTTTTTGATTAACAGAGCAGGCTCCAGAAACAGAATGACTTACTCATGCTCCTAATCTGCCTGATTGAGTGCTCATACATAACAGCTCTACTGGATATCAGAAATGCAGTCTAATGATTAAGACAAAATGGAGGGTCCAGTGAGGTAGTGGAGGTCAGAAGGAAAGGTCAAAGAGGGTTAAACAGTGAAATTAGACAGTCTAAAGTGATTTGGGAAACTTCTTTCTTTCTTCTATGTAGGTAGCAATGTTGTAAACCTGTTTAAATTATTTTGAATATTTATTTTCTTAATATGCACCATCCACATTGTCCGGAAGAGTAATAGTGAGAAAGAAGGAATCAAGAAACATAGGCAGCATCATGGAAGCAGAATGTAGGAGTTTGGCTGTAATTGTCTACTTGGTAAAAGTACAGTTCAGCTACTGTCCTGACACATGATTTGATAAATGGAAGTGAGGTTAAAATGTGGAAATAATATAATTGCTCACAATTAGAGAACAGAAAATCAGCAAATAAGTAATTACAGGCCACTCCCATTTAGGTGCTAAAGAAAATTGATGTGTGTAATTTGTCAACAAGATATCAATGGTACATGGAAAACACAAATGCTGCAACATCTTCAAAGTGAGGGCAGTTGTGAGGTGAAAAATCCAAGATCCAAGATCTAGTGCTTTACTATGAGCTTCACAAAAGCTGTACCTCACATCAGTACCGTGGGTTTGAAGTGGTTGTATTTATATGGTAAATGAAATTCTTAGCAATTTAATTGCCTATTCAATCTATTTATACTTTTCAAAGTGGATTAAGTGTTACTTTATGTCAAGCAATTTCTGTGACACTGAAAATGAATTATTACAATCGTGGAGTGGCATTCCTTATTGTTGCAGGTTTTCAATATGTACATTTTTAAAATTTTCTTTTTACTTTAGTTTTCAGTCATTTTTTATCTTTCCTCTTAATCCAGTCATTACTTATCATTCCTTTTTTCTCTCTGTAACTGACTTGACATTCTAACTTACACATCCTTCTCAGTACTTACAACGTTTATTGCACAATCTTCAGTCTGACTGGTTAAGTAGATAGAGAGTTGCTTGCCCTTTTCGGTCAGGATCTGGTTGCCCTGTTTCAATCATGGTGACATTATCTGCTTGCACTTTCAGCAGTCTGCCTTGCAAAGCAAACATAACCTAAAAGAACAATAGCAAATCTACCTTAAAAAGTGTTGGTAGATTCCTTCCTACAGCAAATTATAACCCTGTGAAATTTTTTGAAATTGATGTACCAAAAATAATATATCACACGACCAAATAAGGCTGAAAATATTGTAGTATGGTGTTGAAACTTGTAAATAAAAACATACAGCTAAACATTGACCAGTTAGGTTTCAAACATTTTCTACATTCAATGAAATCATGGCTCATCTTTGACTTAACTCCATACTCCTGCCTTTGCCATATCCTTTAATATTTTTGGCGAACAAAAATCTATTAATTAGTTTTAAAATTAAGATGTGGAGATGCAGGCGTTGGACTGTGGTGGACAAAATCAGGAGTTATGCGACACCACGTTATAGTCCAACAGGTTTATTGAACATTGCAAGCTTTTGGAGGACTGCTCCTTCATCACCAAAATTTTAAAAATTGATTTATCTTCGATTGTCCGTTTGTGGAAGAAATTTCCAAACTTCTACCGCCATTTGGTTATTTCAGTTTTGCAAGGTCTGTGATCCCTAATGTTTAGACAATGCACTTTAGTCTTCAACTTCCAAGCAGCAGAAATTGTTTCTATCCAGCAAATCTGCATCTGGTAAAATCTTGAAAGAATTGATTCATTCATCCATTAACCACCAAAATTCCAGCATATACAACCCTATTTTTTTGTAACTTCTCTTCACTTGAACACTTGAAGTCCAAGTTCATTCTGGTATATCCAAACTTGCTGTGTGTTTTTTTGTATTATCTTTCTATTTTTATATGATTTTCAAAGCATGCAGCTCCGTCCTAAGATGGACTCCTTCACAGTAACCCAGGCGGGTCTGACCAGGGCATTGTGTAGCTGATCGTAATAGGGCGATCATGCACCAGGTCACCCGCATTCAGCACAAGGACCTCAATGGCTTCTTAAACAATGAAGTTAATAGTTATAGAGTCATAGAGCTGTACAGCATGGAAATAGACCCTTCGGTCCAAACCGTCCATGCCGACTGGATGCCCTAAATTAATGTCGTCCCATTTGCCAGCATTTGGCCCATGTCATTAGTAGGCAGTTGCAGAAGACTGAATAATTTGTTTTCTTTCATTAAAATGCAATATTACAGCTTTGATTAGTTAATTAAAATTTGCTCCAGTGGTCAGATTGACTATGTTCCTTGCTTAATTAAAAATATTGATGAGTTACCTTATTAATTCTTATTATTGTGAAGTGGTATCACTACCCTTGTGGATACAAAGTATTTTCTTAGTGCAATTACAGCACACGTGACAATGCAGTGAATGAATATCCTATAAATAACTGAGCGTAACACATACCAAATTGACTAACGAGACACCAGTAATGTACAAATCCCTGTAGGTTCATTTCAACAAGCTGATGACAGAGGAATGCCTATATTTTGATAGCTCATAATGAACTACTAGGACTCTGATAATGGCATACGTTCTTAACTGACTCTAGTACAACACTCCTGGGGTATAATTTGCTTGCAGTTCCTCGTTCCAAGCTGTTGACCAATGATAAACAGTTTCATGAAAAGATGGATGTTTCTTCTAAAGATGAATTAGCTAGAAAATAGCTTGAAAACTATTTATTTAATCAATAAATAGCAATCAGGGATGTTGACTAAGGTCAATGTGCACATATTGGCAAGATTTACTTTATCCATTGGCAAAGATAAATGACTAAAATGTTACATTTAGGTGTAGAATTTCTGTTGTGTGTATAGAAACAAATGTCTGAATATGAGAATTGTGTTTCAAATATTCATAAAGTTGCAGCAAATGGATTATGTGTTTAGGTAAAATAATGGGTGATAATTAAGAATTTGTTGGCACTTCAACTTTGAAATTACCTGAAGGAAGACAAAAAATGAAATGAAAATTTCTTTAAGAAGCCAACATTGAATAATTAGCTCTTCATTATAAATATAAAGCATGTTATTCTCTGTGATATACAGAGAAATAAAAGATAGCATTGTAGTTCAACGATGTGTTACTTAATAACTTCAGATTAAACGTCATGATACAGTGATACCTCAGTTCCAGTGATATTAATTAATTCTACAAATCTGCCCTCCATTATTGTCTGCCATATGAAACCACCATTGGCAAATTAATAGCAAACTCCTGGAAATAATGGAATAACTATGCCCTGAGGAACTCCACCTGTGTATAGCAGATTGAACAGGATAGCCTGAGATTTGTTTCAAGGATGAAATATGTCTTTGAGTTGACATGACACTGATAAGACTGCTTGATCTTGATATTTGCAATCTGCGGTTTTATTGCGTTGTAATGCGCTGCACTGATGTGTTATCTTATATTCAAATATATATTTATTTTCCTTTTAATTTGCTACAGAATAAATCCTCATACCAATAATGTGTATTAGATAGCTTCAGGGCATGTTTTACTCATGGCTTTGTTCTTCATTCATTTACACCTTTACTGCAGACAGCCAATCTCCCACTTCCTTTGACGTACTTGCAAATAATAATTGAATACTTCTGAAAAACATGATTCTTTTGACCTTGAGATCGTCTAAGGCCGTTTTGAGTTAACGCAGTGAGAAGTCCAATAGCTGTCAATGTAGAGAAACTTCCAAAAGCATTAATATTTAACCTTATGACTTATGACTGAGCAGGGAGGATCTCAGCATAAGCCTTAAAGGGTCAGACCAGGTTAGCAGCCAAATGATATCAGTCTTTCAGAGCTTAGACTATCTGTGAGCCAGTAATAGAAACAAATCAAAACTCTTACGTTATTGGTTAATTTAAATGTGATTTCAGCTAACTCAGTGGTGAGGATTTCACCAGCCTTCTGGATGCTGCCAGAGAGATAAGGCTGGTAAAATAGCGATAGAAGGTGTCAGGAGCTATGATCAGTGTTGTTCTACTGCAATGGGTGTTTGTGTCAGGTAAAATTGCTGCAGCTTGCCTCAAATCAACCAGAGGTATCTGGCCAATTAAGTTGAATCAGTGGTTTAATAAAGGCCATTTATCATCCCGCCAACAGTCTTTAGCCTGAGGATAGCCCATTGTTATGCGGGTATGCTGCTCGGTATATTGAGGTGGTTTACCAGCAGCTTCCTGCGTAGGCCATTCCTTCCTGCCTGGGGTTGCATGTCCGATATAGGGTCAGCTGGCAGCAACAACCATACCCACGGTTTCAATCCTGATGCTGAGTGCTCATCTTGTTAGTCTCCAGGACCTGGTTGTCTGACAACTTTTGAAAGAAACAAGTCCTCCCTGGCTTCCACATTGAAGAACCATCTTATCCTCCCTGCAGACTCGGCAGTTGCCACCTCTCTGAATTGTGCAGCTTGAGCTGCCAGCCCCCTTTTTGGGATGGTGGTCCTGATGGCAGCCTCTTAACTGACCACTGCCAGTAAAGTGCCCTTCATGAATCTGCTGTTCACCTACAAGGGCTCAGGACCTGCATTTAGTCCAGGCAGCAGGGCCTACTGTTTAATGGCAAACCTTAGCCCGGTGTACCGACAAATCAATGTCACTGGCTATAGACTGCTTTGGGACCAGTGAATCTCATGAAAGATGCAATATAAATGTAAGTCCGTTTTTAATGTAAATTGATTTGCTGAATCATAAAGATTTGAATGGTCCCAGACTTGTTTTGCCCATGGTTAATTAACTGATATCAAAGGGACCTGAAGTATCAATTCTACATTGTCCTTTGTAATCATCCCTCTTTTTAATCACTATAGAACTTGCTGGAAATCGATTTGTTTGTTTTGTGGATGAGAGTTGGATCTGGTTCAGTTGTAAAGCCATTCACAGATGAATAGACTATCAGGATTTACTATTGAAACTCTCTTAAGAATAATGACTATTTGAAGGAGGCTGCGTTATTAGACAGCCATGAAACAGTTTTCCAATATGAGAGTCAAACGTTTGGAGGAAGAAATTTGGAGACAAAAATGATAGACATTACCCAACTGAATTAATTTGCTCCATGTTCAAAACTGGCCATCCAATTGTACTCTAATTGCAGTTTAAAAGTCTACAACTCAAAGCAGGAATTGCCACTACTTGCAAAGCATTTGTGAATGAAGCCGGGTTCATTGCAGGAACAGATGACAATATTGCTTTAAGGCAATTTTCACCACATTCATCAATGTCAGAAACAATGCTTTGATACAAAATTATTTCATTCGGCAGTGCCATGCTGACCGATGTTCAGCCAAGTGTAGCTTCAAATCATAATGTGAAGAGCTTGTTACTGCATTTCTGTGTTTGTGGGTCAGTGAGAGGAATAACTGGACAGACTATTTATAGTGGCTATACATCAGTACCTGGAACTCCTATCAATGAGGGACCAAGATCCTGGAATTGGTTTTGAGAATTTTATTGGGTAAGTGAAGTGGTTAGTGAAAGGTGATGCATTGATTTTAATTTTCCAAATGTCCTAGATGTAAGGAAGGTCCCAGCATGTTGGAAGGTAGCTAGTGTAACTCCAAAGAAACCACAGTTCAGTTAACTTAACATCTGCCAGAAGGAAAATGTTGTTACCATTGTTATAGCATAGCACTTAAAAAACATTCTAGCAATCAGTCAAATCAACTTGGCTTTGTGAGGAAAAATCATGTTTAACCAATCTACTGGAATTATTTGAGGACTTAACATTGCTGAAGATAAAGGGGAACCATTGAATATACTGTATTTAGAAGGCATTTGATAAAAGATTATCACAGAGAATGGAAGCTTATGGGGCAGAGGTTAGCATATTGCCTGGATCGAAGATTAGCTGCATAACATGAAACAGGAAGTTTCTTTCAGGTTGGCATGATTTACTGCTACAAAGTGCACCATAAGGATAGTGCTGGAACCTTAAATACTACAACTTATATAATCAAAGGATAGAAGTTATGACTGCTAAATTTGCGTATGCCTCAAAGAAAGTTAGGAAAGTAAATTGTGAAGAGGCCATGAGGAAGATACAGAAAGATATGTTAGGTTAAGTGAGGGAGTGAAGATCTGGAAAACATAGTATAATGTGGAAAATATGAAATCATTAATTTTGATAACTATAGAAAAGATATTACATTGAAAAGGTTCAAAAAAGATTTGCTAGGAATAGAGGATTTGTATTATAAAATTCGGTTGGATAGGCTGGACATTTTTCACTGATGCATAGGAGGTTGAGGGATGACCTTATAGAGGCTTATAAAATCATGAGGAGCATAGATAAGGTGAATAGCAAGGGCCTTTTTCCTAGGGTGGGGGAATTCAAAACTAGAAGACATTCTTAATGTGAGAGGAGAAAGGTCATGACGGAAACTTCTTTATACAGAGAGTTGTTCATGTATTGAATGACGAGCAGAGAAAGTGATGGATGGCAGTAAAGTTATGACATTAAAAGACATTTGGATAAGTGCATAAATAGGTCATTCATAGTGTATTCAAGTAAAGGAATTAATTAGGAAAGCTAATGTAAATTGAATGACGAGCAGAGAAAGTGATGGATGGCAGTAAAGTTATGACATTAAAAGACATTTGGATAAGTGCATAAATAGGTAAGGTCTGGAGGGATATGAGCCAAATGCAGGCAAGTGGGACTAGTTTAGTTTTGGAACATAGTTGGTATGGACTAGTTAGATCCAAGAGTCTGTTTCTGTGCTGTATGACTCTTTGAATCGAGAAGTTATATTACCTAAATGGTGAGAGATTGCAGAGCTCTGAGATACAGTGAAATTTGGATTTCATTATTATTTCAAGTAAAGCATTCATAGTGTATTCAAGTAAAGGAATTAATTAGGAAAGCTAATGTAAATCTGTCTAAACACAGTGTGGGCACTAATGTGAATGTTGGGAAAATCGAGTGAGATCAGCAAAATGGAGCTTCCCATTTCCCAATCAAGTATTGAATGCTGTGATGAGATTCTTGCTCATGAGTCGCAAGAAGGCTGTTTGCATGTATTAGAATGTATTAATATATCATTAGCTAATCTATAAATAATTGGGCACGGTGATGATTTGTGGTATTATCACCAGAATACTAATCCAGCGACTGAGGAAATGTTCTGGGACCTGAGTTCAAAACCCACCATGCCAGATCATGGGAGTTGACCTCAAAAACATTGCCAGAAGAACCTATCTGGTTTATCAATGTCCTTTAGTGAAGGAAGCTGCTGTTTCTGGTCTGGCTTACATGTGGCAGCAAACCCACATTGTTGAATTCAACTGCTCCTGGACAATTAATCAAAGACACACATACACCCTATCAGTGTCTAATTGATATGCAGTTTCTTATTCTCTGACACCTACTAGACATTGACAATTCCTGCCATGAAAGCCAGAATGATAACCTGGCCAGTCCAGCTCACTGCTTGCTCCTCTGGTCCTCCATTAGTCACCAACATCTTGGGACCTGTGCCATGTGCAGTCACTGCATGTGTCACATCACACACAATCCCAACAACCTACACGTATCCCTGCTCCATGTTGGCAAAGTGGGGTTCCAATTTCCCTCTGTCTCACATGTCTGGGGAAATTGACAAGAACTGTGCAGGGCATCTTAAGGCTGCAAGCACTTGACTGGGCATACAGCTGGGCTGATATTGCTGGCATTAGTGCCATTGCCAGGAATCCTGGGGTATTGAGAATTGGCATGATAGAATAGCAACTGCAGGCTAAAGTTTACAGAATCTTTTGTTTATTCTGATATGTTACCCACTACACTCTGTGTTTCTGCTTTGCCAAATCACCTTCCTTAATGCATATGTCAAATGTGCTCTAGAAAAGCTGTGCATGTTACTTCTTCAAAGAACTCCTGCAAATTGGTTAAACCTGATTTCCCTTTGACATGTTGACTCTTCTCAATTAATTTGAATTCTTCTAAGTGGCAGCTATAACATCCTTACTAATCAATTCTAACACATTTGCCACATCAGACATCGTGCTAATTGGCTTAGTTTCCAGTTTTCTGACTCCCTTTCTATTTATAGTGAAGGCTTGGGTTTGCTACTTTACGGTCTAATGGAACCTTTCCTGAAACTGGGAAATTTTGGAAAATTAACACCAGCACAACAACTATCCCCTTTTAACATCCGAGAATGAAGTCCATCAGAATTGTGGGACTTGTCAGCTCATAACTTCTTCTGTTTGCTTAGTACTGCTTTCCTGGTGATTGTAATTTCACCAGTTAGCTCTCTTTCTTCAATCACCTGATTTACAGCAATTACTGAAATGTTTTTATATCCTCTATAGTGAAAACAGAAGCAAAATGTTTGTTCATTTCATCTGCCATTTCCTTAGTATCTACTATTAACAACCATTCTCACTCCCTTGACATGAAGTGCTTTCTTGAGTTACTCACTTCCTTTTTAGATACCTGTAGAAACTCTTAACGTTTTACACTTTTGGTTGGCTGACTTCTGATTAATCTTTTGCTATTTTCTACTTTCTTTAAATTCTGACCAATCATCTAATCTACCATTCCTCTTTATATATGCTTTTTCCTTAACAACTTTATTTATCCACAGATTGATCCCCTTGGAATGGTTATTTCTATTTCTTTCTATTTCATTGAACAAATAAGCAATAATAGCCTGTTAAATGTCTGCCACTGGATCTCTATTGATCTTTCTCCTAACCTAAAATTCCAGTTCACTTCAGCTTCACTTGGAACATTCTTATGACATAGAATTCCATAAATATAACATTTGCCTAATGGGTACATTTTTAACAACAGCATAGGGTTGATGCTCTAGAGTTCACAACTTCAAAGCTTCAGCTTCTAAAGACGGTAGCTATGTCTTCATTATTGCCTCCACATTTTGTAATAATGCATATTTTAAGGAAATTCTAGTTTCAATGTAATGTGTTCCCTATGGTAGTGTTGAAACTTGTTTTACACCAAGGGAAGGGCATTACAACATTTGTATCATTTAAAACAATGGTAAATAAATGATACGAAATTATATTGTCTGTCCAGCTAACTGTCAGAGTGTCTCCATTCAATTTCATAATGATTAACATGTTGAAGAAGTTCACACATTTCATCATTTACAGCAAATTAATGTTTTGCTTATCAATTTTCCATATCAAATGAATTGTTTCTCACCTCAGAAATTAAGTCCTGTTTCTTCTCATTTCTTTGCCATGACGAAAAGGCATACAGAAAGAAGGATAAAATTATGTTGCGTCTTTAAATGTACTGTAAAGAAAAGAAATGAGAAAATGGAAGCTTATGGTTGAAAACGTGATAAATGATTGGGGAAAGATAGGGGGAAATTTCAATGCAGATGAATTGGAAAGCTCTAATGCACTGAAGCAAAGGCAGAAAAAAATCGAGTTCAGTGTCTCAAAAATAGCAGAATGGAATGTGAAACTGTTTATGTGTGTGATTGCAACCTTGCATTAACCCAACACATTGTTGTGAATAGGTACAAAGGTCAATAATACTCATTATGTAAATGAGACAGAAGTTTTGTTTGAACATTCTGTGATTGGGGTGAAAGGTGTTCATCTTGTTTAGAACAGGATATTGTCACCTTTTAATCTGATGTATACAACAAATACATGTTGAGTCCAATTCTGAGCTTGTTTAAACTGTGCCAATATTTGGATATGCAAAAGATTCAAAAATACTGTGACCCAGTTCAAATCTGTTGGTAATGTGAAAATATTATATGGAAGGGAGCATTTGCTGGTTAATCCCTTCTGAGGAAAAGGACTACAATGTTTTGAAATTAATGAAATTATTTTCAACAGCGGCAGATAGGTGTAACTAGTCATGGGTCATGTATGTTTTTACACTGTGACCACACTATAATAGGGTCCAGGAGTTCCATATCTTGAAGCCTTATTACAGATGAGTTCATATTATAAAAAGATCCTTTAAAAAGTATCAGGCCAGTAGCCAGAACAGAAAATGTGTTGCTGGAAAAGCGCAGCAGGTCAGGCAGCATCAAAGGAGCAGGAGAATCGACGTTTTGGGCATGAGCCTTTCTTCAGGAATCAAGAAGGGCTCATGCCCGAAACATCGATTCTCCTGTTCCTTGGATGCTGCCTGACCTGCTGCGCTTTTCCAGCAACACATTTTCAGTTCTGATCTCCAGCATTTGCAGTCCTCACTTTCTCCTCCCAGTAGCCAAAACAATAAGACAAGCAAAATGAATGTGAACAATTCCAAAAAATCATATTTCATTTCGAGTCATAGAGCTGGACAGCACAGAAACAGACTGTTTGTTCCAACTTGTTCATGCCGACTGGGTATCCTAAATTAATCTAGTCTCACTTGCCAGCATTTGGTCCAAATCTCTTTAAACCCTTCCATTCATATACCCAGCCAGATGCCTTTAACTGTTGTAATTGTACCAGTCTTTGCCAGTTCATTCCCTACATGCATTTTCCTCTGGCAGTTCATTCCCTACATGCATTATTGGCCTCTGCTAATAGAAATTTGAAAAGTACTCTTCTATCAGCCATTATTGAACAATGGGGTCATGTTAAAGAAAATCAATAATTTTGGACTGTTCATATTTAATGTTTATATTATACACCTGCCTTTGGTGATTGCAGGATGTTCTGAACCAACACAGAAATTGCTGGAAGAGCCAGCATCTGTGGAGAGAAATTAGAGTTAACATTTGGGGTCGAGTGACCCTTCCTCAGAAATTTCCTCAGAAACATTAACTCTGATTTCTCTCCACAGATGCTACCATACTGGCTCAGCTTTTTCAGCAATTTCTGTTTTTATTTCTGATTTACAACATCTGCAGTTCTTTTGATTTTTAATTAGGATGTTCTGAAGTTATCACACTGAGAGCTGTTGATTTGTATTATTGGTTTACAATGTTCCCATGTTGTAATGAATGAATGACTGCATGTTCTGATGGTAATGACTTAATCTCTGTATCTGCATCACGCATTGTTTACAACTTTAAGATTTATTACATGCCCAATATCTGATCAGCTATTGTCCTGTTGGCAATTTTGTAGAAGTTGATTTTCAGATGGGTGCCAACAATATTTGATTTAGCTTCAGTTTGTTTCGATAAGGGCATTGAATCCACTGTTGTTCACACCCATCTTCTCATTTTTATGTATTTCTTCTTCAGTGAAGTATTTGTTATCACTATCATTGTTACTGATTTCTGTCTGGAACGTATCACTGAGGGCGTACCTTTAGGGATTTTTGATATAATTCATCTTGCAAGATATGGCCAAATATGTAGGTTTCCTCTTCTATGCTGAGTTTCATAGCTTATGTTGTTAAGTTATCCATACCATCACCAAATCTCTTGATCAGTTTGCTATTGTAATTACAGTTGAAAGTTGATATGTTGCCTTAACCAAGAGATTAAATTTTTGAGGCCGTACTATTTGGTAGATAAATGCATTTAATGTTTCCTTACTGAATTAGCAGATTTTCTGGAGGTAGGTGTAGAGGGCAATTGTCAAACAGCAGGATGGCCTTTCTCAATTTCTTTTTCTGAGATGTTTGCAGACATTTAGCAGAAGTACACAGTCCAACCAGTATTTGAAGACAGTCATCAAGGTTTTAGCGTTTGTTGAATATTGGCATAACAGTGACTTTAGGCTTAGATGACACAAGCAGCATTGTTTGACAAATGTCCTGATAACAACCAAAGTCAGTTTGTGTTATTTTGTGCAGCACAGGGAGACTGTCAGCCTTGCTTTTATCTCTTTATATCTGTATAGTCTATTGGGTTGCTTTTTATTGTTAGTATCTTCTCGGTAACATTTTGTGGTGCAAGGCCACCTCAACATCTGTGTAAGGTGATCTTTATTTCATCAGGAAGAGATGTTTTGGCTAGGTGATCTACGGACTGTTATATTGCTTCAAGTAATTTGTAAAATGCAGTGCTGGTTCATGATTCCTGCTAACCATCTTTTGCCAGCTCCAACTCTGCAGGAGCATTGGCATTACCATTTATTTGGTGGGAAAACATCTTAGCCTGGGTGCCTGGATAACAGGAGCAGATAATTTCATGTCCTCAGCCCGCAGACAACCTGGAAAGGTGTGTTGTCAGACTTTTAGGCTTCTACTCTAGCTTGGTTTCATCCATCTCCAGTAACACCCTGCCCAACTACTTTTCTACATTAAGCCATTCATAAATTGTTGGTTCAATGATCCCCAATGTGCTGCTGGATCTGGTGGATGATCTTCAGCAATGATGTAAGACTTCCGTGATTCAGTGCATGTGATTCTGTATTAATCACTATCAGTGCAAGGTTGACCAATATTTATACAGAGAACATTTGGGACTTAATTTGTGAAGAGGTTGCCATCTCATTGGCTGGTCCTCAACCCATTTATGTCTGAATGTTCTGAAGCACCTTTTGAAATGATGAATTTACATGAATTATTTTGGGTCCCACGATGGATATGTTATACCAAGTTCTGTGCTAATGCAGACTATGTCACTGAAGTAGTCCGGTTTTTTGACTAGGGGTGATGGTGAGAGACTGAAGGATTTGCACCCAACTCTCTGGAAATAGTTTTTACCCACATTATGCAGCAGCTCTTGTTATGATTTGACAGTGGAAAATTAATTTCTTTATTTTCTGTCGGACCTTGAGAAGATACAGATGGGCAATTGTAAAGTATTAGTTTTTCTGAAACCCATCCATGCCAGCATGAGGCCTAAACTCATCGACATGCAGCTCACCAGGTCTGTTTTCTGTCCCTTATTATTCATTCTTGGAGTATGAGCATCAATGGCAAAGGCATCATTTGTGGTCCTCTATTACGGTTGTGGTAAGCCATGTCCATTTTTGATGTGGTATGTGTAATGTAACTAGGTAAAAACAATGACTGCAGATGCTGAAAACCAGATTATGGATTAGACTGGTGCTGGAAAAGCACAGCAGTTCAGGCAGCATCCGAGGAGCAGGAAAATCGACGTTTCGGGCAAAAGCCTTTCATCAGGATTCCTGATGAAGGGCTTTTGCCCGAAACGTCGATTTTCCTGCTCCTCGGATGCTGTTTGAACTGCTGTGCTTTTCCAGCACCACTCTAATCCAAAATCTGTGTAACGTAAACACAGCATAGTGTTGCTATTTCTGTCATAGCTCAGCATAATTAACTGGTTCTGCATCATTTCAGAGGAATGTTAAGAGTCAACCACAATACTGTGGATCTGAACTCACAAATTGCCTAGAGAGATTAAGAGTGGCAGACTTTTTTTCCCTAAAGAATATTATTGATCCAGATAGACTTTTATGACAATTGGTAGTTTCGCATTTATTCTTAATGCCATAGGCATTTCATTACAGATTTATTACTGAATTGAGAATAACAGTGGGATTTCAAATCTTTTTTCCACAGCATTAGTCCTCTGGATTATCTGTCCCATAACATTGTCACTATGCCTAATAATGGGAGAGTGGGTGTCGATCTTATACTGAGACAGCCAGCAGGAAGGACTTTGATGAATAATTATGTTTGAAATGGAACCTTAAAGGGGCAAAAAGCAGATTGGTCGTCCTGATAGATCCATCTGGAAAATTACAAGTGTCCTGAACTGGGCCATCTCTCAAATGAACAAGCCAAGAAATGGGAAACTTTTCACTTCAAATTTTTCATTACCAAAAGGACAAATGGTCCTGAAAACTGCCATTGACATTTCACCGTTGGGTATAGGAATTTGCATATGTTACTAACTTCAGGAAAAGAGGCAGCTCTGTCATTTAAAAATAGTTTGGCTGAAAAAATCCTATTTTTCAATTGTAGGTAACTTATTCTCAGAAGTGGAGAGCGTATCATTCAAGACTGCGACCACTATTTTACTTCTTCCACGAACTGATTTTTGTTTGCGTTATTAATGCTGAAGTTTAAACCAGAATTATTAAAAGAGAGGATGTCCTCAGAACATTGTGTACTCATAACTTTACCAGAATGAAGTGTTTTTTTTTTACACAAGCAGCAAATATTTTCAGATTATGAAACTGCAGGAGGTAGCCATCTGTCAGGTGAGATACCAAACTGAGGTTAGAATACAAGCTGAAAATGTGTTGCTGGAAAAGCGCAGCAGGTCAGGTAGCATCCAGGGAACAGGAGAATCGACGTTTCGGGCATAAGCCCTTCTTTAGGAATGAGGAAAGTTTGTCCAGCAGGCTAAGATAAAAGGTAGGGAGGAGGGACAATCGTCGTTTTGTTGTGGTCTGACGATGGAGGAGTCCAAAGACCTGCATATCCTTGGTGGAGTGGGAGGGGGAATTGAAATGTTGAGCTACAGGGTGGTTGGGTTGGTTGGTCCGGGTGTCCCAGAGGTGTTCTCTGAAACGCTCCGCAAGTAGCCTGCCTGTCTCCCCAATATAGAGGAGGCCACATCGGGTACAGAGGATGCAATAGATGATATGTGTGGGGGTACAGGTGAATCTGTGGCGGGTATGGAAGTTTCCTTTGGGGCCTTGGGGGGAGGTGTGGGCGCAAGTCTTGCACCTCCTGCGGTTGCAGGGGAAGGTGCCGCGGGTGGAGGTTGGGTTGGTGGGGGGTGTGGATCTGACGAGGGAGTCACGGAGGGAGTGGTCTTTACGGAATGCTGATAGGGGAGGGGAGGGAAATATATCCTTGGTGGTGGGGTCCGTTTGGAGGTGGCGGAAATGACGGTGGATAATACAAGTCTCTCATTAAACTGACAGTTGATTCCGATGAAATTGTGAGTACACATTGTTCTACGGATGTCCATTCTGATTTCATCTCGGAAGTTATAATGCCTGTCCAGGAGGTTCTAAACGACCAAATTCAAAGAAGAGCAGGAGAGTTATGCCTTGTATTCTGACCACTATTTATCCCTCAATCAATACCACAAAATAACTGCTCCCTGCCACCAACTGGATTCATTCCTCTCATTGACCAACCAGATCGTACACTGTACCTGTCTTCATCTGTTCCTACTTCACCACCCTGCCCCCGCCACCCCCTTTATCTGCAGCTTCGCCCCACACTCACCCCCAGTCCTGAAGAAGGGTTACATCTGAAACGCCGACTCCTTCACCTTCTGATGCTGCCTGGCTTATTGTGTTCTTCAGTCTCCTGCCAGTCTATTTTTGATTCCAGCATCTGCAGTTTTTTGTCTCTAACCATTATCACGTTGCTGGCTGGGATTTTTTATGTGTGCGCAAATTGGCCGCTGTGTTTATTACCTTATATTGTGTTCAGACAAAGTGGCATTGGAGGTGGTCCAGAGACATTTTACTGGACTGATCCTGGTATGGAAGAACCTTCTCATGAGAAGTTGAATAGGTTGGGCCCAAATTCATTAGAATTTAGAAAAATGAGAGGCAGCCCTGTTGAAACATATCAGATTTTTAAGGGACTTGACAAGGCAAGTGCAGAAAGGTGGTTTTCTCCTTGTGGTGGGGGCATAATCTCAGTATTGGGGTCATCTATTTATCTAAGAAATTAGGAGAAATTTCTTCTGAGTTCAGTGAATCTGTGGCATACTTTACCACATAGGGCTGTCAAGACTGAGTCACTAAGTGTAATCAAAGCTGCAATTAATCAGTAAGGCAATACAGCGTTATGGGAAAAGAGCAGTAAAGTAATGATGAAGATTATCATATCAGGCATGATTTCACTGACTGATAGTGCAGACTTAATGGACTGCATGGTCTATTCTGCTCTTACCCCTTATGTCTCACTATCAGTGCGCTCATGACATCAGAGCATCATGGCATGTCACCTGAGGGTATTAAAATCTCATACTCCACTCAAGATCACTGGAAACATGCCCCTTTGTTGTAGCTAAAAGCTTAATAATTTGCCCCCATATACTTGCACATCTGAGGAATGCACAGTTTCAACATAATGGTTAACTGTAATAAATATCTGTTGGCTTCTTCACTACCACAACATCCAGTTCATTATGTTACAGGAGATAACTTAAGTATTGTTAAATCAAGCAAAATCTTGATGTTGGAGGCAGACTCAGTAAACATTAAGCTTCAGAACATGTTTAATTAGCTGCAAATCATTTTGAGAAATCAAGTGATTATGATGAAGATCATTTGGTGCTTTTACTTAAGAAACTTTGTTAACTAGGTGCTGAGACCACATGGAAGTCCTTGAAGCCTTGCCAATCAATCTTATTTCAAGGTTGTTGAATCTTGATATTATTGCATCAAGGAACAAGACCTTTGTAGTTTTCGAACAGTGTGACTTGTATGAAGAACTGTAATAAATCTAGCTGACCTACATCAGAACATTGGGTCAAAGTCAGAGCACACCTCGCAAATTTGACATTTATGGAAATGTTAAGTTAATATTTCTTGCGCAATCTGACATGACCTTTTTCTGCATTTACAGATATTTTATATCCTTTCTGTGTAACCACATAGTGAAGAATAAATTGAACTTCAACCATTTTTGTGCATATTTCCCTGTTTACTCTTCTGAAGCTGTTGACATGTTCCAGTGCAGTCTCATGGCCTTTTACAAATCAACCAACAGGCATCTTGTAACCATGAGACAAGATAATGATAGAGAAGAAGCTGTTCAACTATAAGCATCACCACTAAAGTCAACTCTACTCTCAGCCAATGCACACAAAAATATACAATCCAACATCAGAACTTACCAGGCAACAGTCAAGAGAGGGGATATTCTTGGAATGTATCCAATGTTTTGACATAGGAATGTGCAGGACTCTAACAAGACTTATACCCTATCTGACTGGTATTGGTTTGCATCTGACAACCATTATTTTGTTTTGCTATAATGAAGCATAAATCTTTATTCTAGGGTTCTCTGCCTGAAAGCAAGTCTGCCCGACTGTGTGATTATCTCCACAAGGGGTAGGACAAGGACACAGATCCCAAATCAGCTCCAGCCGGAATGGGGATTGAACCCTGTCTGTTGACATAAATCTGATCCAATCGGCTATCCAGAAAACTGAAAAGCTAACATTCACTCACCAAATACGTTTTTGAAATTTGCTGTTATTACTGAATGGAGTGTTGTTGAATTATAATTCTCGTAGGTGTTGGAAAATGGAACAAAGTTTTCTGTTGATGAACCATGAGTGGACCAGTTAGTCCTCTGAGAGATAATCTCTAAATGGCCATATGCCCATAAATAGATTGCAATTATGAAACAATCCAAGGCATGTGGAGACCATTTTTCCAACAAGGCCATTAAAAACTGTCATGAAAATCCATTTGTTCCCATATCTAACTTCAGTATTTTTAAAACTTTGCAATAACTTTAATGGTAGTAATTTTGTAAGATTGATCATTTTCTGCAGCTGCCTTTATTACTGCCAGCATTTTACTGAGATCTTTTTCTCTTGGCATTGATTGGCTATCGACTCTCTCTTTTAGTTTGAGTGCATACTTGTCTTCAGAGATCTTCAGTAATTCTATTGTGAGTTTTGTTGCTTGTTGAATAGTGAACTTGCCTGTAATTCAGTGATTGTGTTATGAAGGCTTCATAGAAGCATACAATTGCACAGCATAGAACAGACCACTTGGGAAAAGACCCTTGTCCTTCATCTTATCTATGCCCTCATGATTATCTAATTGCTCTTTTTTAAGGACTTAAGGTTTGACAGATTGTGGAAAATAGATTTATTCCAGGTTCTGTGGACATACCTGGATATTTTCTTTTACAAAATGGTCAAGTGAAAAGATATATTGGCGCATTTTTTTAAAATGATATTCATAGCAGTCATAATTTCAGTTATTTTCTTGGCTTGACATTTTAGAATTTATCAGTTGGGGTTTCATGATTATCTTGTGCAAACAGTGTTTTGCTCGGCAATTATTTGGCTTACAGAGTAATACTGGATGATGACAATTTCCAACATGAAAGTCCGTGCAATACCCTGGTGACTGCAGCTCACCACTTGCTTCTTCTGGAACTCCATTGTGGATCCCTGTCAGGAACGTCATAGGATATGCTCCATGGGCAGCATCACCAGCGCTTCCCTAACCCTGTTCCCAAAGCAGGGTTTCAATTTCCCTCTGCCTATCATGTCTGAGGCAGTTGACCGGAACTGCTTGGGGCTGCTCTGGATAGCCACCAAATACACCGCTGGGCCTCAAAAATGGCACCAGCGTCAGGGACCCCTGAGGTTCAGATAGTGCCAAGTACTTCCACATCCAGCTAGAGGAGTAATATAACGAGCCGAGCACCATAGTGGTATGTTGCATCAGCAGTGAGGTGCATGTGTGAGAAATGTTGCTGGGACCATGGAGAGAAACCATAAGACCATAAAATATAGGAGCAGAATTAAGCCATTGGATCCATCAAGTCTGCTGCACTATCCGGTCATGGCTGACATATTTCTTACAGCCATTCTCATGCCTTCTCCTGTCATCTTTGATCCTCTAACTGAACAAGAACATATCTACCTCTGTCTTAAATGCACTCAATGACTTTCAGCTTTCTACAGCAATGTATTTCATGGTTTAACCACCCTCTGGCTGAAGATATTCTTCCTCACCTCATTTTTACATGAAATTTGCCAGAATTGACACAGCCCTCTTTTTCAATACGTTTTTGACTACAGAACATATTTTTCTTTCAAAATAGTTTCATGTAATTGACACATTAATCTCTCACTTACAATGATGAGTATGGAGCATAGTCACAGAGCTCCCATGTCAGGAGTTGGACTTTCAGGACTCATCAGGTACAAGAAGGCAGAAGGACATGGGCCAAATGTACTGTTACTGGCTGCTATGGCAGTTTCCCAACACTGTTACTGGTGTCTGTCATTTTAATGGATGCCAGCTCAAGAATGGCTGGTTTACTCACCTCTCCTCCCAACCCCCACCCCAGCGACAAGTAATGAATTTAGAATTGAATTAGGTTCAATTAATGGATGTCAGTTAGAATTTTTAGTCTCAAGTTTTCCACATGGTTAGGAAGCTGCTTAGGAGTCTGAAAGTAAGCACCCAATATCTTATGAGGAGGGATTGAGTAGGACAGAACTGCACTCATTGTCTCTATCCCTTTTAAGTTCTGATTTGATTGAAACAGGTAAGATTCTTCGAGATCTTTACAGGGTAGATATGTAAAGGATATTTCCCCTTTAGGGAGAGTCTAGGATCAGGGGGCAGAATCTCTGAATAAAAGCTCACCCAGTTTGAGACAGGGATGAAAAGGAATTTCTTCTCTCAGAGAGAAGTGAATCAATGCATTTCTTTACCACAGAGAGCTGTCGAGGCTGGGTCATTGCGTATATTCAAGACTGAGATGGACAGATTTTTAATCAGTAATGGAATTGAAGATAATGAGGAAAAGACAGGAAAATGGAGTTGAGGTTGATTAGATCAGCCATGTTCTCATTTAATCGCAGAGCAGACTCAATAGATTCCCTACGGTGTGGAAACTGGCCCTTCAGCCCAACAAGTCCACACCGACTCTCCGAAGAGCAACCAAAATCCATTCCCCTACATTTACCCCTGACTAATGTACCTAAAATTATGGGCAATTTAGCATGGCCAATTCACCTGACCTGCACATCTTTGGATTGTGGGAGGAAACCAGAGCACCCAGAGGAAACCCATACAGATACAGGGAAAACATAAAAACTCCACACAGACAGTCACCTGAGATGGGAATTGAACTGAGGTCCCTGGTGCTATGAGATAGCATTGCTAATCACTGAGCCACCCTGCCACCCCAATAGTTTGTCTTCTGGTCAGGATGAGCAAACTAGCATTCCATGCAGATTGCACACTGCCAGGGTTCAACAGCAGCCAGAGGCAACCCTATGGAGGGCCACCTCCTTATTAATTATAGTCTTAAACAAGTTGGGGAGAGGAAACCTCCATGTCGTGGTGCCCTCATTACATCCTAGAATTCCTTTCAAGCTAATTACTGCTTAGCTTTGTGGGCCTGCCCGTGTACCTTAATGGAATATACAACCTGACTCTGTTCACCTCTTTGAAAACGTCAGGGACAGGTTTAGGAGTTGGAACACCCCCAACTTTTGTTTCCCAGTACTGTACAAAATGTTGTGGTTCTGTACACCGAGCTGGGAATTTGTGTTGCAGACGTTTCGTCCCCTGTCTAGGTGACATCCTCAGTGCTTCTAAGCCTCCTGTGAAGCGCTTCTGTGATGTTTCCTCCGGCATTTATAGTGATTTGTACCTGCCGCTTCCGGTTGTCAGTTCCAGCTGTCCGCTGCAGTGGCCGGTATGTTGAGTCCAGATTGATGTGCTTGTTGATTGAATCAGTGGATGTCCACTAGCCTACATATCGCTGGACAATAGACAATAGGTGCAGGAGTAGGCCATTCTGCCCTTCGAGCCAGCACCACCATTCATTATGATCATGGCTGATCATCCTCAATCATTATCCTGTTCCTGCCTTATCCCCATAACCCTTGATTCCACTATCCTTAAGAGCTCTATCCAACAATATAGGGTAATGTTAGCATGACCAATCAACCTAACCTACACATCTTTGGGCTGTGGGAGGAAACCGGAGCATTAAAGGAAATGCACGCAGACGCAGAGAGAGCATCCGACTCAACACAGACAATTGCCCAGGGCTGGAATTGAACCCAGGTCCCCGGTTCTATGAGGCCGCCGAGCTAACAATTGAGCCACGGTGCCAGAAAAATTCTGCCCCAGATTTTTAACACACCTGCCCACAGGGTGGATACCCACATGCCATTCCCGACTCTTGATTACAGCATCAGCATTGGAAGACTGAAGAGTCATGGAATGGTTACAGCACAAAAAGAGATCATTAGGCCAGCTGTATATGGTCTAGTCTACAAAGGAGCAATGCATCTCACGTCCCCTTTCTCACCTTCTTCCTGTATCACTCCAACTCTTCCTTTGCAGATAAGAATCTAATTCCGTCTTGAATGGGCTTGATCGAAGCTGCCTCCACCACACCCTCACTTAATGCATTTAAGTTCTCAACTTAAGTTTGCATCAAAATTTTTCTCCTTACGCCTTCAAATCTTCAAGCGTTCCTCCCTTCCAAAAAATCAGCCAACATCAGCTTTCTCATGGTTGTCCGCCAATTTTGTATCCATGGTGTCATTAGCTTTCTTTATTTCATGACCATTATAAATCTGTTGTGTGAAATTCCATGCCGAGTGGAAGTCCATGTACGCCACATCATCACCTTCATCAACCTTCTCTATTCACTCATCAAAAATACCCAACAAATTGGTTGAGAGATTATTCCTTAAATTACAAAACTTATGAAACTCAGAGGTTGTCGTTTAATGGTGTACATTTCTAGCGTTATGCTACACTTTATACTTTCGAGTAGACGAATACTAACTCCAGTTTCAAGTAAAAGAACTTAAAGTATTCAAGCTACAAAAAAAGGATTCCTTATGTTATTAGGTGCATGTGGACTGCTACTGACACTACAATCCAGTAACTATATATAAATAATGGAATATTGTTATAGTGGCGTATTATGATCATGCTGGCAACAATTTTTTGACTGCAAGTTTTTATTTAGGTTTTCAATTATTCAGATATATCAATTGAAAAAGACTTTCAAACCCAAGAAAGAATAGAGAAAGTGATTTGCAAATCACTTACAAAGAACAAAAATAGTATTTATATAACACTCTGACACATCGGTTCGTCATGTAAAGTTATCGTGCTTCACAGTCAAGGAAGCACTTTTGAAGTTTAA
Source organism: Chiloscyllium plagiosum (assembly GCF_004010195.1). NCBI lineage: Eukaryota > Metazoa > Chordata > Chondrichthyes > Orectolobiformes > Hemiscylliidae > Chiloscyllium > Chiloscyllium plagiosum. The sequence goes on along the minus strand of NC_057726.1, from coordinate 21,276,973 downwards.
TTGCTGTTGCAATGTAGGAACTATGATAACCAATTTATTGACCAGATCTTTGGAGATAATTCTCTGGTCTTCTTTTTTGAATTAATGTCATTTTATATTTACCATCCACCTGAACAACAGAATTTAATTCAGCCTCGATCAAAGAATTCAATAAAACAGTGCTCCCTCAGTGTCAGTTTTTGTTCTGAGGCCCTGGAATCAAACGTATATCAAAACCTTTGACTCAGACAAGCGTATTACCAACTGAACCATGGCTCATCATTCTATCGTGATTGATTAAACCTTCCAGATGTTATATGATTCTGTTACTTATTAGCAATTGTCTCCGGATTGTGCACATTTTCTCCCAAGACCTTATGATATTGTAACATATTAGAGGAATTACAGACAATAGGAAAACTGATGTATGATGCCCGAAGTTTGAGAAGCTGGACTGCTGCTGATATTTGCATACTAGTGCTCAGAATAGTTTTACAAATATTACAGAGACACATATAAAATTGGAGCAGAAGTGTACTGTTTAACCCCTCTGCCTTCTCAGCTATTTGATAAGATCACGTTAATCAGTTTCTGTTTCAGATTCCGTTTTCCTAGCTACCCCCAGCAACGCTTGCCTTGCCTTGCCTAACAAGAATGTATCCACTTTTCCTTAAAAATATTCAATATTCCCACCTGACTGCCCTTCTGAGGCAGTCACCCGACCCTCTGAAAGAGAAATATCTCCTCAGCTCTCTCTTGAAAGGATGATCCCTAATTTTAAAATTATGTTCTCTGGTTCTGCCCTCATACTTCTAAACTCCAGCAAAAGCAAGCCCAGCCTGTCATCATAAGAAGTCCCATTCATTCCAAATAGCAACCTAGCAAACCTCCTCTGATCTGTCCTTAATGCATTTATGTCTCTTGTTAGTAAGGAATCAAAAATCTTTGCTCAGCATTTGAGAAGTGGACTCACCAAAGGCCTGTATAACTGAAGAACTGCAGTTTCTCTCAGGACAAAGGACAGCATCCCATTAGCTTTCTTGATTACATGCAGTGCCTCCTTACTGGTGTTTTGTAACTCGCGCACCAGAACCCCATAATCCTCATAATTCTGCAGTCATTCTCCATTAAGTGTAACTCTGCTTTTTTATTCTTCCTGCCGAAGTGAGCAACTTCACATTTTTTTTTACATTATAATTCCATCTGCCAGATTTCTGCACATTCACTCAAACTCTCTACATTGGTCTGAGACTTCTTTGTGTCTTCTTCACAACTTACTTTTCTACCTAAATTGATATTGGCTGAAAGTTTAGCTGCCATTATTCCCCTCACCTAAGTCATTGGTGTAAATTATAAATGTTGAGGCCCCAGCACAGCACTCTGCAGGACTCCAATTATCACATCCTTCCAATGAAAGATCCATTTACTCATATTTTCTGTCTTTTGTCAACCAGTCAATATGTTACCCTCTACACCGTGAGCTTTTATTTCCACAATAACCTTTGATATAGAATTTATCAAATACCTTCTGGAAAACTAAGTGCTGTATTGTTGTCTGGTTCCTTTTTATCCACAAAGGACTCCTTTAAAAGACTCCCGTAAATTGGGTCACCATGTTGCTACTTTCATAAAGCTATGCTGACTGTTCCTGATTATCTTGGATTTTTCTTAGTGCGCAATTTTTTTCAATTCCAACATGTCTCCATGACAAATGTCAAGCTAAATGACCTATAGTTTCCTGCTTTAGAACTGGTCATCATAGTTCAAAAATAAGGGGTGTCCATTTAAAATAGAACAGAGGAAAAGAAAAATTATCTGAGCATTATGAGTCTTTAGAATTGTCTTCCTCAAAAGGTTGTCGGTGCAGAATTTTTAAATAATTTTAAGGCAGAGCTAAATGGATTCTTAATTTCCAAGAGGATAGAAGATTAACAGATTTATAGAGGAATGTAGAGTTGACGTTACAAACCGATCAGCCATGATTTCATTGAATAGTGGAACAGGCTCAAAGTACCAAGGGACCCACTCTTGTTCCTTGTTTGTATATTTTCTACCTCCCACCCTTTTTGAATAGAGAACATATATTTGCGACTTCATAGTCTGATAGAGCCTTTCCTGAATCTAGGAATCTTTTTGAAAATTAATACCAATGTTTTTACTATCACATTAGCAATCTCTTCAAAGCTTAGGCTGAAGTCCATCTGGACTCGTACAATTGCTAAAGTGCGGAAGCAGGCCATTTAGCCCATCAAGTCCACACCGACCCTCCAAAGAGCATCTCGCCAAGACCCACTCCCTATCCTGTCCTTGTAACCCTGCATTTCCCATGGCTGATCCACCAAATCTACACATCTTTGGACTGTATGAGGAAACCAGAGCAACCAGAGGAAATTGATGCAGACATAAGGAAAATGTGGAAGCTCCAAGCAGAGGCTAGAATTGAACCTGAGTCCCTGGCACTGTGAGGCAGTAGTGCTAACCATTGAGCCACCCATAGGCTCAGAGGTGTATCAGCCCACAGCTCTATAAGTTTGCTTAGTACCATTTCCCTCCTTATTATACACAGCACTGAGGCAGCTGCTGAGGAGGAAAATATTTGGAGAGCACTCTCTAATGATTATGTTAACAATGGCAGAAAGTAAAAAATGTGGTAAAACTATTATTCTAATTCTCACTTTAGGAACTACAGTAATGCGCATGACAGCTTTTGATGCAGATGACCCCAATACAGACAATGCAGTTCTGCGCTACAGCATCATTAAACAGACACCAGAGACACCATCTCCAAACATGTTCTACATAGACCCAGAGAAAGGAGACATTGTCACTGTAGTGCCACCTTCAATCTTAGACCGAGAGGTGAGTGAAAAGTCTATTATTGATTGTCGTGTTTATGTATTCAGTGTTTTACTGTTGAACTGATCTCAGTGGGATGTGTATTTGTGTGATTTAAATTAAGATTTTTCTTTCATATGGCTATCATATTAAAAAATCAGTTTCAGATAATAAAAGAAATCAATGAAAGCCATGTAGCAAGCAGCTCCAGCACAAAGCCCATTCACAGGAAATATATGAAGATGATAAAACCATAATCATCAGTAACACTGCTCATGATGAACCATTGTCTTTCAGATATTAAAAACAACAAGTTCTGTAATATTGATGAGGTTCAATTGCAACATTAATTCAACAATATAATTTATCTCGAGAGTACCATATAATTTGTTTTGTTTGTAATGTTAGTTGTACTTATCCTCCTATTTCTCTTCTTCAGTCAGATATTACAGTGTGGGAAGTTGACTTCTGCATGATGTTGCTCAGTAGATTGGCAGAACGTAAATGACTAGAATAGATCATCTCGCTATGTAACCATCTTCCTGTGAAATGTCGTGCTGCACTAATGTAAAGTTGCCAAGGACTGGTGTAAGTCTTGAGTGGAAGATTAACAAGTCCAAATGTCAGCCTTAACAACAGCTCTGTACCTCTGCTCACAGTTCCATTCCTCTTTGCAGTCATTGACTCATGGTGAACAAGACTGTTCACAACCTTAGTATCCAACACAATCTTGATCCCATATCTTGTCCATTGCAAAGGCCATAGAGTTTCATCTCCATAATGTTACTTACCTTCAACTTACTTCTGCTTGTCTACTGCTAAAATTACAGAGAGGAGAAAGTGAGGATTGCAGGTGCTGGAGACCAGAGTCAAAAAATATGGTACTGGAAAAGCGCATCCGATCAGGCAGCATCCAAGGAGCAGGAGAGTCGATGTTTCAGGCATAAGCCCTTCATCAGAAACTCTGCTGACCACATTCTGTTTGGTACAGACTCAGACTCACTGGTTATGTGTTTCTTCACTAATCTGCAGTGAATGTTGGCCTGCACAATTTAGAATTGAAATTCAAAATCATATATTTAAATTCTTTTATATTCTCTATCAATCTGTAACCCCATTCAACCCTTCTGTACCTTTGCCTTTATTTGGATACATTTTTCCATTATCTAACTCGAAGTTTTAACCATCTAAGCTGTGTGCTCTGGAGAGTTTATCCTCTCCTTGAAAGATATTCCTGAATAGTAAAGTCTTGAACCAAATATGACATCCTCTGAATGTATTCTTCTTTAACTTGAAGGTCATTTCTTTGATTATGCCACTATGGACTGCTTGGAATCTTCCCCATTTTAAAAGTGCTATACAAATGGAATTTGAATATAGATGCTATAGGAAGGAGAGGAAGGGGGGGCAAGAAAGGGGAGGGGAGTGGTGTTTTCGATTGGGGATAACATTGTGGCTGTATTTAGGGAGGATATTGCTGGGAATACATCCAGAGTAGTTATTTGAGTGGAACTGAGAGTTAAGAAAGGGATGATGACCTTATTGGGATTGTACGAAAGACCCCCCAATAGTCAGTGGGACATTGAGAAACAAATTTGTAAGGAGATCTGAGTTATCTCTAAGAATAATAGGATGGTAATGGTAGGGGATTTTTACTTTTCACACATAGACGAGGACTGCTATCGTGTTAAGGGCCTTGATGGAGAGGACCTTATCAACCGTGTGCAAGAAAATTTTCTGATTCAGTATGTGGATGTACCAACTAGAGAAAGTCGAAAACGTGACCTACTCGTGGGAAATAAGGTGGAGCTGGTGACTGAGGTGTCTGTGGGGGAGCACTTTGGGGTCAGTGACCCTGAATCTGTTAGTTTTAAAATAGTGATGGAAAGGATAGACCAGATCTAAAAGTTAGTGTTCTAAATTGGAGGAAAGCAAATTTTGGCAGTATTAGGCAAAAACTTTCAAAAGTTCATTGGGGGCAGATGTTTTCGGGAAAAGTGGTGGCTGCAAAATGTGGAGTCTTCAACAATGAGATAACAAGAGTACAGAGACATTTTGGTCCTGTTAGGATGAAAGGAAAGGCTGGTAGATTTAGAGAATGCTGGAATAGTGGTAAGGAAAAGGTGGGGAGCTACAGACAAGTGAGCCTGACATCGGTGGTGGGTAAGTTGTTGGAGGGATTCCTGAAGGACAGAATTTACATGTATTTGGAAAGAACTGATTAGGGATAGTCAACATGGCTTTGTGCATGGGAAATCATGTCTCACTAACTTAAGTTTTTTGAAGAAGTAACAAAGAGGATTGATGAGGGCAGAGCGGTAAATGTAATTTATATGGATTTTCAGTAAGGCGTTTGAATGAAGTTCCTCATGATAGACTGGTTAACAATGTTAGACCAAATAGAATATAGGAGAACTAGCCATATGAATACAGAACTGGCTTGAAGGTAGAAAACAGAGGGTGGTGGTGGAGGGTTGCTTTTCAGACTGGAGGCCTGTGGCCAGTGGTGTGCTCACAAGGATTGGTGCTAAGCCCATTACTTTTCGTCATTTATATAAATGATTTGGATATGAACATAGGAGATTTAGTTAGTAAGTCTGTAGATGACACCAAAATTGGAGGTGGAGTGGACAGCAAAGCAGGCTACCTCAGAGTACAATGGGATCTCGATCAGATGGGCCGATGGGCCGAGGAGTGGCAGATGGAGCTTAATTTAGCTAACTGGGAGGTGGTGCATTTTGGAAAAGCAAATCAGGACAGGACTTATACACCAAATGGTAAGGTCATGGGGAGTGTAACTGAACAAAAAGACCTTGGAGTGCAGGTTCAACTCTCTTGAAAGTAGAGTTGCAGGTAGACAGAATAGTGAAGAAGGCATTTGGTATGTTTGCTTTTCTTGGTCAGAGCATTGAGTATAGGAGTTGGAAGGTCATGTTGTGGTTCCCACACATTGATTAGTCCACTTTTAGAATACTGCATGCAATTCTGATTTTCCTGCTATGGGAAGGATGTTGTGAAACTTGAAAGGGTTCAGGAAAGATTTACAAGGATGTTGCAAGGGTTGAAGGGTTTGAGCTATATAGAGCGGCTGGAAATTCTGGGGCTAATTTCCCTGGAGTGTAGAAGCCTGAGGGGTGACCATATAGAGGTTTATAAAAACATGAGCATGGATGGGGTAAATAAGACAAGGTGTTTTCCCTGGTGTGGGGAGTCCAAAACTGGAGGGAATAGGTTTAAGGTGAGAGGGAAAACATTTGAAAGAGACCTAAAGAGCAATGTTTTCACACAGAGGGTGGTGTGTGTATGAACTGAGCTGCCAGAGGAAGTGGTGGAGGCTGGTACAATTTCAACCCCTTCAAGGCATCTGGATGGGTATATGAATAGGAAGGTTTTCAAGAGATATAGTCTGAATGTTGGTAAATGGGACTAAATTTATATGTGGTCAGCATGGGTGAGTTGGACTGAAGGGTCTGTTTCTGTGCTATACATTTATCTGACTCTATGTTGTTATGGTCTACCATTTGAGGTTTTATGCCTCATTACGCATTGTAAACAATTTGTATTAACATTGATTAGAAAACAAATCTGTCAGATTTTGACTTGACCAAATTAAAATGTAAGAAAGGGCATTGACTGAAGGCTAAATATTTTAGCTTTTCTGGTGAAGTGTGAGTTATGTTTAGCTTTTTGGAGAGATTCACCGCACGAGGTCCAGTGAAATTTCTTGCCATATCTGACTAAGTGCATTTCATTAACTACCTACCCCAGACATTTCGCATCCCTCACGTTTGGTTCTATCCCCATTGTCTATCACGCACTATTCCAAACTCACCATTCTGCTGAAAGACTGGCATCCCTTGTCCCTATGACATCTTTAAGAGTCTGGTGTGCAACCAGTCAAGCATTTTCAGTCAAGAGCTGCCATGCACAGTTCCTTGGCTTTAGCAGACAAGGGGAGACATGTGCCCCACTTTGCAGGCAGCACCTGGGGGGCTTGGTTCTGGAGGCTGTACAGGTTGATGCAGCCACAGGCTTGATCTGATGTTGCCACCTGGGTCATTGCAGTCTAATCTGTTTGAAGAAATAACCAACTGTACAGCAAGAATGTCAAGGACCTTCTCTCCTCTGCCACCATCTTCTCTCTGATACCTCACACTCATGCTCTCTCTGCTATTATACCCAGCTTCCACCAAGGCCCAAGTTCTTCCACTCTCACTAGTGCCTTCAACATCTTCCCCACTCACTCACCCTCCCAAAGTCCCATCAGCTCTAACGCAGCTCTCCTATGTGGTCTCTGTGCTGCCTACTTGCCTACTGACTTAGTGGGCACACCTCCTCACCTGCAGTAAAAATGGCAACTGTGCCATCCAATTTCATCTCCCTTAACCCCTGCCTTGGTCTCAATTCCAGGAGGAAAGCAGCCCACAATGGGGCTGAAAGAGTCCAGACAAATGGTAGGCTGCCTGACTCACAGCTCCTCCGTCGTTTTGTGGAACCATATTGAATTTGACTGCTCTAAGCAGCTTATTAATAGTGTCCAATCTCCTGGACTGGTATCACTGGCTGCCTTGACTTACTGTATTCTGTGATTTGAGCTTCGAATACCTGGCTGTTGGGACAAATTGCAAAAAGTCAGGGCATCAGAGGGATGCTGTGAGCATCCAGGATAGATTCAGAGTGAGTGAGTGTTCAGACTGTCAGTGAACTGCCTGCAGATGCAGCCATGAGTCCGTGAGCTGGGTGCAAGTCCCTGACTGCATAGAGTCCTTGCAGCAGCGTTAAAATGATAGTTGATGGTGGAGCCCGAGGGTCAGAATTGAAGTGTGGAAGTGTCCCATAAATGGATTAAAGATGTGACGTGAGGATTCTTAGAGGCTGGGACGTGTCAGATGCCAGGGTCTGTGATATGGAGTGTATGTGGCTGGTGTCCTGAGAATGTGCCCTGAGATGTTATCACTTAGTGCCCAGAATGGAAGTCCTTTGGAACAAGTGGTGAGCTGAAGTTGCAAGGCACCACATACATGAATTCCATGCTGAGAATGCTTGCCATGTAATGTGTTCAGTGCATTTGGTGAGGTCAGAAGTTGAATATGAATGAGTCAAGTTGCAGCATCAATAAGATGTTTAACAAGCCACTGTTCCCCTTCATTAGCATTTCACTGCTCTCTAGTGAGAAACATGCCTCACCGCTTGGCAAAAACATAAAAGATGGAGCTCGATATTCCCAACTTTGAGATAATCCTTGCAGGATTTCTTGTCTGATTCTGCCTCCAATATCATCATAGCTCATATTGCTCAGATTCGTATAAGGTGCTAACCTTCATTCTTTATCTTTTTACTGTTTTATGATCCCAGCTGATGCTATCACTGGACAGGTCAGATCTCAGACTGACATCTGGCTTGATAGATCATGGATTTTTGGTGATATTTAACAATAAAGCAAGTTTATTATATAAATAAATGAAAACATGAAATAAACCAAATACTTTATATATAGCACAAGTTTCAAGATTTTGAAAGTCAGATATCATTCCATTTATCACAACACCACCTGTCTTAGTAGTACTCCACCAGAGAAAGTTCCCTTTTGTATCAACTCAATAGGGTTTAACTGTTGCTTCAATTTCAGATTCAATTTCTGATAAGCTCTTCTTTGAGTTTTTATATAACTGAGCTTAGAATCTCTCAGTTTCAAATTACTCCTTCAGCATTTTAATCAAACACTTTTGGTCTGCCTGAAACTTTCAAAGTAAACCTATCTCTTAACAGTTTTAAATGATCTCCCTTCTTTGGGAGAAACTGTTTTCCACATCCAGCTTCAGCTGTGTCTCACGCAAATGGAAATCAAAGCTTTCTTCAAACCATCTGTGTTTCCCTGAAGCCAATTAAAGATCTCTCCAACTGAAGCCTAATGCAAAACATTGCTAAAAATAAAGAACTGAAGATGCTGGAAATCTGAAACAAAAACAGAAATAGCTGTAGAATTTCAGAGATCTGGTAGCATCTTTGTAAAGAAAGCTGAGTTAACCTGAGTTCTGAAGAAGGGTCACTGGACCCAAAAGGTTAACTCAGCTTTCTCTCTACAGATGCTACCACACCTGCTGAGTTTCTCCAGCAATTTCTGTTTTTGTTTCGTTGTTGCATTTGTTTATTTTGTTCGCTTATAAATGCTCTCCAAATGTGAACAGTTTCCCATTAGATTCTGAGAATTATACCTCTCAATCTGGTTTTCTTTAACAATCCATGACTTCAGAAGTCTTCCAAGTCGATGTTTAAACCCCTTCATGCACAATCAGAGCAAATCCCATATGTCAGTCAAAATCCAAACTCAAAAGTAAATAACACTAAATCACAGTCCTGACATCATATCTTCTTGCGAAGAATGGAAACGAATCTTTTAATTACTCTTCAAAGCTTACTGTTACACTATTTCTGTGTCATGTTAACAGTAGCAGCATATCCATATTTAAAAATTAAACAGCCATGATATTTTAGTTGTCCATGAGCGCTGTATCATGTGTTGCCCATCATGTGTCCTGTCATTGAAGTGTCTACAGTACCACTTTTTTTCTGTGCTCATGAATGATTTTCTAATCATAGGTAGTTCTTATATGAAGCAATGGTTGCATTCCTGTGCAAGCACATGTTCTTGGAAAATTGCATGTTAGAAACAACGCTCAAAGTGTTGGTGATGTAATCACATTACACCCAACCCACGTTTTAAAAGTTTGTGCTTTAGAAAAAGTGTCACTAATTCATCAATCGTGTTACAGTGAATTCTTATTAACGAAACGTGCGTATTAGTAGAATGACCTGTATGCAGTTGGGAATTTAAGTTCCAAATAAATAATCATAAGTTCTAGTCATGTATTTCCTCCAGAAATAATCAAAGGATTGTGGGCCATATAAATTGCAGTTCCTTCCATGTTGTTGTTGCTTTAAATCTCAAAATAAAGTCGAGCAATCTCAAGGCACAATGTCACTCTCACCAATGTGGAATATATTTTTTTGACATGTGGTCAGGTTTTTTGGTAAATAACAGACATGCCTTTTGAACTCCATCTTGTCATCTTGGAGGAAAACAGCCCCTACACTGATGTTGCTGGTACCAGTAGCCAGTTTAATTCTCTTCTCACAATCTGGCACAGCTAAAGACAATGCGATTGTCAGCACAGTGGTCAGATTTTCAAAGGCAGTTTGATACTCTGGTATCCATTCTAATTTCCTGTCTTCCTTCAACACCTTTGTTTGAAGTACACCATAACGCTGAAATTCTATTCAAACTTACAATAAAATTAATTCATGACAACATCGTGCAAAAGTTTGCATTTTGTCTTGTGTATGGGAAAATCCAAAATAGGTCATATTTTCACTTCACTTTTCTCAGCGCAGCTTGGCCCTATCCCAAATAATAGGCCAAGTTATTTGCCTTTGCTTTTGCAGATTCACTCTTAGGTAGGTTTAAACCAATTTTTTTTGTAGTTGATCAAACAGTTTAGTCAAGTCATATAAATGTTTTTCCTAGCTTTGGCTAAAACAACCAAATCATTGATTGAAACAGCATAGTTATATAGTCCTTCAATAGGTTATTGGTTAATCATTGGAACATCACTGGTGCATTGTTTGTTCAAAACAGCACGTCTTTGTGTTGATAACATCTACCAGGTATTATAGAAGGCAATATATATTTGGCTATATCAGTCAACATAACTCGCCAATATTCCTTTACCCATTCAAATTTTGTGATATAACTTTTGTGATAAATTTTGTGTCCAATTCATTCAAAGGCACTCTGGCATCCATTCAAATTCCCTGTCTTCCGTTAACAACTTTGCTAAAAGTACAGCAACAATGTTGACATTCTGTTCAAACTCACATTAAGTTCTCCAATCTTGGAACAGGATATAAATCCACTTTTATTATCACATTGACATTGCGATAATCAGTACAAAACCTTTGTGATCCATCTGGATTTGGCAGCACCATGATAGATAAACTCTAGGTATTGTGACTCAGTTCAATCGTGTTATTGTCTGTCATTAATTTAATCTCTTATCTTAGTTGAGATTTGAGATCTCTTTGGATTGATTCTATAAGGCTGTTATTTTATAGGTGATGCACCTCTCATATTAACATCACTAACATCCAAAGCAGTTTTCCTTGGCCAATTCCTGAAAATTAATTTATGATTCTCTAATAATCTTCATAAGTTATTTCAGTAGGTTACTGGATGATAAAATAGTATGCCATCTGAACTTCAAAGCACTTCCATATTATCCAGTCTGTTGCTGGAGAGTTACCTTTTGAATTCACAATGTCTGATTAATTCTCTAACTGTTCCAGAATTTACATTTCACTCTCTCCTTTTATTTTCCTCATGACTATTATCTTTGTCATCATATTGTTTTAACATATTAACATGCCGTTCCTCTGTCTGGACTACTCACTACAAAATTAGCACACAACATCAGGTTTTCGCCCAACAAGACTATGATCCTGCCCCACTAGCTACCTGATGAAGGGCAGCGCTCTGATAGCTTGTACTTCCAAATAATCCTGTTGGACTATAACCTGGTGTTGTACGATTTTTAACTTTGTCCACCCCAGTCCAATACTGGCACCTCCATATCATACATAATTAGCATCATTTTGTTTTGTTTTTTTGAATTCAGAAGGTCCAATGACCCTTGTATTTTATGGTTCTCCATAGACAGCAGAACTAATGCATTGACTTCAGCATTAACTTTTTGAACTTTGGCCTTTTTAATAGCTGTAGTTTTCATTTTTTATTGAACCCTTCAAATGCTTGTTTAGCCAACTCTCAGGCTTAATTCAATTTCTCTCTGAAACTTGAAACAGAAATTGGGAGAAAAGACTCTGAGCAAGTGAAATCATTAATGCATTCACACTTCAAAGTACAAATAAATTCACCAAATTATTCTAAACATTGATTATTCATAAATTTTATCAAGGCACAGTGAGTAAGAAATTACTGTGTTTTTACTGTTGGCTACATTTAAAAGACCTGACAAGACAAAGATCTCAAAAATTTTAATCAACATCATTTTTATTTCAATAAGACAGATTATGATGGCAACTATAGATAAGACATCAGGCATATTGCATTAATATTATGAACAAAAACTAAATTATTAAGTGCTTAATATCTGTATTTGTGTGAGAGCATAACTCTTACATAATAGTTTACCTAATAATGATCAGAATATGTGAACTGTGCAATAAATTAAGCTAATACTTCAAAGAGTCAAGGGATCATTTAATTATTGATTTTTGAAGCATTTTCCAGGATTGACCAAAAGAACCAGTGCTGCTATTTACAATAAATTGATTAAATTTGTTCTAATTGGGTATGGTTCACTATACCACAATCTCTCCATGCTTTTGTCCTCCGGTTTGTAATCATTTCGACAATTCATGTTTTACATAGACATAGAACATTACAGCGCAGTACAGACCCTTTGGCCCTCGATATTGCACCGCCCTGTCATACTAATCTGAAGCCCATCCCACCTACACTATTCCATGTACGTTCATATGCCTGTCCAATGACGACTTAAATGCACGTAAACGTGGCGAATCTACCACTGTTGCAGGCAAAGCATTCCATACCCTTACTACTCTCTGAGTAAAGAAGCTACCTCTGACATCTGTCTTACACCTATCTCCCCTCACTTTAAAGTTGTGTCCCCTAGTGTTTGCTGTTCCCATTCTTGGAAAAAGGCTCTCCCTGTCCACCCTATCTAACCCTCTGATTATCTTGTATGTCTCTATTAAGTCACCTCTCAACCTTCTCTCTAACGAGAACAGACTCAAGGCCCTCAGACTTTCCTCGTAAGACATTCCTTCCATACCAGGCAACATCCTAGTAAATCTCCTCTGCACCCTATTAATAAAGGTCAAACCACTGTAGGCCTTCTTAACAACCCTGTCAATCTGGGTGGCAACTTTCAGGGATCTGTGTACATGGACACCGAGATCTCTCTGCTCATCTGCACTCCAAAGAATCTTACCATTAGCCCAGTACTTTGCATTCCGATTACTCTCCAATGTGTATCACCTCACACTTGTCCACATTAAACACCATTTGCCACCTCTCAGCCCACCTCTGCATCCTATCTATGTCTCTCTGCAACTTCCGATTACTCTCCAATATGTATCACCTCACACTTGTCCACATTAAACACCATTTGCCACCTCTCAGCCCACCTCTGCATCCTATCTATGTCTCTCTGCAACCTACTACATCCATCGTCACTATCCACAACTCCACCGACTTAGTGTCGTCTGCAAATTTACTAACCCACCCTTTTAAGCCCTCATCCAGGTCATTTATAAAA
>NC_057726.1:21213614-21262567 GCF_004010195.1 Chiloscyllium plagiosum | reverse complement strand
CATCCAAATCATTTATGTAAATGACAAAAAGTAGAGGGCCCAGCACCGATCCTTGTGGCCCTCCACTGGTCACAGGCCTCCAGTCTAAAAAACAACCCTCCTCCACTACCCTCTGTCTTCTACCTCTGAGCCAGTTCTGTATCCAAATGGCTAGTTCTCCCTGTATTCCATGATATCTAACCTTGCTAATCAGTCTCCCATGGGGAACCTTGTCAAATCTTCCTCCCTGAAGTCCATATAGATCACATCTACTGCTCTGCCCTCATCAATCCTCTTTGTTCCTTAATCAAAAAACTCAATCAAATTTGTGAGACATGATTTCCCACGCACAAAGCCATGTTGACCATCCCGAATCAGTCCTTGCCTTTCCAAATACATGTACATCCTGTCCCTCAGGATTCCCTCCAACAACTTGCCCACCACCGAGGTCAGGCTCACTGTTCTATAGTTCCCTGGGTTGTCTTTACCACCCTTCTTAAACAGTGGCACCACGTTTGCCAACCTCCAGTCTTCCGGCACCTCACCTGTGACTATCAATGGTACAAATATCTCAGCAAGAGGCCCAGCAATCACTTCTCTAGCTTCCCTGTCAAAAAATATTTATTTAGTGCTTCCCCTATCTCCTCTGACCCCACACACAACTTCCCACTATTATCCTTGATTGGCCCAATTTAACTTTCGTCATTCTTTTATTCCTGACATACCTATGGAAAGCCTTAGGGTTAACTCTGATCCTATCCACCAACAACTTCTCATGTCTCCTCCTGGCTCTTCTGAGCTCTCTTGTTAGGTCCTTCCTGACTTCCTTGTAACCCTCAAGCACCCTAACTAAGTTTTCACATTTTGTCCTAACATCAGCTTTCTTCTTCTTCTTGACCAGGGATTCCACTTCCTTAGTAAATCACGGCTCACGCGTTCTATATCTTCCTCCCTGCCTGACAGGTACATACTTATCTAGGACACACAGGAGCTTTTCCTTGAATAAGCTCCACATTTTTAATGTGCTCATCCCCTGCAGTATCCTTCCCCATTCTACGCTTCCTAAATCTTTCCTAATTGCATCGTAATTTCCCTTCCCCCAGCTGTAACTCTTGCTCGGTGGAGTACACCTATCCCTTTTCATCACTAAAGCAAACCTGACAGAATTGTGATCATTGTCTCCAAAGTGCTCACCTGTTTTGTGGCAATATGTCTTTTTACTCACTTGATTAAGGAACAAAGAGGATTGATGAGGGCAGAGCAGTAGATGTGATCTATATGGACTTCAGGGAGGAAGATTCGACAAGGTTCCCCATGGGAGACTGATTAGCAAGGTTAGATATCATAGAATACAGGGAGAACTAGCCATTTCGATACAGATGAGTATCCCTAGCTCAGGATAGTGATGTTAACGACTCCAGCTTTCTCTCCATCATATGGATGAGCAGGAAATTCCCTCTCTCGTCAGTGATCATTGGCACTAATAAACCTGCTTGACAGCATTATAAAAGCATGTTTTTTTGGCCATCAAGTCTTGGGGTTCAACTCCATCCCAGAGCTTCCACCTCAGAGGGACACCATCCACAATGCCACAGTAATTCTGGCATGTTGACTATCATTCTAATTCAATCTATTCATAATGGAAGAATTTTTAACTTACTATTATTCTGTGTCAATTGTTTCAGAAAGAAATCTGATTAATGTCAATCCTTGGCTCATTTCCCAAACCTTGCAACATATCCTCCCCTTCATTATTTGTCCATTCTCCTTTTGAAAGCTTTGATTAAAAATATATCTATAATACACGGGTAGTTTTTCCACATGGAAAGGTTTCCCTATATTGCCTCTGGTTATTTTGTGTATTGTTTTCGTTCTAACTTTGACTCTTCCACTATTTATAAACTCTCCTAAAAAGCAGTGGAGCTGGTTATCACATTTCTACTTACGGGCTTTGGATAATTGAGCGGGTGATGTACACATCTTTGGCACCACCCTGATTTCCGATCTATTAAAATTGACCACTAGAGTTGAGCTCTGTTATTCTCATGTAGCCCTTCCCATGTAATGTTCTTGTTTTTGCTGAGGCCAAACAGTCCAGTACACCCAGGTGCAGAAATGGTAAAATGTGCTTCATTTTTTTCCAATTTATTGTGATTCCAGCTGAGACCTTTTGCTGTAAGATTAATCAGCCCCTGTTGGCTCGGTTTTCCCTTGTTAATGACCATATTGTGTTTGTCACTGTGACAAGTGAAGATTTGGAAATGATTAGTGACAGCAGGTGAACAGAGCCCTGTGGTTTTAATTTCCCCACATTGTTAATATTTTAAAATTTGAGAGGCGTGGGTTCAAGTCCCACCTGCTCCAGAGGTCTATAATAACATCTCTGAACAGGTTAATTAGAAAAATCATTTAAATAGAAACAAAAGCAATCCAGCCTTGACAGAAAAGGAGACCACTTTAAAATGACCGCTGAGCACAAGTTACCTGTACATCATGTGGTCTATCATACTTCAAGTCTCACACAATCTTTTCTGGTACAATCTCAAATGGAAACATAACAAACCAATTCTCCAAAATGACCAGAATTAAAATTCCTGCTTACTTTTAAGGTCATAAAATGGAGTTACTGTTAATAAATACTGGCGGCACGGTGGCTCAGTGGTTAGCACTGCTGCCTCACAGCACCAGAGACCCGGGTTCGATTCCCGCCTCGGGCAACTGTCTGTGTGGAGTTTGCACATTCTCCCAGTGTCTGTGTGGGTTTCCTCCAGAGGTCCTCATCTTTCCTCCCACAGTCCAAAAATGTGCAGGTTAGTTGAATTGGCTATGCTAAATTGCCTGTAGTGTCAGGTGAAGGGGTAAATGTAGGGGAATGAGTCTGGGTGGGTTGCTCTTCGGAGGATCAGTGTGGACTTATTGGATCGAAGGGCCTGTTTCCACACTGTAAGTAATCTAAAAAAAACTGCAGAAGCTGTAAATCAAAACCAAAAACAGGAGTTGCTGGAAAAGCTCAGCAGGTGAGGGATCACCGGACCCGGTGTTGAGAAACGTTAACTCTGATTTCTCTTCACAGATTCTGCCTGACCTGCAGAGCATTTCAGGCAACTGGTTGAGTTAATTTAGTTAAACTCTTAGATTATAAAATAAGACACTACCCTGGAAAATCTGTTTATAAAATAGTACATCTAAGTACACAGAATCATGCCACATAGCTAATGTTTTCTAGATACAAACTTCTTTGAAAAGCAAGTCAATGGTGAGGGGTTGTTTTTCAGAATGAAGGCCTGTGGCCAGCAGTGTGCCACAAGGTGCTGGGTCCACTATTTTTCATCAATTATATAAATGATTTGGATGTGAGCATAAGAGGTACAGTTAGTAAGTTTGCAGATGACACCAAAATTGGAGGTGTAATGGACAGCGAAGAAGGTACCTCAAATTACAATGGGACCTTGATCAGATGAGCCAGTGGGCTGAGGTGTGGCAGATGGAGTTTAATTTAGATAAATGCAAGATGCTGCATTTTGAAAAAGCACATCTTAGCAGGACTAATACACTTAATGGTAAGGTCCTAGGGAATGTTGCTGAACAAAGAGACCTTAGGGTGCAGATTTGCAGCTCCTTGAATGTAGAATTGCAGGTAGATAGGCTAGTGAAGAAGGTGTTTGGTATGCTTTCCTTTATTGGTCAGAGTATTGAGTACAGGAGTTGGGAGGTCATGTTGCGGCTGTACAGGATATTGGCTCAGCTACTTTTGGAATATTGTGTGCAATTCTGGTCTCCTTCCTATTGGAAAGATGTTGTGAAACTTGAAAGGGTTGAGAAAAGATTTACAAGGATGTTGCCAGGGTTGGAGGAATTGAGCTATAGGGAGAGGCTGAATGAGCTGGGACTATTTTCCCTGGAGTGTCGGAGGCTGAGGGGTGACCTTATGGAGGTTTATAGAATCATGAGGAGCATGGATAGAATAAATAGACAACGTTTTTTCCCTGAGGTGGGGGAGTCCAGAACTAGTGGGTATAAGTTTAGAATGAGAGGGGGAAGATATAAAAGAGACCTAAGGGGCAACGTTTTCACACAGAGGTTGGTACGCGTATGGTATGAGCTCCCAGAGAATGTGGTGGAGGCTAGTACAGTTGCAACACTTAAGAGGCATTTGGATGGGTACATGATTATGAAGGGTTTGGAGGGATATGGGCAGGTGGGACTAGATTGGGTTGGGATATCTGGTCGGCATGGACGAGTTGGACTGAAGGGTCTGTTTCCATGCTGTACATCTCAATGACTCTAATAGTAAAATTTCAGTGCTTAGATGCATTGAAAGTTAGCAAACGTATTCAAATCTGCAAAGTCCCTTAAGTTGACAGTGGTTGAAGTGTGAACGACTTCATGATGTGTTCCACTACAGCAACAGACTTTCTTATCGTAATGGAATTGTCTAGTTTAAATATTTAAACAGTTAGCAACATAATAATATACAAGTTAAATAGTATGACTAATAGGGTATTTCATTATTATCATCGTTGTTGGAAAATCCTGCAAGTTTCTCCAGTAAAAAAAAGTCTGTACGACCTTTATCTGAGGAAGTTGTATTAATCGTCCTGATCAACAGATCAATGTTGACTCTGAGTAGGAAACCAGGTTAAAGCATAGGATGATGTTGTGCACGCAACAGTAGATTGGATTTATGCTGCCATCAACTAATGCCTCTTACCATTGGTTATCCTTTAGCAATGCTATAATTTTCCTCAAACCTACTTTACCTTAGAGTGAAATATTTCAAAAGACCTTTGAATTCACAACAATTGACAAAAAGGTCAATAATCTCAAAGCTGCATTTTCATGGAACTTCTCTCCATTCTGAATTGTTCAAATTCAATCAATTGAAAGCTTTATGATTTATTTTCAAGCTTCCTGGAACACCTTGGCATGTTAAAGGTATTATTTAAAAGCAAGTTGTCCTTCATTTTGTTTTGCCCAGGTTTGAGAGACAAAACAGACGGAACTGATTTAGGTTTCTTCAGATATTGTGTAATTTATTGCAAAAAAAGATTCAAGGTATTGATTGAAGTAGAATAGACTGGAAAAATGAACATATATAATTAAGCTGAGCTGTAATGGAAGGAAAAAGGTACCACTTTTTTTAAATTGACCATTTTTGTATTTACTAAAAAACAACTAAGTTCTGCCTTATTCACCAGAGAAAATAAAGCTGCCAACTACCAACCAGTAATCAATCACTAAAGAGATTATAACTGACCTGTCTACAATGCATTGTGACTGACAAGGATACTGAGCCCTTAGGCTTACATTACTTGAATACGTCTGCTCCTCTCGACAGTGGAGCAAATGAATGGACACACAGATCCACAGAGGTGCCCAGCCTTGTAAATAGAAATCATTTTAGAAGTAAAGATGTTAGAAATAAAAACCTAGGGAAATGCTGTGTGTGTGAGTGATTACTGGTGTTGGCATTTATCTGAGGAGTTATTGCTTCCAATGCCTTCTAATTTCGCAAATGGTATACAGCACTGTGTTTAGCATTGAACTGCCATGCAGCATTGTAACGTTTACGAACCATATAAATTTGTTGTCATGAGGTCTGGGAATTTATTCAGCATGCTAAGTCTGTAGTGTCTCACGCACTATCTCATTAGTTGAATTTATCACTTAATTATTGTCTGCAATTGAATTACCATGAGCTGATTTACTATTCTTTTAAACCCAGTTCTTTTCTTTTGGCTGTAGATCATTACAACCCCAATCTCTGTAACTTTTGCATGTAATTTGGAGCTTTAAATTTATTTCTTTAAACAAATATTGAGCCTTTTTTTCTTTTATTCTGTGCTGGATTATCTAACATATTTGACTGCTGTTTTATGAAATGAAAGATATGAATTGTATGTTTCTACAACTTTGAAATCAGAACTTTATTTACATTAAAACACATGACATGAGAGGGACTGCTTAAAGAGTAAACTGATGGGTGACTGCTAGAGCATAAAAGCATCTAGATAAGCTTGCTAGTTGTCAGAAGATTGAAGGGCTCTCACATATTTATAGGCCTCATCTTGAGGTGGGTTCGCCTCCTCAAATCTCTTCTGTTTCAGACATAGTCCAAAAATGATACCGCTCACAGATACAAAAGTATATCATTTCTAATTTTCTTTCTCTCTGATAAATCCCTTCTAATCCCTCATTTTGCATTTCTGTTATGAATCCAGAGACCTCACCTCTTAATACATGCACCACACTATAAAGGATGAAATTTCACTTTTAGTGGCTCTAGCTCTTATTAACCATGAGTTTCACTTTCTGAACATTATTGCATTTTATGTCATTTTTATTTGAACGCTTTAGGTCACTTTTTGAATTAGCCTTGCAAACAAGTAGGAGCCACCTGAAATATGCCAGGAGTGTGTTCTTCTTTCCAGCATGTGTATGTAATATGAAATCTGATTATTTATGATTAAATAAAGATTAAAGAAAAATGAAAATTGGTGGCCATGATCAGAAGTAAAATGGAAAACAAATTAGTGTTCTTATCAGAACACTAGCATTTTAAATTCAAAAGAATAATGGGTCTGTCCTTTTTGGGTAGGCACCCTTTATTAGTATTTGAAATAAAGAATCCTATCAAAGTGTTTTGCTGCCTAACTTTTTCTTAGATGATTGACCTCCTGCCCAACCCTGGTATTTTCTGATCTTTTCTTGCTATTCTTTGGTAACTTATGATTTTCTTTTCATTGTTAACAAATGTAGACTGCTTGTCATCCCTGTAAGAAGCTTGCTCTTGCCAAAAGAAGCTGGAAAAACACAATCGCATGGGGTCCAATTCTCAACATGTAACAGCACTGCTAATGATCAGGACATAACCTTTGCAAAAGCGGCTCATGCTGTCATTGCTCAGACTGGTCTGATGCGGGCCTTTGTTCCACTCTAGCTCTCAGTGTTCAACCTGATCTTAAGTCACTTGAAAGCTACCAGAACTGCAAAGGAATCTGCAAGGGCAAAGTCTGGCTCTTCCATCTTTGCTGCAGCAGTGTTTCAAAGTAAAATGAAAAGTGCTGTGTGAAAATCATGTTGCTACACATCAGAATAAATGACTGTGCTTTGAATGCTGAGACATTGTTCAAAAGAAGAAAAGAAAACAAGTTGGTTGCGGAGCTTTATGGAGAAGATAGGTTTACTATCAGAATTTTAGTTCAGAAATATAATAATTGCTACCTCAAAATTGCCACTTGCTCTATTATGGCTAAAACTGAGCTGAGCACTCTTATACTTTCAAATTGTTGGCTATGATATGAACAAGCTCCATTCAGATTCCAAAGTGCACTGTTTCAATAAGAGCAATAGTCCGATTATTTTAAGCATACTAATGCAATTGTTAAAGGACAGATGGAGGAATTTCATACATTGGCTAATGTTTTTACTGCTAATATTGCACATTTTACATATTGGAGCTGCTATTTTCTTGATACTGAATTTTGATTACACTAGATCAAAGGTTGAATTCTTACCATTGTTTTCAAAACCCTTTATAGCTTCATCCCTTCCTATATTTGTCATTTCTCAACAGCTTTCTTGAGATATTGCTTCTCCAACCCTTGCTTCAGTGTCAGCTGCTAAGGCTTTGAAATCTGTCCCTCTACATCCCCGCCCACCCTCCATCTCTGCCTTTTTACCATTGTTTCGTCCTTTAAGACATGCATACAACCTCACCCTTTGACCAAACTTTCAACCATCTGTGTCCCTCTGTGACTCATTGTCTAATTTTGTTTTACAGAGCTCCTGTGAATTACCATGGGATATTTTATTGGTCAAGGCACTATATAAGTATAATTTGTTGCATCAGCCACAAATTGTGGGAATCATTGATAAACAAAATAGGGAAATAAACTATAAATCTATAAACCAATCATCAAAAATACCAAGTAACTAGATTTGCAATATCACAGGAGCATGGGCTTACTTGCTATATGGCATGATTTGAACTATTGCAACAATTAAAATCAAAGAAAATTTGTCTCATTGTATCTACTACCTTTTTCACAGTAAATGTTCAGTCTGGAAGATAGATGTAAGACAGGACTCAGAAGTACAGACGCAAAAGATGCACCTCATAAAAAGTTAGTCATTCCCTGCACAAGTACTCCAACTGCTTGGAGTGCATTCAGGTTATTTGCTTTACAGAAATTGTATTCCTCTGAGTCCTTAAGAACAAAAAAAAATCAATGTGCACTATCATTAGATTTAATGGTAGCAGAATGCAGGTACGCACTTATCCTTTATTGAAGGAGCTATTATCATCTTGTAAAAAGGTGTTTCTAAAACAAAAATAAAGAGACTAGGCTTGGTGACTGAAGGGGTGGAAGATCCATCAAATTATGCCAGTCTCTATATCCACTGCATTTATTGATGGCTGCATTTTTGAATAGTTGTAAAGATGAAATATAGATTCAATTTCTTTTAAAGTTTTGAAATTATACCGGTCATGTAATACTGTAATTCACATTGAACTCACCTAAATATTCTTCTGATTGCAAGGCATCACAATAGGTTTACAATTCCACTTGCAGATAAAGAAGTTGGAATATTGTTCCATTGGAAATAGGAGAAGGCATGGTCCATTGCCCATTTGAGCCTGGTCTGTCATTGAAATATATTGTAGGTGATCTTCTGCCTCAGTGGTATCTTCACCACACCATCCCTATACTACTTCATATCTTCAACACCTAGAAATCTATTGAAATCTGTCCTGAATATATGAAATGACTAAACCTTCATAGCTCTGTATGGAATGCAATCAGAGAAACCGTCACCTTGAAAGTGAATATTGCAGCCATCAAGCTACCAATTCATACAATTGGGCTGAAATTGAATGTAACTAATGTGCCTTGAAAATAAGGTTAAGCATCTCAAGAAAAGACAAGCCTGGGTGTTTGACCAAGTTATGAGAAAGTGCTTCCATTTTTATGGATTCCAGAACTACCATTGCTGCTGATTGTAGATTCTCCTGCCCAGAGATTTGATGTCAAGGTATGCCACACTTGTCTGTCTTGTGTCAATCTCGCACATTCGCTGTGATTAATCTGCATCCACTCTGTGATGTCCAGTCTATCTAATTCAACCCCTCTTTCTGCTACTCTCCACTTTAGCCTCTCGAAGAGATCTCTGCTGATCAACTTTGGCCAAACAGCTGAAATACTGACATTCATTTTTCTGCCTGTGACTTTATAAAGTCTTTTTGCTCGACAAGTTTCTATTCATTTCTGTCATGGTTTGTAATTTTTTACCACAAGTCTTAACATCCACATTTCAAATTTCAAAATCAGGGATCATAAATATAAGATTGTCTGTAATAAACCAAAGAAGGAGTTCAAGAGAACTAAGGTAACTGGAATGTAAGACTTCTACCACAAGAAGCGGCTGAAGTCTCATTATTACATTTGAGGGGAAAAAAATAGAGAGATATGTTGATAGGGTTGGATGATATATGACAGAATCTTGCACTACTTCTGGGAATAGTTGGAAAGGTAAGCAGTGGAACTTAATTGAGCAAGAAGCCAAAACCCAAGAAGCTTGATGGCAGGCAGAAAGTTTGCAGTTGAGTTCTCGGAGCTTTAAAGGGGGGTTGTGGTTCCCAACAGCAAACATCGGGAAGTCCTTGACATGCATCTGTATGTCATATCTGCTCATTAAAAGGCCAGCTCACTCCAGTTAGGTTCCCTTTCTCAACTAAGTTCTCTGTGAGCATACAACATGGACCTGATGATTTGTGATTGTATGGAATCTGCATGCAGTTAGTAAGGTATGCCACCTTTCTGGACTTTGCAGTTGCAATTATTGTTATGTCCTCTCTGGGGAGTAGTCTGTCTATACAACACCCTGACTGATATCAGGTAGTAGTAATGTAAATTGCATTGAACACAGAGAATGGCTGAGTGACGGAGGCTGGAGTGCACAGGACAAACTGGCCAAGGGTGGAAATCTGACTGGGGGAGAGAAGAAAAGCCAGAACTTTCAGCTGCAGAAGTCCACTTCAGGACCCCAAATGACTTTCCTGGTTTGTAGGAATGAATGTCTGTCCATGTGTCTTTTTTAAACATGGCGCCAAGATCTTCTACCAGCATAAGGTAGTGGTGAGAGCACCAACACCCTGCCCATTCCAAGATTTGCTAACCTTCCCTCACCCCCTTCCCATTTATCTCTCACCCCCCTTGGCTCACAAGCCTCATTCCTGATGAAGGGCTTATGCCCAAAACATTGATTCTCCTGCTCCTCAGATTTCAATAGCAGTTTTCCAAAGCATGATTTACTATAGCACGAGGTTGCACAGGAACATAACTGTTGTGTTATAGCAAAACGACCTGTGCTCCAGAGTAGAAGACTCCACCTATACAATGGGAGGAGTCTCAATACTGATATAGACCATTTGGGTTCAATGGTCAGTTTCTGTGCTTTAAATTTTATGTAATTAACATAATACTTTCAAGATTATACTTGGAAGCTGTGCTCAAAATACACAGCGGTAGGGAGTGAATTCAGCACTGAAATCTCGCAAAACAGCCAGGGAAATCTACTCTGGGGTCAACCAATCTGACAAAGGTTGCACAGTAAGTGGAATGGACAGGATTATTATGAGTCTTCTCCTCCAATCATGGGCTGGTTCTCTCCTGCACTTACTGCTAACATTTTCACTATGAGCCTGTTAGTAGTAACCAGGAGAGAGACAGCCTGCAAGTGGAGAAGCAGTGATTCGAGTAGTTAAGAAGGAGGGGAAGGAAGGAGTGAAACTAAATGAATTGTCAAGGAAGAATTTTGTTGGAGGTGTTGCTGAGGTTAGTGGAGGTAGAGGGGACAGGGTTGTGAGTTGAATATGTCAAAGCTGGGGTCTGTCAGGAGTTCAATTTGCTGAGTTTGGCATTTTGGAAGCATTGGGGAGAAGGAAACTGCAAGTAGGCAGTGGAGGCCATAAGATGATTGATAATGGTGATAGTGGCAGGGGTGGTGGAGGGAAAACAGAGGCTGTAAAGTGGGCTGAGATGCGTTGGAGCCTGTGATGTACAATAAGGGAGAGGATAAAAGAGAAGAGGTTGAAACTGGATGGATGGAGGAAGGGAGGGAAATGCTGGAGGATGGAGACAAGGAAGTTACAAGGGATGGAGTAGAGAGGAGGCTGCAAACCTGGAATTGTGGATGTAGGGAATGAATTCCTTGCAAATCTATCTGGAATCTCTGACTTAAGACTGCATATGTTCAGAAGTTTCTATATGGGAACAAAACAATGTGGATGCTTCTATGGTAACGAACACTATTTCAGTTGTTAAAAATAAATCTGAGATTGAGATCTGATATACAACATCTAGGATAGCAACTACATTGTTAAAATATTTTAGCTTTGTACATATATGATGGAAATATATTATCTGTAACTTAACCAGTCTGTAAAGGTATGTTTCGGATGATGAATTTAAGTGCAGAGGAGAGTATGTCAATTATTTTTTTTTAAATTCTTCTTTCTAACTTATGCCTTTTGTCTTGTGCCTATTTAATTTATGTGGTGACTGAGAAATTAATGCTTTCTTTGGGTTGTGTTGACTTAGGTTTGATGGACGATTGGGAATTATTGTGGGGATTGATGAATCCTTTCAATTCTGTGTCTGTGTGAATCAAATATTGTTTTTGTCAACACAAATGCAAGAAATATTGACTCAGATATTTTGTTCAGGATCGAGAAAAGTTCTCCCTGCTCTGATCGAAACAAAAACCTTATCTTTGGAGGATTTCTCTATGAAATGTTCAGGCCAAGAATTCATGCAGCCAGCAATAGTGTAGTTTAGTGTTGGAGTCATGCCCTTGACATCATTAGGTGCTGCATTCCATGATGTAAAAATCCACTTTAACCGCTGATGTGAAAAGATAAAGGGCTACAGTATATGAATAAGGGATTAGGGTGCCAGGTGGGTGAGGGGGTACTGTGCCAGATGGCTGAAGAGCTAGGATGCCTGGTGGGTAACAGAGAGGCAACTGGGTGGTTGGGTATATTGTCAGGTGGATGGATGGCTAAAATGGCCATTCTAAAAGTAAGTACTGAAAGTAGATTGGAAGAGTCAGTTTAGGAGGTTGATCCTGGGGATCAAGTGGAGGGAATTGGGTTAGTTCAGTACAGGTCAGGATTATACGGTCTGTGGGGAGTTGTATCAAGGGGAGGTAAAGGAGATCGAGCCGAAGGGGTGAAGTGTGTTTGGGGTTGGGTGTCAGGGAGTGTGGGGAAAAGTGGGGGCTGTGTGTGAGGGTTACAGGAGGATCTAGAACCAGGGATTTTGGGTCTGGATCAGGTCAGTTTGATTGGCGATTGGAGTGAACAGTGTCTGGTTGGATCTGGAGCAGGGTTTAGGAGAAAGTGGGTGATCAAGTTAGGTTTGTTGGATCTAGAGCAGAGTTGAGGGGAGGGATATAGGTGCCCAGGGGGAGGTCAATATGCATGACTGGAGGCTTAGTGTGAATGATTTGTTGGGGGGGGGGGGTTATGTGGGGGTGGTCAGTTGTATTTCTGACCAAGAGTTCGAGCCAATTTAATTCCTCCAACCTTTCCTACCTAACTCATTAGATGTGCAAGTTAGAACTGACTGAAGCCTTTGCGCAAACTCAGAGCTGAGCTTTCTAGACACTGGGTAATTAGCTCAGGGAAGGTGCAACCTACCAGCAAGTCCTGCATAGCCAGTGCCTCGGAACTTCTACATGGTCCAGATGTGCATCTTCCATGGTGTGACTACATGGCGACTGGAAGATCTGGGCCATTATCATTGTGTGACTGAATCACTTAATGAACAAGTTCATGAGAATGGAAAAGCAGCTCCTAAAGACCAAAAATTAGTCTTTGAGAAAATCTCAAGAACTTTCAACAAAATAATTTGTGCCCTGCTTGGATCTAAATGATACGTCAGTCATCTCTACTCCAAACAGCATTTTCAGATAATGCACCCATTCAGCTAATGGACGTCAGAGTATCATCAGGAGGCAGTGTCTCATAATTTGATGCAGATTTTAGTTTGAGGTGAAAGCGAGCAGCCATGATTCATTTCCTGAAGCAGCACTAGCCGAGGTTTGCTGTTGGTGCTCAATGAACACAGCAGAACTTCATCGGAGCTGTTCTGAGAAATTAATCATGACCACAGATTGGCCTCCAGAAACTGAAGTAATGATGTTGCCTATGGCCGACAAAAGTTGTTGAGTGCTTTTGCTGTCTTAGTGCATCAGTTTTCTGAGTACTGTAGATACAAATATTTTGCTGAGAGATTAATCTTCACAAGCAGGAGTTAATTAACAAATATAACCTGTGTGACACAAAGAGAAGCATGTACTTCACTTTGAAAGTGCTTCTGCCTCCAGAATATTGTTATTTAATCATTCAGCAATCCAATAACTGGAAAGCAGTGAAAAAATATAGATTTTATGCAGAACCAATGAATAAGCTACTGTCTTCTCTGAAATTTGGAAGGCAGTTATGAGAGTTAATGGGCTTTGTGATAAATTACCTCATTGAAGAAACTTTTATGTTTAAGTGAAGAACTTGCAGCTTACTTTTGGTTTACACAGTCCAATAAAAGAGTGCACTAGCCCAGTCAGCCATCACAGAGGTGGAGATGAGGCTGTGATTTTGGATCATGAGCAAGGGAGCCCATAGCATTGAAGCTGGTTAGTGTTGAAAGCGTTCCTTCAACAATGCACCAGTGCAACTGGGGTGCCCATTTCAAAATGGCGGAGCATTGATCATTGGGATGATAACATTGATGACCAATGTTCATTCTCAACAGCAGTGGTGTGTGGCTGTGTAGTAATGTGTCATACAGGGAACACAAGTCTGACACAAGTAACACTTTCACATATATTGCTGCACATCAGTTTTACAGGAAACATTTTGTACAACTAGCCAGTTATACATTGCAAACAGAAGTTCTTATTTTGTTTGTTCACAGGATATGGGCATTAGTGCCTAGGGCAGCTTTTGTTGCTCATTCCTAATTGCCCTTGAGAATCTGGTGGTGAGCTGCCTTCTTGAACCACTGCAGTCCCAGTTGTGTGAGGCACCCAAGGCTTCTTTGGGATAGCGTTCCAGGATTTTCATCCAATGACAGTGAGGAAATGTGATGTAGTTCCAAGTGAGGATGGTGTGTGGCTTGGAGAGGAACTTGCCCATGATGATGTTTCACTGTATCTACTGCCCCTATCTTTCTTAGTGGGAGGTGACACAGGTTTGGATGGTGCCATTAGAAGATGCTTAGTGATTCGCTGGAGTGCATCTTACAGTTGTACACATTTGGCATCAATGTTAGAAAGTGAATAATGATGGTGGCAAATGGAATGCCAGTGAAATGGGCTGCTTTACCATGGATTGAGTCAAACTTCTCGAATATTATTGGAGCTGCAATCATCCAGACAAGTGAAATTAAAAGCAACATTCCTAAAGAAATGATTTTTTTAGCCCCTTAATCTCATTAATGTTGATTTGCCTCGAGTAAGTCTTGTTCCACTTGTATTTAACAGAATACGTGGAGCAGGGTTTGTGCAATCTTGGTGAACCTTATGACCACCTTAATGCCATGCTATTCAGTGGTTTTGAGTAATTTATTCTTATTCATTCATGAACCATGGACATCACTAGCGGTTATTGCGCTGCATTTATTGCCCATCCCTAATTGCCCCTGAGAAGATGGTGGTTTATCACCTTCTAAACCAGTATAGTCCATGCTGGGTATACACACTGTTGTTAGAAATGGTGTTTGATCATGAAACAGTGAAAGAACAGCAATCTCTTTTCACCTCCTGATAGTGGGAGAGTGTTGGAGGGAACATGCAGCTGGACATGTTGACATATGCCTCCTACTTCTTCCTGTTTGAGATCACAGGTATGGGTTGAATTGGCGTAGACGTCTTGCAACCTACTGTATCTTCTAGATAGTACCCACTGCTGTCACAGTGAAGGTAATGTAGGAGTTACTGATCAAATGGGTTGCTTTGATGTTGAGCTTCTTTAGTTCATTTGAGCAGCATTCTGCACAAATGGTGAATATTTAATCACACATCTGACTTGTATCTTGTAGATAGTGGGCAAACAGAATTTTGATTCCAGAGATGAGCTACTCAATACTGAACACTGTAGACAATAGATACTTTTGCTCTTGCAGCCTTATTATTCGAGACTGTTCAAGTTAAATTTCTGGTCAATAATGATCCCTAGGATGATTATTGTAGGAGATTGTACTAGTAACGATGCATTTATAGCAAATAGGTACTTAGATATGTGTTTGGCTTGAGATCATTTTCATCTACATTTAGTAAAATACTTTTTTGTTGGAGAGGGATTTGGAAGAGGAGTCTGAGTCCTCCTGTGTTGACGAGCACAAATTGATCTTTTTTTGGAGCTCCTTAACCACACGGGAGAGGCCAGAGACCACTCAGAATCTGGCTTTCATGCGGTGCCCAGTTGCCCCCTTAATCACAGCTCAGATTGGAGGAGAGGTCAATGACACTCTACCTATCCAATAAAGTACAGGATATTGAGATGTACTGTATTACTATGGTTACATGCAACATATACATCAGTATTTACCACATCCTTCCTGACCTATACATCCAATCCAGTGAATGGATGATCAGTGATGAACAACTTCTTGATCCACCTTAAGTCTTCCCATTATCTCATGGTGTTTAGCAGACCCTCTAATATCTGTCCTTGGACTCTTAGGATTATTGACTAAATTCCAACACCAATTATTATATCCCTTTGTAGACATTTGCCAGTGCATTGTATATTTGCTTATTACTATTGACTTTTCAAATTCAGTCATACAATTCATATCCCTTGCTGATCTTAGTACAGAAGATTAAAAGGATGTTAATTTTTACCAATTGTTATAAATTTGTAATTTCAGCTCTAATACAAATTTATTTACAAAGTTACACGTAGTTAAACCTAATACTATCATTCTGTGACAAAGCTGACAAATTTGTGAGCAGCTTCCCTCTTATCTGACTCATAATGCGGCAGTTGTTTCTTCTCTTGGGGTCATAGTGGCTCTGCTTCCAAATTGTTGCCCCCCCACCACCACCACCACCACCACCACCCCTGCTTCGTTATTTGTCCCTCTGAACTCTTACAAATTTATCATGTTCATATCTTTTTGTTCTAAACTTCTTGCTGACAGAGATAAAAGTTAATTCAAGGATGTTCCTCAAAACTAGTCTCTGCATCCAAGAAATGTAGTCCCCAATATTTAATAAATTTACACTTCTATTGCATAAATATGCATCTACCCTAACATGTAATTATTATTTTAAAAGCCTTATCTCAAGTAAGTGAAGCTTTCCCTTTTTATTTCATATAAAAATTGGAAATCTCAAGTCAGATGGTTTTTATCAGAGCTGCCTTATCAGAGACTTACTGTCTACATTCAGAGACATTGAAGGATATGCGGCCATGATTTGAGCTATATGAAATGTTGCTTCAGCTACAATTTCCTTCAATTGTGTGTCAGTTAAAAAGAAGACCCTTAATACCTATTTTTCATATTCAAACAAGGACAACTACAACGCTTTTATTTTTCCATTTGTGTTTCTATCTCCACTTTCTTCCCTCTACTCATTCCCTTACCTTCACTTATGCTGGGACCCAGGCAGGAGGAGGAACAGTGTTTCAGCCAATTTCAAATAGTCATTTTCAATGGTGTTTGTGGACAGTGATTCTTAACAGTAGGGGTTCATCAGCCAGGTTATATATTTCTGTCATTCCACATTCATGAACGTGCACTTTCCTAGCAGAATAATTGGGAAGTGCTTGCTGACTTCTAATGTCAATATTTCTGGTGGAGATACCTCATTGTACTATGGATAAATTGCCTACCCTGCTTTTCCACTTGTTAAAAAGATGCATTTCAATTGCTTCAATCCAGATTCTGCAGAGCCATTGCATCATCTCAAATACGGTTAACTTATTAAGATCTACATTTTATGAACTGACTTATTGATACATTCCTAACCAAGCAGTTCAGAGTACTGGGGACCTGCAGGGGGAGGGGTGGGAGTGGTTCTCTGATGGAATTCAGTTACTGAAATATTGTGTGTATACAGCTGTGTGGAAAAAGTTGAAGCAATTAGAAAGGGAGAAAATGAGACTCACCTTTGTATCGAAAATTCAAGAAGGAGAGATTATTAAGGGTGGTGATGGATTTCAGGAATGTTTGAAAGGCTAACTATGATTCACTTGTCCCTGGAAATTCATTTCAATAGTTCAGGCTTGAGGCATTGTTTCATTCTCTAATTCTAAATATCACTAATGTCCTTTAGAGAAGGAAATCTGTCATCCTTACTTGATCTGACTAGCATGTTACTCCAGAACCACAGTAATGTGGTTGACTCTGGGCTATTAGTGATGGGCAATAAATTCTGGCCTAGATAATAAAAAGAATTCTCATGTATTTTCTTGATATGACCCTCCTTGTAAGACACAGTATAATTAATACCTTGAAACATAATTGCCTTCTTAGGATCAGTTAATAGGAACATTAACTATGGGAAATATTTAGAATAGGCAGATTGTGACTTCAGCCAGAATGGAATGCTGATTAGATGTCAACCTTGCCATTCCAGTTAACGCTGTCTGTTTGACATGCAGAGTTCAGCAGCAGGACAGACCCCCAACTGTTAATCACAGGTAGTTTTTCTATAATGCGATGGTTGCAACCCCATGTTATAAAAAAATTGCATTTTAGAAAGAGCGCTGAAAGTGTTGGTACTGTGATCGCATTACAGCCAACACACGTTTTAAAAGTTCACACTGTAGAAACAACATCCCCAATTCATCAATGGCACTGCAGCGAATTTGCATTGACAAAACGCGAGTTATAACAGAACGACCTGCACTTAAAGGGACTATCAACCACATGCAGGTTTGCTGATGATTAATCTCTGTTTGGGTTTATCAAAGTGCTGGGTGTTTTGAAGAGTTGGTTAATGCTGAAATCAACGGGGAGGGCTGTTGGCCGTGCAGGAAACTTGACAATACGGTCTCTGCTCAGGCCACTTTCTCGCAATCATAGGTACTGCAATCATTCTTGTCATGCTGTGCATGAAGAAAATGTGGCATATTTTGTGTGTGTGTTTGTGTGTGTGTTTGTGTTTGTTCATCGCTTGATAAAGGAGATGCTCATAGAACTCTGTTACCTCTTGAAACCAGTCCATTGGCCTCGGAGCAGGGTCAGTGTCCCATTGTCAATGTGAAGCTTTGACAATTGGAGAAAAAAAAGGTATGTCAACAATTTTAAAATGTGGATTCTAAGGGTGAACTGCTTGGAAAAGAGAATGAATTAAGTCCTGAATGAGGCTGAAAGAACAAGGGAATTCTTAAAATAAAATCAAAAGATGTTATCTGTGCAGAAGAGTTGAACTGTCTAATCATTACTATAAAATTTCAGAAGCAGTGCAAGAGGCTGACGGTGAATGATGTGACTGGATGTTAAAGATTGGTTTTTGCCAGCTCCAGAAATAAGGCCAGCCACATGTTTTGATCAGAAAGTTTGCAAGACCATGGTCACTTAAGCCATGGCACCTATGCAACTTGCCATTGCCATTTAACCAATGGCATGGCCTGTGGGCTAAAAATCTTTATCGGATTGGTCAAAAATCAATTTATGAAGTTTCCTCTTAAGGTAGTCCACAGAATAGATTTATTCATATCTATGATTTTGTGACTCAACAGAAGCTACTGGTATGCTTGTTACAGAATTGATTTGAACTTAATTTCTGATCCAAGTGGTGCCTCACCTTTCATGGCTGGGGAAAGTCCATGTGAATACAGAAGGAAACAAATAATTGACAGGATTTCAGTTCTATCCCCACAGTTATTCCTTAATGAATGGATTATTGGAACAATCTTAGTGTAGTAGCATCTCCTCTAATCTCTACATTTTGTATAAACACAGTCCCAGAATGAACTGTCAGTGTATACTTTGTAAACTGGTGTGGAAACCACTCAGCTTCATCACTATGTTTAACATGTTCTAAATGGAGTCTTTATATTTCACTCCAATGGCAGTAGGAAATGGTTAGCAGCATACTATGGGTGCAGGGCCTTGGAGAGAAATCATGGACCCTGGTGCTTCTCTGGTATCTGGGCTCCTTATTCCCACCATCCTTTTGCCCACTACAACCTCCCTTAACTCTCCCTCACAATTAGGTGGAGTCAGTTCACATGAAACTGCGTCAAAGCCTATTTGTGCTTCAGAGTTAAACAGTCGAAGCCAACTGGATTAGCTTTAATCAAGAAAGATTGTCTGATTTGAGCAGTTTTCACAAACTTTCCTTCTTGCACCCCAGAACTAGCAGCGTCCCTAGCTATGCAGTTCTAGTACAACTACAATACTGGCATCAACCAAACAATGTAAACAATTGCCCAACTGCCCTGTCCATCAAAAGCTGGACAAATTCACCCTGGTAAATTACTTCCCTATCTACCTATTCTCAATCATCAACAAGGTTACATAAGGAGTTGTTGACAGCGCTATCAAGCAGCACTTACAAAGGACAACTTGCTCACTGACACTCAGTTTGGGTTCAGTCAGGACCACTTGACCCAAACATAGACAAAAAAGCTGAACTTCAGAGGTGAGGGATGAGTGACTGATCTTGACATCAAGTTAGCTATTGACTTTGTGTGACATCAACAAATACTGATAAAGTTAGTATCAATGCAAATGAGCAGGAAAGTTATCTAATGCTTGGAGCCATACTAGCACCAAACATTATGGTTGTGGTTGTTGAAGATCAATTATCTCAACTCCAGGACATCTCTACAGGAGTTCCTCATGGTAGTGTCCTAGGCCCAACTATGTTCGGTTGCTTCATCAATGATCTTCCTTCCATCGTAAAGTCAGAAGTGGGGATATTTGCTACTGATTGTACAATGGTCAGTACCATTCACAACTCCTCAGTTATATAAGCAGTCCAAGTCCAAATGAGCAAGATCTGGATAATATCCAGACTTGGGTTGATAAGTGGCAAGTAACATTCACATCATACAAGTGACAGGCAATGACCATCTCCAACAAGATAGAATCTAACCATTGCCCGTTGGCATCAGGAGCATTCGCGTCACTCTGTCCCCCACTACCAACCACGTAGTGGTTACCATTGACAAGAAATTGAACCAAACCAGCCAAGTAAATACAAATAAATAAATCATTGCAAAAAAAAAGTCAGAAAATATGACTTCCATAGCAAATATCTCACCCCCTGACTCTCTAATCCTTGACCACTATCTACAAGGCACAAGTTAAGAATGTAATGGAATATTCTCCACTTTCCTGGATGAATACATTGCAGCAACCCTCAAAAAGCTCACTATTATTCAGGACAAAACAGCTTGTCTGACTGACATTCCATCTACTAGCTTCAACATTCACTCCCTTCACCATCAATGCACAGTAATGACAGTGTGTACCATCTGCAAGGTGCATTACAATAAATGACCAAGATTACTTCAACAGATTTTTCAAAACCTGTGATCTATACCAACTATAAAGACTGAGCACTTCCCACATGGGAAAAACACCACCTACAAGTTCCCCTCCAAGCCACACACCATCCAGACTTGGGACGATATTGTCATTCTTTCACTGTCACTGGGTCAAAATCCTGGATGTTCCTACTCTCCACAATTGAAGTGGTTCAAGAAGGCAGCTCATTCGCCAAGACAATTATGGTTTGGCAATAAATTTTGGCCTTGCCAGCAATCTCAATTTTAATTTTAGAAATCATGATTTTGTTATTGGATACTATCAGAAAAACAATACATGACTGAATATACTGTGATTATTATGTCTCTAGTTTTGTCTCAAATGCAAATATTGTGACATGACTGAAAACACTTTTGGATGGAGATTCACGTGTATTTGCAGCATGGTTTTCCTCTCAATGTTTCAGGAAAATTTATATGAAGCTCACTTGGTAAGGATAATGATTGTCCCATTGTTGTCTCCTGTATGTAGTCACAGAATTACCATGATTGCTGGTCAAAGATTACCAGATGTATTCCAGAACTGAAGGCCATGCTGCTCTCACATTTGACAGCCTGACTTCCTGACCAAACCCAGTTGACAGTGCCCCTTTCCCACTTCCTCGCACTCTGGCAACCCTTGTTAACCTTCTCTCACTCAACAGCCACTCTTTCCCTTCATTTTTGGAATTTGATAGTGACCCTTCATGACCTCTTCCAAATTGACAGTATCTCTTCCTAATTTCTTCCTTCTCAATGGTGACTTTCTATCCGCCTTCCACCCAATGTCATCCCTTCCTGCCTTTGTCGCCTCCACTCAATGGTGACCTCTTCTAAACCCATTTCATTTGGTATTTTCTGTTTCTGCCCATCTCACACTTGACCTCATCCCTTCCTGCCTGTTTGCCACTCAATAGTGACCATTTCAGACTACCTCCTGCTTGACATTCTTCTTGTGAGTGCTGATTTGTAGATAGGGCTTGAGAGACATTGATTGGGTGGTAGTGAGGAGGGTTTCGGAATGGAAGGAAGTCAGGAAGTTTGGCAGTCAAGCATGGACTTGTGAAAATTTGATTTAATTAGTATAGAGTAGGGACAGAAGAGCTGGAATATTGAGTCAGGAAACTGGGATGGAGGAAATGTAGTTATAGCCATTAATGTCCTGCAGCAATAGGCACTTTGTGTTTCTTCACCTTGCACTGAAGACAGTGTCCACTGATACTAAAGCCCAACAAATAAAACCCTGCTCACACAAAGTAAGCAAGAAAAGATGGAAAAGGAATTCTGATGCTTCCTACTCAACAAATGATTGTTTTGTTCTTGTCTAAATTAGCCAATCTGGCATGTAGACCATCCCAATTGGCAGGTTACTCAGCCAATGTTTGTTACTATTCGAACCTTGTAGTGGAAAATATTTACTTGAGGTAATAGTTCTGAGAAATTTTGTGTCAATGTCACATTAGCTCCACCCATTCTGATGATGCCACATAGTCTTTGGTGACAGGTAATTGAGTTCTATACCAGCCTTCTTCGGGAGCAGATGTACAAGACAGCTCCTGAGAGTCCTTCGTAATTATGCCTGGCTAATAATGTAAACTGTATTATCGTTGTCCTGCAATTAACCACCTTGTTAACTAAAACAAGTGCCTATTCTCTTTAGATTCACCAGTAGTCTATGTTCTACCATTGATAATTAGACAGGTCTTAAACATAGTACCGATAAAAGAAGGTTTGTTGCAGTGAACTATCTCAAACACCCTGAGCCCAGTACCACATGCAACAGCGTTTGCAAAAAACTACAAGGGTGCTGGAGGAACCTCTTCTCCTGGACTTTGGACAGTATAAGTGCTTTGGACTCTATTAGCATAATGGAAACACAAAAATATTCTCTTTATTGTTGGGATACTCCTGTTAAATTGATAGCAACTCATAAGAAGCATGAAGTCAAGCTTTAGCTTTTATGAATTTTAAGCTACAGGTTACAGGAACACTGCTGTGACTTTTATTTACCTAGAGAAGTAGTAAATAAAGATTGAAAGATTTAGGAAGTGAAATGTTTTCCTGCAGACTGTTAGCTAATATACATCCTGTTAGCATTCATTTCAAGAGGGCTAGAGTACAAGAGCGGAGATGTGCTGCTAAGGCTCTGGTCAGATCACATTTGGAATAATGTCAGCAGCATTGTGCCCTGTATCTAAGGAAAGATGTGCTGACATTGGGGGGGGGCCAGAGGAGGTTTACAAGAATGATCCTGGAGATGAAGGGCTTGTCATAAGAGGAGCAGTTGAAGTCTCTCATTTGCACTCCGAGTTTAAAAGGATTGGTGGGGCACGGGTGGGAGAAGGTATTTCATTGAAACTCAAGGAACATGGAGAGGCCTGGATAGAGTGGACATGGAGGAAATGTTTCCTCTAGCAGGAGAGACCAAGACTCAAGGGAACAGCCTGAAAATGAAGGTGCAGTGAGCTGTGGAGGCCAAGTTATTGAGTATGTTTAAAGCGGAGAAAGATAAGTTCTTGATTGCTAAGCTGGTCAAGGGGGAAAGGCAGGAGAATGGGGGTTTGAGGAACATATCAGCCATGATCAAATGGCAGAGCAGACTCAGTCAGCCAAATGGCCTATTTCTACTCTTTTATCTTATGGTCTTTCTGGTTTTATATTTCAGCATTGAGTCTTACATTTTTTACAATGAATACTTACGTATTTTTTCTTAGCTTCAATGTCATGAACTACCTCACAAATTGAATCTCATAATCTTGGTGAAGCAGAGTGTTACTTTACCTATCTGAACTGAGAAAATTTTAACAACATTCATAGCTTCTTAAGTCTAATGAATAGCTATTGCATCATCCCTTACAAAATTGACCTCTCTAAATTTATCTCTTTAGTAGTTGGATCTATCACTGTTTCAGACTTATATTGTGCTTCCTGCAAGTCTTTATTACTCTTCTTGCAAAGCACAATAGGCGGATTTGTTAAATAAAATGTGCTGTGCAAATATAATGTAGTGCTGTTGATAGCTTCACCACTAGCATTTCTTCATTCATAAATCTTTGACCCCAATGGAATTCAAACATCTCAATCCTTAAAGCTACATTCTCAAAGCTAATTTTGCTTTTGTGCCAAACATTTTACCTTTCAGTAATTCTACTCTCTCCATAAAACTCAAGTCTGGCCAATACTATTCCTTTATCTGTGGCTATTCTAGCACTGCTTTTCCATTCCTTGATAAGTTAAAAAGGAAATAAATTTGTGTCAGGTACATGGTACTTCTGTCACCTTTTTTCCTCCGTCTCCATCTCTCTTCTCTCTTTTTCTTTAATTCATATTATCAGGCCTGTAATACGTTAGGTTTCTTCTGAAATGCAAATGCATCATTCTGCCTACCTTTTAATGCTCCTCTCTAACATTTCAGTATTCAAATCATGGCTTAGCCTTGTAGTGTGCAAATGTATTCTTACCTCAAGATGATCAAACTCCCTGGACTAAATTTTCTGCAAATCAGTTTAACTTGGGAGCCCTTTAAAAATAGCAGCTGAGATTTCTTACCTCATCCCCAGGCTTTCCAATCTTTGAGATTGCCTTTTAAGGGTGTGGTTGGTTTCAGTCAAAAGCCTGCATCCATCCCACCAAACCTGATAGTCGGATGTGATCTCAACCAAGAAAGATCATGAAGCTTGACTGGCAGTCCAGGTAACCATTAGAGAGGTGAAACACCTGATCTACTGCTTGATTAACAGCTCTCCATCATTTTCACACTTTTTTGTTCACAGAAAGTGAAAAGGTTCAGTGCCTGGCAATTGCAGTAGTTCAAAGGTTAAAGAGTCTGGGTGATTGGCATTTTCTTTGCCCTTCTTTGGAAGGTTTATAGTGGTATGTATCGGCAAATTGTGTGGGGATGAGGACTGGAGACTGAGACAAAGTCCCACAGCACCAGGTAGGCTATTGAAACAGCTCACCTCTGCTGCGGACAGCCACCGTATCTGTGTTTGAAAGATTTCCGGGGATGGCATTTGACACTCACCCCCAGCTATGTAAAATCGTGTTTCCTGATTTGTTTTCTTCCTGACAAGGGTGCGCAAAGCTGGGAAATTTCCTGACTTACTCTCACTTTATTAAAGATAAAAATCCTTCTGTTTTCTTCTTTAGCTGCTAATTCTTCCACATTATTCAAGATTTCAAAACTCGAGCTTGGCATTACTGTCCAGATACATTCTATCTTCCCTTTTGCTTCTTTGCAAGCCTGGTTTTGGCCACTGTCAGCTTTGACCTTTCTCCTCAGCTCTGAAGTAAAATACAGTGTAGATCTTATAAATTAGCACTCTGCTACAGAGTTTTGCAAACAGCAAGATATTTCTGGAATCAGGCTGAGAAGATCACCAGACATCATTTGATTTGTCATTTTTAAATCATGTGTCATGCACTGACAGTTTCCTGCAAAGATTTGGAAATGTAATTGTATTTCTGAACAAATCTAAGAATATGAAGACAGAAGGAATAAAACTTCACCAACACATGGCATCATAAAGGGAGGCATAACTTAATATATTCACCTTAATGTTCACGTATTTATGTCCAAAAAATTAAATAAATGCTATTGATACATATTAATATCAATACTCTGCTTAACTATGGTATATTATAAATTCTCTGTAATTAGTTGGCTCTGATAGATTTAAGCTTCAGATTACCTTCATATAGAGGAATAAAGGTCAGAGCTGTTCGTCAGAATCTTCCAGTCTCGCGAAAATTTTCAGATAAATTAAGTCAATGGGGATTAATTTACACAGTTCACATGGCCTTAAACAATCATTTATTCACTTGAACAGTGAGTCAGATAAAGTTTAAAAATAATTGATCCCACTTTCCAAACTGCCCTATGAATTTAGAAGAAACTATTAGAACAAATGTGCTGAGAAAATCAAGTCCTGTTTGTATTTTTATATCTTTCTTTAGGTTTACTTTGTGTCTCATTGACATGCTATCTTATGATTCTTCAATTTGCTTGACTGTCAAAAAAATCAATTCATGAATGTCGTTTTGACAACTAAATATTACAGGAGGAAAAGCAAAAAGTAGACCGAATGGTACTTCTATTCGTGCAATATATGCAGTATAAATAAGACTATGCGATATAGATAAGATCATACGACCATAAGACATGGGAGGAGAAATTAGGCCATTCAGCCCATCGAGTCTGCTCTGCCATTTCATCATGCCTGATAAATTTCTCAACCCCATTTTCCCGTCTTCTCCACGTAACCTTTGATCCCTTTAACAATCAAGAACCTATCTATCCCTGTCTTAAATGCTCTCAATTACTTGGCCTCCTTTGGCAATGAACTCCATAAATTCACCACTCTTGAAGTGAAGAAGTTTCTCCTCATCTCCATTTTAAAGACTCTTCCCTTTACTCTAAGACTGTGCTCACTGGTCCTAATCTCTCCTGCTAACGAAAACAGCTTCCCAAAGTCCACTCTATCCAGGCCTTTCAGTGTTCTGTAAGCTTCAATTAGATCTCCTTTCATCCTTCTAAACTCTACCGAGTCTCGACCCCAGTTCTCAAACACTCCTCAAATGTTAAGCCTTTCATTCCTGGGACTATTCACGCAAACCTCTTCTGGACCCGTTCCAGGGCTAGTTCTCCTTCCTGAGATATGGCTCACAAAATTCTAAATGTGGTCTGACCAGAGCCTTAAGAGCCTCAGAAGTACATCCCTGCTTTTACATGCAATTCCTCTCAAAATAATGCCAACATTGCACTTGCCTCCTAAGTACCAAATCAAGCAGCAAGTTAGCCTTAACAGTATCCTATATTAGCCTTAAGAGTATCTTATATCCTATATAAGAGTATCCTACATCCCAAGTCCCTTTGCACTTCAGATTTCTGAATTTTATCCCCATTTAGAAAATAGTCTATGCCTCTATTCTTCCTGTCAAATATTGTAGGTGTATATTAGAACAGTTACTTTGCTCGAACATCGTGCAAAGATCAGCTGCTGAAATCTTAATTTCTTATATAAATATATAATATATTTAATTAATTACAGTGAATATGTAATTGAATTAGGTACAGCTGCACTTCATGAGGTGTGGAAATTTTCTGATTCTACCCGACAACATCTGAAGTGAAATGGGCCTGTTCACAAATGCCTGTTGCATGAATCTGACTTCTATTGTGCTCATGTGTTCTGTTATAACCTGGGTTTGAACCATATGTGACTCTAGGCAGTACACAAGGGATGAACAGCATGTAAATTGGAATTAAATATTGTCCAATTGACTCTTTCCATCTCAGAGGGGTGTGGATTAGTAATCAAAGGTTTAGTCTAATGTTCTGGTTACATGGTTTCATGTACCACAACAGCAGCTTGTGTAATTTAAGTTGAATTAATACATCTGGAATATAATAGTAGTTACATGAAATTATCATCAATTATTGTAAACTCCATCTGGTTCACTAATGGAGGAATTTTGCCATCCTGACCTGGCCTAATCTACATGTGACTCCAGAACCACAGTAACTCGGTTGACTCTAAACTGCTCTCTGAAATGGCCCATTTGGGAAGACTAAAGAAAACTGCAGAATTATTCAAATAAAACAAAAAAACTGCGGATTCTGGAGATCTGAAACAAAAACTGCAATTATTGGTGAAACTTAGCTGGTCTGGCAGCATCTGTAGAGCGAAAGCAGAGTAATGTTTTGCATCTGATTTCATTTAGCACAGTTACACATTCTCACGCACTCCTCGACCCATTATCATATTATTGGGATTGCAGGTTGCATTGAACACACCGACTCAAGCTCTCATTCTTAGCTCTTTTTATCACTTATTCAGCTTTGCTTCAGTCTTGGCCTGCTATCCATAATCTCTTTATTTACCTACCTATTTCATCTCTCTCTCTGTCTCTCTCTCTTTTTCAGTCTGTCTCCATCAATCTGCTCACCTCCCAACCACCCCCCACTCCCACCACAGTTACCTTGACTACATGTGCTCACACCCTGTTTCCTATAAATATTCCATTCTGTTCTTCCAGTTTCTCTATCTTCATTGCATCTGTTCTGATGATGCCAGCTTCTGCAAGAGGGCCACTGAAATGTCCACCTTTTTCCTCACCTGAGGATTTCCCACGACCATGATTGTAGGGTCCTCAGCCATGTTTGACCCATCTTCCATAGAGTCAGAGACCACAGATCCTTTGGTCAAACTCATCCACGCTGACCAGACATCCCATTCTGACCTAGTCCTATTTGCTAGCTTTTGGCCCAGATCTCCTTTAAGCCCTTTCTATTCATGTACCATTTCAGATGCCTTTTAAATGCTGTAATTGTACCAGCCTCCACCACTTCCGCTGTCAGCTTATTCCATACACGCACCAACCTCTGTGTGAAAAAGTTATCCCTCAGGCCTTTTTTAAATCTTACCCCTCTCACCTTAAGTCTATGCCCTCCAGCTTTAGATTCCCCCACCCTCAGAAGAACACCTTGACTATTCACCCTAACCATGCCCCTCATGATTTTATCAATGTCTAAAAGGTCACTTCTCAGCCTCCGACACCCTAGGGAAAATAGTCCTAAACTATTCAGCCTCCCTCAAACTCTCCATCCCCGGCAACATTCTTTGTTTCTCAAGGTTAACAACATCCTTCCTGTGGAATATTGTATGCAGCATTCTAAAAGTGGCTGTAATTTTGCCTTCACCCCTTTTCTCCCCCACCCCCGCAACAGCAGCTGGGACCCCTAGTCTTCACTTAACATCCCACCAGCCTCTGCATCCGAAGGACCTTAAGCTGCTATTTCTGCCATGACCAGTCGTGTATTCCCCTCTGTCCTTTGTCAGCGATCCACAGGGACCATCCCCTCTGGGACACTCTGGTCCATTCCTCTGTATTGTCAAAGTCTCCTCACCATGGCACCATTGCAGAATGTGTAATACTCTCCCATTTACCTACTCCCTCCTCACTATTCAAGGCTCCAGACATACCTTCTGGGTGAAAATGATTTACCTGTATTTCACTCAATTTAGTCTATAGTATTTACTGTTCACAATGTGGTCCCTTCTTCATTGAGAAGATGAAACACAAACTGGGCGACCACTTTGCTGAACCCTTGCGTTCTGTCTGCAAAAGTGACCCAGAGCTTCCAGTTGCCTGCCACTTCAATAGACCACTGTCTCCTGATGCCAACATTTCTGTCTCAAGCTTGCTGCAGTGTTCTAAAGAGTCTTGGCACAAGCTCAAAGAACATTGTCTCATTTTCTGCTTGGGGGCCCTGAAAGCTCTTCATCTCAACATTGAGGTCAATAACTTTAGAGCCGGGTTCCATCTGTCCATGGTTTCTTACCCACCCCCACACACCCATAATGACCTTGAGCTCAGTCTCACTTACTGATACATCTATTTTCACATTGTATGGACTGCTTTCAGCACAGCCCACCCATTCTCTCCTACTCTTGGCTCTTATTATCACTTATTCAGCTTTTCTTCTGTCCTGGTATCCATTATCTCCTTATTTACCTACCCTTTTCATACCTCTCTCTTTCTCTGCGCTTCATTCACCTTTCTCCTTCCTGTCCCACCTGCTGTTCAACTTCAGCTTGTCCAAGCTGCTAACAATTCCGATGAATGATCTCTGCACTTGAACTGTGACCTCTGCTTTCCTCCTACAGAATCTGCCAGAGCTGCTGAGTTTTGCCAGCAATTTCTGTTTTTATTGCATAATTATTAAGTCAGCTCTCTCCTGCTTTTAATGAAAGCCAGCAGAAACTCCCTTGTTTTTGGACCTAGAAGCAATAACAAAGGCATGATTTTAATCACATAGATAATTAAAGCTGCTGAATTAATAGAGGGACCTCACTTCAATTAAATAGCTCCTGTAATTCATTGCAGGAAAAAAAAGTGACAAACCAGCAATTTTACCTTATTACGGGTGAGGATCCTTTTCTCTGTACTGTGGAAGTCACAGTTCTGATCGTTTGTGTCATATTTTTGAAGACAGCAACCTGAAACTACAAATTAAGTTGCTGTATTGTTCCACCATGAAAATTGCTTTGTCTTAGTGGCCCTGTCTTTTTGCAATGAAAAGACAACTGTGCAGTGATGAACTGCTTGCAAGATTTGACATTATTTTGCTCTCCTAATTTGTGTTAGTCTCAGAAATCTGACATTGTTGGCTGACATTGTTTGCCCCTTCAAAGACTCACCGGGCTTCTACCCGTCCTTGCCATTTAGTGCAGACACAAAGCCAGACAGTTTATCATGACCATCAGCAGTCACCAGTCAAGGGAGTGGACATGTTGCTGTACAACATTGCCTCACAACTACAGAATGATCCAGCATTCTATGTGACAAACACACTGCATGTGCTTCAACAAATGGCCATGTATGAAAGTCTAAGGGGAGTAGTCCTCAGTTAATTCAAGGGGTTCAATCAAGGGATTCATCCCAAATCAGGCCTTGGGCATTATCAGCAGTTACTAAGGGTATTAATAGTCAGGATCCTCTCCTTATATGGGGTGAGGAGCTATATGTATAAGGTAGCCTACCACTCATCTTCTTCCCCTACTGTGGGCCATTTTGACCCAGAATGTGATAAAGAGAGAGTCTGGGTGAATGAAAATATGCTGCTGTTAGTGCTAGTGCATGTGGAGGAAAGGTGGTGAAGAGTCCAGAATGAGTAACCAAGCAGCGATGAGGGTAAGTAATGTGGAGAGATTGAATTGGTGAAAATGAGTGAGGAAAGATGTTGCGTTGGATAGTGAGAACATGAGCTTTGGTGGGAGGTGGGTGCAGTGGCAAAGGTAGAGAAGTATGACATAGCAGAGAGAAGATGGTGGCACTTATTCTAGACAACCATAGAAGTTCATTGATCTTCCTGTGGCATTGCTGGGCATTCTTCCAGTTGGTTCAGACTGCATTGATCCGGGTGACAACTTGGACTAAACTAACAGGAACTGACTAGTGGTGTGATCTCTTTTGCACTCCTGAGTTGAAGGATGGCACACTCTGCACCACCGGGGCATGGTAGGGCCTCAGCTGAGGGCCACACTCTCTCAGAATTACAAAGGACCCACTCTGTACTACATCCTCAGGAGAATTCATACTCTCAA
Source organism: Chiloscyllium plagiosum (assembly GCF_004010195.1). NCBI lineage: Eukaryota > Metazoa > Chordata > Chondrichthyes > Orectolobiformes > Hemiscylliidae > Chiloscyllium > Chiloscyllium plagiosum. The sequence goes on along the minus strand of NC_057726.1, from coordinate 21,231,928 downwards.
CAAACAGTATTTCAATTCCATCTCAAACATCAAAAACCGTAAGTACAACAAACTTTTATCTACCCACCTCCATGACCAGCGCTCCTCAAACATTCCAGAAGATTCCCCTGGCCTCAGATGCCATTAGCCATGCTATTGTACTTTATGCTACCTTCTCCCCACCCCCACCTTCCTCTAGCTTATCTCTCCACGTTTAAGGCTCTCTGCCTTTATTCCTGATGAAGGGCTTTTGCCCAAAACGTCGATTTTGCTGCTCCTTGGATGCTGCCTGAACTGCTGTGCTCTTCCAGCACCACTAATCCAGAATCTGGTTTCCAGCATCTGCAGTCATTGTTTTTACCTCATTAATGAGGTAAGTACAGGGCAATAATGCGAGAAAGCCCGCTAATGCTGTCAGAGAGAAGCACCCATGAAACTCGCTTAAAATGATACTTTGCTGATTTCTGTTAAGATTCAGCCCTGTTATGTTTCAGAGAATTAAGTTAGAAATGTTGAGGGAGTGGTGCAAGGACCCTTTGAGTTAAGGAAAAACTGTCTGAGAGCAAATCTTTGGATTGGTCCAGATGCATTTTGTTACAGACTTGCATTCAGAGATATCTAGAATCCTGCAAACATGATTTTCTTCTCATCATTTCCCAGTGTAAGTGAAAAGGTGAAAAGCCTGAAGAATCAAATGAAAAACATTTCAACACATGAAAATGCCTCCGTGCACCCAATAAACTATTGAATTAAAGATTGCCCATTACTCTGCGGACATCATGTCACCATCACTTAAAACACCTCACACACACAACAAGGGTGGCGGACTGTGTGTATGTGTGTGTATGTGTGTGTATGTGTGTGTGAGATAAAATGGTAGACCTTAAGACAAATAGCAAGTTATTAATATATGTTTTTGCTATTTGTTAAAGAATAAATTTGTTTACTTTTAGTATGGAATTTTTTTCCTGTTACTGATGAAACCTCGTATGACATTCTGTTGTCCTGAATAGCAGTCTATCTTGGTAGTTTAATTGGGTAGGTACACTTTATTGAGGGCATGTAGAATAGTGAGGTTTGATTATTGTTGCGCTCTTTCCAATTGAGTTGTGAAAATAGGTGTTTTTTAAAGCTCAGATGAACTGTCAATTAATGTTTCATAATCTCTACAACTAAATTCCCTAGACCTAAGAAAATAAGAATTTGAAAAGAAAAGCTATGTTGTAATAAAAAGATAACTTTATGTCTCTGCATGATCATGTAACTGTTATGATCCCAGCTGATGACATGACTGAATAATAAGTTCTCAACTAAACCTGACTTCATAAATCAGATGCCTTTTTTTGCAGTTGGCTAACATGGTGGTTATTCGGTGAAATATTTTCACAAGAAACCATAGGTGTTCTTTACGTACAGAACATGGGTAGGAATCACTAGAATCAGGGAGGGTCCCAGAGGACTGGAAAATTGCAAAATACTTCTGTTTAAAAAGGGAGGCAAAAGATAAAACAATTAGACCAATTAACCATTAGACTGTAAGATATGGAAGCCGAAATTAGGCTATTCAACCCATCCAGTCTGTTTCGCCATTCAACCATGGCTGATAAGTTTCTCATCCCCATTCTCCTGCCTTCTCCCTGTAACCCTTGACCCCCTTGATATTCAAGACCCTATCTATCTCAGTTTTAAATATATTCAATGACCTGGCCTCCACAGCCTTCTGTGACAGTGAATTCCATAGATTTACCACTCTCTGCTTGAAGAAGTGTCTCCTTATCTCCAGTCTAAAAGGTCTTCCCTTTACTCTAAGGCTATACCCTCAGGTTCTAGACTGTCCTACCAATGGTAACATTTTCCCAACATCCTCTCTGTCTAGGCCATTCAGTATTCTGTAAGTTTTAATTAGACCCTCCTTCATCCTTCTAAACTCCATCGAGTATAGATTCAGAGTGCTCAAACATTCTTCATATGTTAAGCTTTTCATTCTTGGGACCATTCTTGTGAACTTCCTCTGAACATGCTCCAGGGCCAGTAATCCTTTCTGAGATATGGAGCCCAAAGCTGTACACAATACTCCAAATGTGGCCTAACCAGAGCCTTAGAGAGCCTCAGAAGTACATCACTGCTTTCATGTTAAAATCCTCTGAAAATAGATGCCATCATTGCATTTGCCTTTCCAACTACTGACTCAAGCTACAAGTTCACCTTGAGAGAATCCTGGACTAGAACTTCCAGTCTCTTTGCACTTCAGATTTCTGAATTTTCTCCCCATTTAGAACATAGTCTATGCATCTATTCTTCCTACCAAAGTGCATGACGTCACACTTTCCCAAGTTGTACTTCATCTGCCACTTCTTTGCCCACAGTTCTAACCTGTCCAAATCCTTCTGCAGCCTCCCTGCCTCCTCAGTGCTACCTGTCCCTCTACCTTTCTTTGTATCATCTGCAAACTTAGCCAGAATGCCCTCAGTCCCTTCATCTAGATCATTGATGTATAAAGTGAAAAGTTTTGTGGTCCCAACACTGATCCTTGTGGAACACCACTTGTCACTGGGTACCATCCTGAGAAGGACCCTTTTATCCCCACTATCAGCTTTCTGCTAGACAGGCAAGCTTCTATCCATGCTAATACTTTGCCTCTGATACCATGGATCCTTACCAGTTTCAGTAGCCTCCTGTGCGGCCCTTTGTCAAAGGCCTTCTTGAGTCCATGTAGATAATATCCATTGATTCTCCTTGGTCTAACCTGCTCTTTACTTCCTCAAAGAATTCTAGCAGATTTGTCATGCCTGACTTCCCCTTGATGAAGCCATGCTGACTTTGCTCTATTTTACCATACCAATATTCAGAAATCTCATCCTTCACAATGGATTCCAGATCTTGCCCAAAACTGAGGTTAGGCTAATTGGTCTGTAATCTTTTTATCTTTTGCCTCCCTTTTTAAGCAGAAGCACTCTGCCCTTCACCCCCCCCCCCCCGGATTCTTGTGATTCCTGAAAGATCACCACTAAAGCGTCCACTATCTCTTCGGCTATCTCACTTAGAACTTTGAGATGTAGTTCATCAGGTCCAGGTGATTTATCCACCTTCAGGCCATTCAGTTTTTCTAGCACCTTGGTGATGGCTGTCATACTCAGCTCTGCCCCCTCACTCTCTTGAATATTTGGGAAGTTACTTGTGTCTTCCACTGTGATGACTGACACAAAGTAATTATTCAGTTCCTCAGCCATTTCCTTGTTCCCCCCCCCCCCCCATCTGTAGAACAAGAAATAAACAAACAAAGTGAGATAGATATGCAATAGTTTCATAAAGGTTTTGACATAAACAGCAGAGCAAAATTTCAATCTACTTTCACAACTATGTATTACAGAGACTTGAGACCAGCAAATTTATACTCCTATCTCAACTCTTTAAGTTTCTATTTTGTTGACACTATTTTTCTTGAATTTGGAAAAAAAATTACAATTTCTTTTTGAGTCTGATGGCATGAGCCTTTCACAATTCTATTACTGATCTGTAGATTAATCTGTTCCAGTTCTATCATCTTGGTCCTTTATTCCAAGCTTTACAGATTAGGAAAAACTTGTTGCTGCATTGACCAGTTCCCCTGAATTGAAACAAGCCTCTACTAGGGGAGAAACAGTTTCTTCTCAACTATACTTTGAATGCTCTGAAATCACAACATAACTGATGACTTAGTGCTTATACTAACTGTCAAAAACTCAAAAGTGTAACTTCTTCTCCATGAGCACTACAAGGGTCTTCCAGGTAGTAGACTACTTTCACATGTCTTTTTGGAGCTAATGCATTTAGGTCATTGTTCCAGAATAGCTTTGCAATCTCTTCTTTTTTTAAAACAAAAACCACAACTGACAGAAGTCTTACCTCCCTTTTTAAAGCAATCCTGATTTCAAAAATGATGATCATAAAAGTTGCACACATAACATCACATTAGTTTCATTTATTAGTGGAGGAGCTATATTAACTTGTATTAAGTTAAAGGTCCGAGGTGGGGAAAATCAAAGCCTCGGATGTCCAACAGCATTCTTCATATGTTTTGAAACGTTTACCAGGAGATAGTCCCGAAGATACAGTAAATGGAAATAATTTAGTGTGGCTTGGTTCAATTTACTTCTTTAGTGTCTATTTTTCCTTTGGCAGCGTATGTGCAAGAGAACAAATGCAGTTGACTTGAGCCCTAAGTAGAATTTGTTCGTGCTTCTTTCAAGAAATGCAAGCCAGGGAAATTAAACGTTTCCATTAAGGGTAAAAATAAATTGTACATATATGAACTTAATATTGAACATGAGGAACTGAATGCTTGCTTTGAGAGATTCACTCAGAGTTAATTTCTCAAACCTACAAGCTAATATTACCAACAAAGTGCTGAACAAATGCAAAGCTATTTTTATATCATATAAAATGTGGCATGAAAATATCATTGAGAGGACAAATTCAAATCTGCCAACAATGTGCCTGAAATGCAAATATAATTTTGCATATTTTACATCTCTGGGGAAGTTCCATACATCTTAACATTAAAAAGAATAAACACAATTAGGGCACCCAGTGACTTTCACATTAATGTTAGCTTAGATAAAAGATTTAACAACTGTGAATAACCACAGTTCACCAATGCCTCCCCCGCCCTTTCCAGATGGCATTCGAAAAACCCAGGCTGCACAAAAACAGCATTTACCCCAAGTGATAACTCAAATACTTAATGTACAACAGTTTAATTACAGAATATAAACCTAAGGCTCTACATGAGCAGGTACAGAAAAGCTGAAGAATTCTGCAATGACTTTAATAAACTGTTGAAGTTAGCAACTTGTCTGTGGTGACTGCAATTATTCAAGAGAGTTTATTTTCTCTTTTTTTTGCTGTTTCTAACTAGCCAGAATTTTGTTTCTGAATGTAAAAATCACAAGCATTTTAAAATTCCCTATGGCACTGAAGTTATGCTGATATTAACAGAATGTAAACTTTTAATTACTGCTATTTATACTGTTACAGAAGGCAGTCACAATTAATTCTTTGTATGTTAGGATTATGGCTCAATGCACATTCATCAACTTGAGCACTTATTTTTGACTTGGAGAAATTGGCTGATCAACAAGGCAGAAATTGAAATCCATAATTCTGCAAAAAATGAAAAGATGGATCTACTTGGCTTTTGGTCAGGAAGGAAAAAGAAAAAGTAACAATATTTTGAGATAATTACAGTGTAATATGAAATTAAGCCACATGGAACTTTTATGATCTGAACATAAAGAATTATGGAATCAGTCAAAATTAGTAGCTGTCACTTTATGGGTCCCGGGAATATGCTAGGAAATGAAGAATGGAAGAGGCATAAATTGGGTAGAATGGTTGGAGTGATGTGTGTTTCTCACCCTCCTACTTCGTTTTGCATTTTACCATCTAGACATTGGGACACACACATAAATAGGAGAAGTTCAAAGGGATATGGGCCAGAAAAACAATTAAATGGGAGTAGTTCAATTTGGAAAACCTGATCAGCATCGGCGAGTTGGACAGAAGGGTCTGTTTCCATGCTGTAAGACTCTGTGACGCTATGATTGTATCTTCACAGATAATCTTCTCTGTGGTCTTAGGTCTAGCATTGGTTAAAATTGCAATTAACCCACACTGCTTGGGAGTGGGATATTTAACCCAGAGGATCAGAAGCCTTGCTTGCAGGAAATGCTTAATCAACTTCAAATCCAGTCAGGTCTTCCTGGAGCGGTTTTAGCAGGATCACCTTGCCAGCTAATGAATGAGGCCACTACTGCCACTTGATACCCAGGCATATAATTAGGTTCAAAAGTCAAATAAGTCTGTTTCCAAAAGGCAGGGATAAAAGGCTGCGGAGAAAAGAAGCAAATAGATAGGATTGAAATATCAAAAATAAAACATGCTCTGATTAGACAGAGAAATATGTTTTAATTTACCAAAAATAATGTTCTATTTCTCTCCTCTGTTCTTCATTGTTTCATTTCTTTGAAATAGATTGAAACAGATTCAGAATTGGCTTTCAAAGACTAAATCCTTTCCACTATAATTCCAAAGGTCTGATGTTGGAATGAGGAGTCATAGCTACAGATAGAAATAATTAGATGGTGAATGGAACATGATGATCCCTGAGTATTGAAATTGAGAGAGAAATGTTATATCATTTGAAGACACACAACGTGCTATTGTAATGTAAAACATTAGGTAATGTGGAATGTACACTTAGATTCATATTCTTGTTCTTTATATTAAACTTTCAAAGAGTATTTCACCAGGCATTTGAAAAGTTTGGGTAGAATTTATCACAAGAGCAGATTCTACCGAGAAGACCATTTTACTACTTGATCTGCAGAATATTTGGAACTTAGAATCCCTACAGTGTAGAAACAGACCATTCAGCCCAATGGGTCCACACTGACCTTCCAAAGAGCATTCCATCCTGACCCATCCCCTACACTATCCCAGTATCTCCCATGGCTAACTCACCTAGCCTACACATCTCTCAACACAATAGCCAATCCTCCTAACCTACACATCTTTGGACTGTGTGTGGAAACTGGAGCACTCAGAGGAAATCCACACGGACTCCACACAGATAGTCGCCCGAGGGTGGAGCTGAACCCGAGGCCTTGATGCTGTGAGGCAGTAGTGCTAACCACTGAGCCACTGTGCCACCCTATCATGTGACCATTTTATTGTTTCTTAGGCAGGGAACTTTGTCAGTGCCTATACAGTCCTTCCTGACCTCTCCACAATTTTACAAAGACAGGCAAGATGGCCAACCATTCTTGACTCATTTGAAGCTCTTAAGGGCTAGTTATAGGTCATTTAAGAGTTGCTGTCCACACCCAGCCTCAATTTTGTGGTCTATGGGAGGTGATTGGGGACAGGGTGAGGTGGTCCTGCTTGGTGAATGTACTGTTGTCTCAGATAGAAGAGACTGGGGCAAAGAAGAGCCCCCATCATTGCCACATTTCTAGATGGTGCTGCCCCAATAAGGTCATCTCCCCAACTGGCTTTGCCATCACTACTACTCTACACTTCAACCTCCACCCTCCCAACCATATCCTGGGGACAAGCTTTACCTGATCCTGTGGACTCCATCATTCAGACAAATGGGGCCACCAGTCTTACTGGGACTATACATCTGCTGAACAATCAGATTGGCAACAGCCTTGAAGATGAGGCCTTCTCCCCGACGATAGGCAGAGGTTATGCATCGGGTTACCAGCTCAGAATGGACACATTGATAGGAGCAGGTGGCTCAGTGGCTTAGGAGCAGGTGGCTTAGTGGTTAGCATTACTGCCTCACAATGCCAGGGACGTGAGTTCAATTCCAGCCTCCGGCGACTGTCTGTGTGTGGAGTTTATGTGTTCTCCCCGTGTCTGTGTGGGTTTCCTCCAGTTTCTTCCCACTGTTCAAAGATGTGTAGGTTAGGAGGATTAGCCATGGGAAATGCAGGGTGATAGGGTGTGGGTGGGATGCTGTTCAGAGGGTGAGTGTGGACTCAATGGGCTGAATAGCCTGCTTCCACAATGTGGGCATTCTATGATTCCAAGCGAAGTCAGAGAAAACTGGGTGGCTTGGCACAAGTGTGTGAAATCAGTTGTTCTGGGTGAAGCCAAGGAAGAGACATAATCTTAAGACTAGAATTGTAGCTGCCAAACTCCTTTGCAATCTGCTAGTTTCAGATGCTCAGCTTTTACATTGAGCTGGCCAAGAAATATGGTTTCTTGGCATAATGTCCCTATTAAACTGATTCTATATGTGGCTGGGCAAGAGCTGGGCAAGAGCTGCACTTCCTTGTTATTGTGCAGGGCATGCCAGTGTTGAATACGGAGCATGAGCAACCATGCAAAAATATTAAAAGGCAAAATTTATCATTTATGAGAATTTCTTTTCTGAACTTTCAATTTCTCTGAGCCAATTCAATCAGAATGAAAAAACTGGCAGCTTGGACCTATCAAGTCCGTGGCAGAAAATGGGCAGAAACTTCTCAGCCCGTGACACTTGCCGAGACAGTTGAGAGAATTGTGGGAGATTGGCAGAGGACTTCCCTGCTACTGGATACAGGAAGTCTAATTTTCCAAGCAAATATTGAATGGAGAGACGAGATTCTCATGAAGTGAGAGGTAAGGGGCCGGTTTGCAACCAGAAGCATGTATTAGCATTCTCACAATGACATAGGCTCACGTCATTGAAACAGATTTTTCCATTCTTTCACCTGCCACTTAAAAACAAGGTAGTGACAATTCCGAATGTCAGAAAGGTTACCTGGTGACTTTAGCACACTGCTTACTCCTTCAGACCTTCATCAGTCATCAACGTCTTGGAGTATGTTCCAGAGCAGTAACTTATACGAATCACTCCACTATTAAGCAGGACCTCCAGGTGCCTGCCCACAAAGCAGGGTGCCAGTTACCCTCAGTCTGACATGTACAGGGCAAATAAACCAGAGCAACTGCAGACTGCCAGCTCTTGACCTGTACTTGGCTGGTCTTTAAGGATGGCTTTGGTGCCAGGAGTCCCAGTGGGTGCTGGCAGTGCCCAGTACTTGTGCCCGTGGTGAGTGGGAGAATAGGACAAGGAAAGCATGGCGTGTAGTTAATCAAGCAAGTTAGAGAAGATAGCAAGAGAAAACTCTCCAGGGTACATAGAGAGAACCCCTCCATGAAACTCTCTAAAAATGACACTTTTCTTTCTGGTAAGATTCTGGAAAGAACATTTGCCAAGAGTGTAAAAGAGGTAGTATTGGATAGGCTGTCCATTCTTACTCTCAATATGGAACAAGGTAAAGATTAGGTAGAATATAAAAAGCAGCAAAAAATGAGGGGGAAATATCAGAATATAAGAGAAAGTTAACTGAAAATATAAAAAAAAGATAGCAAGTGTTTCTATCCATATTTAAAAAGTTAGAATAAAGATTGTTGGTCATGAAGAGGTTACAAAAGGATACAGAGCAGTGAAGTCTTTCATAGCAAAGATTTGAGAAATGGACCGTAAGATGGGAAAATATGAAATTTTCCCTTTTAGCTGGAAAAATATGGGAAGCATACTATCTAAATGGTGAGAGCATGCAGATCTCCTCCACACAGAGGCATCTGAGTGTCCTGCATTAATCACAAAAAGCTAGTAATGACAAGAATAGGAAAGCTAATAGAATATGACAATTTATTGAAAACGAAATAGGATACAAGAGTAGGAGTTTTATGCTTCAGTTATACAGGATACTATGAACTACATGGAAGTCCAATGTACATTAGTTAAGGAAGAATGTAATGCATTGAAAATAGTTCAGGGGTTTCCTTGACTAATATCCATAGTCATATAGTCCTACGGCATGGAGGCAGGCCCTTTGGCCCAAACTGATCCATGCCGACCAAACTGTCCGTCCATGCTCACCCCATTTCCCTGCACTTAGCCCAAATCCTTCTAAACCTTTCCCATCCATGTATTTTTCCAAATGTTTTTTAAATGTTCCTCCCTTAATCACTTCCGCTGGCAACTTATTCCATATGCCTCGGTGAAAAAACTTTGTCTCTCAGGTTCCTTTTTCTATTTTCCCATATAACTGTTCCCTCTCGTCCTCAATTCCCCAACCCTGGGAAAAAGAGTGAGTGCATTCTCCCTATCCATGCCTGGTCATGATCTTATACACTTCTGTAACATGACCCCTCAGTCTCCTGTGCTCTAAAGAAAAAAATCCTAGCTTGTCTAACCACTCCCTATACCTCAGACCATTGAGTCCTGGCAACATGCTTGTAAATTTCTTTTGCATTCTTTCCAGTTTAATAACATCCTTCCTAGAGCAAGGTGACCAAAACTGAACACAATACTCCAAGTGCAGTCTCAGCAACGTTATGTACAACTGCAACCTAACTTCCCAACTTTGAAACTCAATGCCTTGATTGATGAAGGCCAGTGTATGGCCTGTCTACCTGTAACTCCATTTTCAGAGAATTATGCACCTGAACTCCAAAGTCCCAATGTTCCATGACACTCGTTAAGGCCCTACCATTCACCAAGAAACTCCAACCTTGCTTTGACTTTCCAAAATGCAAGACTTCACACTTATCCATTTGCCATTTCTAGGCCCACTTGATCCCTCCATTTGCAGCTGATCAAGGTCTTGCTTCAATGTCTGATAACCTTCCTCACTGTCCACAATGCGATCTTACAGAAAGGAAAGGATGTACAGGCAAGGATTATATCCACTGGAGTTTTGAAGTGTTGAAATGTCTAAGATCCAGAGTCATCTTGATAGGTTGATGTAAAATGGATATTTCCTCTTATGGAAGAATTTAGGGAGCTGGGAGGCATGTTTCAAAAATAAGATTTTTTTTCTCCTACAGGGTTGTGAATCTTTGGAACTTTCTTCCAGAAAAGGTTTTAGAAGGTAGAGATGGACAAAGTTGTGAAAACTTATCTGGGGATTGGAGTTGGGGTTACAATCAGATAGCCATCATCTTATTATGATGTGGAGGAGCCGATGTTGGACTGGGGTGGACAAAGTCAAAAATCACACAACACCAGTTTATAGTCCAGCAGGTTTACTTCCAAATTATGTTTATACGCAGGAGTGATAATATTTTGATTTAGCAGTGTGTTCCTGATCAAAGTGTTTTGTGTTGCTTTCCAAAGTTAAAAGCACAATATAAATACACATTGTTGGTGTTGTAGCCATATCATTCTTTGGAAGCACAAATGTAGAAATGAAATATTTACAAATTGAATGATGTAACCTTCTCCACACTGCTCCCATGAACCGTTGAAAATCAAATTTTAAAGTGGTTGATGGAGGACTGGAATTAGTTGACCCACTCATCACTGTGTGTAATATAAAAAGACAATGTCAGACATTTAGGAGTACATTTTTGAGAAGATTTGTAGCTCAGGTTGAGGCTCAGGTTGTGAGTTTGCTCACTGAGCTGGTAGGTTTGTTCTCAGACATTTCATCACCGTGCTAGGTAACATCATCAGTGAGCCTCCAGTGAAGCGCTGGTGTTCTGTCCTGCTTTCTATTTATGTGTCTTGGTCTGCTAAGGTGGATGATATCATTTCCGTTCTTTTTCTCAGATGTTGGTAAATGGGGTCCAAATCGATGTGTTTATTGATGGAGTTCTGGTCTGAATGCCAGACTTCTAGAAATTCCCATGTGTGTCTCTGTTTAGCCTGTCCTGTGATGGAGATGATCACCAGACTACTCTGACCCCATGGTAGCCCACAAGCCTACCAACACACTGAAACAGCTACTGATGAACCTAAAGGACCCCATACCAACAACCAGCAAAGCGAATGTCATTTACAAAATACTGTGCAAGGACTGTAACAAACACTACATTGGACAGACAGGCAGGAAACTAGCCACCAGGATACACGAGCATCAACTAGCCACTAAAGGACATGACCAGCTATCATTAGTATCCTTACACACAGACGAAGAAGGACATCACTTCGACTGGGACAACATATCCATCCTAGGACAGGCTAAACAGGGACACGCACGGGAATTCCTAGAGGCCTAGCATTCAAACTGGAACTCCATCAATAAGCATGTCAATTTGGACCCCATTTACCATCCTCTGAGAAAAAGAACCAGAAATGATTTCACCCACTTTAGCAGCCCAAAACACATAAATAGAAAACGGGATAGCCCACCAGCACTTCACCAGAGGCTCACTGATGATGTTACCTAGCACGGTGATGAAAATGCTGAGAACAAACCTACCAGCTCAGTGAGCAAACTTACAACCTGAATTTGGGAGTACAACATGATGAATGAACTTACTTTCTAGAGAACATTGTTTATCACATGAAGATGCCGTAAAGTATTTCCCAGCCTGTGAAGTCTTTTGAAGTGTAGTCAGTACCATAATGTAGATAAGCTTAGCAGATGATTTCCATATATCAAATCATATGACCAACTTTGAAGCAAAATCCAAAATTGCTGGAGAAACTCAGCAAGTCTTGCAGCATCTGTGGAGAGAAAACAGAGTGAACATTTTGAGTCCAGTGACCACTCCCTTCAGTTTCCCCAATGTTTGTTAATGGTTCAATATTGCAAAGAACTCTTTTTTTCTTCTATTATAAACATGGGAACTGTTACAGGAAAATTGAGGGATTTAGGTTTAATATCTCAGCTGAATGATGACATTTCTACAGTCAACTGTAGCGCTTTGTAACACTGCATCAAAGAGTCACCCTTGATTCAGTGTTCAGGTCTCTCTAGAAGGATGCTTTAACTCATACTCTTCTAACTCATGGAGTGGTTGGCGGGATGGGGGGGGTGGTGAAAGTGTTATCAATTGTTAAAAGCAAACATCTCAGAAATTATTACTTCAATATAAATAAAAACATGGGATGGCATGTCGATAACCATGGCAGTAAAACCATAATTGGTGATACCGAAGCTGCTATGATCATACAGTGGAGAAACAGTAAATAAGAGAGGAGGCAGAGTGGCATTTTTGATCAGGGAAAACATTACAGCTGTACTTGGGGATGCTATTCCTGGGGTATCATTTGGTGAATTTATATGGGTGGAATAAGAGAGTTAAAAATAAGAAAGGGATGATCACCTTGTTGAAATTATATTATATACACCCAATAGTCAGTGGGAAATTGAGAAGCAAATTTGTAAGGAAACCTCAACTATCTAACTGTAAGTAATGTAATGGTGGGCGAGATTAACTTTCCAAACATAGTCTGGGGCTGACACAGTATTAAGGGCTTGGATGGGGAAGAATTTAAGTATGTATGAGAAAACTTTCTTATTTAATATGTAGATGCACCTACAAGAGAAGGAGCAATACTTGACCTTCTGTTGGGAAATAGGGAGTGCAAGTGACTGAGGTGTCAATGGGGGAGCAATTTGGGGCCTCTGATCATAACCCTATAAGTATGGAAAAGGATAGAACTGATCAAAAAGTTCAAGATCTAAGTTGGAAAAAGGTCACTTTTGACAGTATTAGACAGGAACTTACAAATGTTTATTGGGAGACAGTATTTGCAGTTAAAGGGATGGTTGGGAAGTCTTTAAAAATGAGATAACAAAAGTCCTGAGACAGAATGTTCCTGTTAGGGTCAAAGGCAAGGCTGGTAGATGGAGGGAATGCTGGATGATTAGAGAAACTGAGCCTCTGGTCAAGAAAAAGAAGGAAGCAAATATCAGGTATAGACAGCTGTGATAGATGGAATCCCGAGAAGAGTACAAAGGAGTAGACGTATACTCAAGAGGGAAATGGCAGGGCAAAAAGGGAAAATGAGATGTTTTGGCAAATAGAGTTAAGGAGAATCCAAAGATATTCAATAAGTACATTAAAGGCAAAAGAGTAACTGGGGAGAGAACTGGGCCCCTACAAGATCAACGTGGCCATTAATGAGTGGAACCACAGGAGACCATTGAGATACTAAATGAATATTTTGCATCAATATTTACTGTGGCGAAGGATATGGAAACGAGAGAACTTGGAGAAATAAATTGTGATGTCTTGAAAAAGGTTCACATTAAACAAGAGGAGTGCAGGATTTCTTAAAATGCATGAAGATAGATAAATTCCTGGAACCTGATCAGGTGTTTGCTAGAACTTTGTGGGAAGTTAGGGAAAGACTGCTAGGCCCCTCACTGAGATATTTGGATCATCGATAGCGATGGTTGAGATGCTGGAGGATTGGAGGTTGGCTTATGTGGTGCCATTATTTAAGATAGGCTGAAAGGAAAAGCCAGGGAACCAAAGACTGGTGAACATTATTTCAGTGATGGGTAAGTTGTTGGGGGAGATTCTAGGGGACAGGATTTGCACGCATTTGGAATGAAAAGAACTGATTATGGATAGTCAATATGGCTTGTGTGTGGGAAATCGTGTCTTACTAACTTGATTGAGTTTTTCAAAGAGGTGACAAAGAAGATTGATGAAGGCAGAACAGTAGATGTTGTCGATATGGACTTCAGCAAAGTGTTCAACAAGGTTCCGCATGGTAGACTGGTGAGTAAGGTCAGATCACATGGGATCGAGGGGGAGCTGGCAATTGAATCTAAATTTGGCTTGAAGGTAGAAGACAGAAGGTGGTGGTGGAAGGGTTGTTTTTCTGATTGGAGGCCTGTGACCAGTGGTGTGCCACAAGGATTAGAGCTGTGCTCATTGCTTTTCAACATTATTCTAAATGATTTGAATGTGAACATGGAAGCAATGGTTAGTAAATTTGTAGATGATACCAAAACAGGTAGTGTAGTGGACAGTAAAGAAGATTGTCTCAGAGTACAATGGGATCTTGATCAGAAGGGTCACTGGGCCAAGGAGTGGCAGATGGAGTTTCATTTAGATAAATGTGAGGTGTTGCATTTTGGTAAGACAAATCAGGGCAGGACTTATACACTTAGTGGTAGGGCCTGGGGATTGCAAAAAAAAGAGGCCAAGGGGTGCAGCTGCATTAGTTCCTTGAAGGTGGAGTTGCAGGTACATGGGGAGGTGAAGAAGGTATTTGGCAGACTTACCTTCATTGTTCAGAACATTGAATATAGGAGTTGAATATCATGTTGTGGCTGTAGAGAACATTGGTGAGGCCACTTTTAGAATACTGTGGACAATTCTGGCTGGCCTTCTATGGGAAGGATGTTGTCAAACTTGAGAGAGTGTAAAAAAATTTACAAGGAGCTTTTGATCAATGGGGAGAGGCTGAAAATGCTGGGGCTTTGTTCACTGGAGCATCAGAGACTGAGTAGCAACTTTATAGATGATTACAAAATCATGAGGGGCATGGATAGGGTGAATAATCGGGTTCTGTTGCCTAGAGTGGGAGAGTTTAAAATTGGAGGATATAGGATTAAGGTAAGAGGGGAAAGATTTAAAAAGGACCTGAGGGATAACTTTTTTATGCAGATGGTGGAGCGTGTAATGAATGAGCTGCCAGAGGAAGTGCTGAAAGCTGGTACAGTTACAACATTTGAAAGGCATCTGGATGAGTATCTGAACAGCAAGAGTTAAGAAGGATGTGGATCAATTGCTGGCAAATGGGACTAGATCGGATTGGGATATCTAGTTGGCATGAATGATTTGGACTGAAGGGTCTGTTTCTGTGCTGTATGACTCTAAGAACGGTTGCACATTGTGTGAGAAGTAGATATATTGAATGAAACAAATAAAAACACTTCAGAATGATTTGTTTTGACCGTATAAAATATTCCTAATTATCATGTGCTACTCTTAAGTAATGAATAATTTCCTCTTCCTGAGCACTTACCTCTTTGTCTGTAACTTTAACAATACTGAATTATTTCAAAAACTGTTTGGATGTAGTCTAGCAGTTCAAAGACAATAATGCAAATAACATTCAACAATAAAAAGATAAAGCACATTGTTATAAATATATGCTGTAACAATAAAAAGGTAAAGCACACATAATTATAAATATATGCAGTTATTTAGTGTGACATCTAACATTACCCGGATCACCCTGAATCACAGTGGGTCACACATGACCAAGCCACTTCACTCCTCCTAACATAGTGAAGGAAAGCTTTTGAATTTTAAGCATTTAATTCATATTCAGGAAATGTTTCAATTTGGAAAGCTGCTTTTAATATGGGGAGAACAGTAGCTGCATCTGTCAGCTCAGCTAGGTTTAATGCAATTAAGCACACTGCTGAGCAAAACTGAGCACAAGCCGGTGTGAATAAGATAGAGTCAGATCTTATTACTGCTTCATGTAGTCCAGCATTGGAAAAGGTTATCAAGGTTTTTTTTTATTGTGTTGTTACATAATAGAATGTTTTGATACTTATTCAAAGTTTGAAGCTTTCAGTATCAGATAGATGGAATTAATGGCCTAAATTTATGCAAATTGAACTAGAGGTATTGGAAAATATGCAAATACAAAGTCCAAACTATAACATCAATTACAAATAATAATGCAGTTAAATGTTTTCTTCCACTAATTGACAGGTGTGCTATTCAATGCTAGTAGAAAGGTTATTAATCCAAGTGATCTCATTGGCCAGGGGAACACAGACTCATGTGTGACAAAGGCATTCTTTTCTGATATGTGCATAACTGAAATGCTCAAGAGTTCTTTGTGGCTGGTACATCCCCACATCTGAGAACCAGATCTTAATATCCCTGTAATTTGAGTGAACTTTACAATATGTTTCACAATGGAGTAGAGCTCTCATACTGATTAAAGCACGAGGGTATGCCTGCCTGTACTCTAATCTCATCTTAATCACAGCTGAAAGTTCATTAATACAATTAGCAGACACACTTGTTGGAGATTTGTATGTGGGATGTGGTGATGCATTCTAAAAATAAGTTACTTGCATGTTATATTTAATGTGAGTATAAATTGGTTCCTGCATCTCTCATTCAACAAGGTGGATTGTGTAAATAATTGTTGATCCAAATATTTGTCAATCAGTGGCTTCAACAGATGCACCTGATTTGAATGCAATGCTGGCAACGTTCCCGCTCACTGGAATGGAGATTCATGTGTGATGAAGTCAGGCAGTCTTAAATGGATCTGCAACACATCTTTTAACTCTAAATTCAGCAATTCTTTGTGGCTTCAGAACTGTGTCTGTGGAAAATGACATCAATTGGCTATGTGAAGTAGGTGCCAGGGTGTGAACGGTGTTGAGCTTCCAATACCAGGCAATGATGCAACCCTTGTGAGTGAAGAGGAAAAACAAGTCAGGAATTCTTGTTGTTACAGCATTCAAGTATTGTACTGATAACATCAACACAATGTTGTTGTTAAGGGGTTTTTGTTTTTTCCCCACTGTGAATGAAAGCAGCATATACACAAATTATGGTATAGCAGTCATATTACTGATCCTGAAGTCATAGAGATGTACAGCCAGCCCTGATGTCTGGACTAATAATCAGAGAATAACAATTTAAATATATATCTGTAGAAAAAGCAAATGATTATTAAAGGCTTCACTGTTTCACTGATGTACTTTAAAGAAGGAAATCTGCTGTCTTTATCTGAGCAACGTACGACTCTGTTCTCAGACCTCAGTTCTAAAGATGTCAGATCAGACTTGAAATGTTGACTCTGTTTCTCTGTACAGATGCTGCCAGATTGGTTGAGTTCCTCCAGCACATTTTTTTATGTCAAGCTAACTTGGCTGACTTACAACTAATTGCTATCCAAAGTGACATTGAAAACCATTCAGTTGTAACTGTGTCAGACAAATTAGCGATGGGTAATTGCCTCACAAGTCATAATCTCAGGTCCTGAGAATCAGAAACAAGATTTCCACTGATACTTATCTTTAAAGAAAACTTTTTGTGCATTTTTGGGGCAGGTGGGATTTGACCCCAAACTTTCAGGACTGCTGTTGTGCCACAAGACCCTTTATGATTTTCTCTGACAGGCTTGACTATGATACTTAAAGTTTAAAAACAAAAGTCATGGACCTCTTGATGAAGAAGTTAACAATGAGGCTATCTTTGTTGGGCACTATTCTCTAATTCCACATTGACAATAATTACTCCTTTGAAACTTTTAATTTTATCCCCTGTGATGCGTTTTGGAATGTTTTGACATTATGAAAGATAGCTAACAAATGTATGTATTTAAGCTATTCAATCCTAATTGCTGTCATGAGATCAATGTCTTACGATGGAGTCCATTTCCACTGGTGACAAGAGTGCTTTCCCTCCTTGTGGCAGTCTTTCTTTATTACACGACTTGGACTTGGCGAGGTATTCAACTATGAAGCCTGTACAGCCTTATTTTGGTCTCATCTGGACATGCTTGGATGTTGGTTCGAATTTAACAAAATATGACTGATTTCTTTGTCCTGAATCTAGCCAGTAAACACTGAGGGCATTTTTAGAAATTCTCATCGCTGATCCAGGTAGGAATTATTCATTCAATGGAGACCAGCAATTGAAC
This sequence comes from Chiloscyllium plagiosum, assembly GCF_004010195.1. Classification (NCBI taxonomy): domain Eukaryota; kingdom Metazoa; phylum Chordata; class Chondrichthyes; order Orectolobiformes; family Hemiscylliidae; genus Chiloscyllium; species Chiloscyllium plagiosum. Next base: position 21,214,038 of record NC_057726.1, on the reverse strand, counting down.
TAGGGATTTCCCTCATTTTTGCCTCATTACCATATCACACAGTATATATACCCAATTATATTGGAGGAGGACTGTTGCTCATTTGATTCAAGCTTAGGCTTTCTTCACAGACTGACATTTAAGCCTTTAGTTATGTATATGTCCTAGTGCCAATTCTAATTTAAAAGTTGCAGGATTAAGGTGTTGGAAGTGGTGTACAAAAAGAAATTAATGCAAAAGATGCAACACAGTGGGCGGCACGGTGGCACAGTGGTTAGCACTGCTGCCTCACAGCGCCAGAGACCCGGGTTCATTTCCCGCCTCAGGCGACTGACTGTGTGGAGTTTGCACGTTCTCCCCGTGTCTGCGTGGGTTTCCTCCGGGTGCTCCGGTTTCCTCCCACAGTCCAAAGATGTGCAGGGTCAGGTGAATTGGCCATACTAAA
>NC_057726.1:21208183-21213586 GCF_004010195.1 Chiloscyllium plagiosum | reverse complement strand
GCGTGGGTTTCCTCCGGGTGCTCCGGTTTCCTCCCACAGTCCAAAGACCTGCAGGTCAGGTGAATCGGCCATGCTAAATTGCCCGTAGTGTTAGGTAAGGGGTAAATGTAGGGGTATGAGTAGGTTGCGCTTCGGCGGGTCGGTGTGGACTTGTTGGGCCGAAGGGCCTGTTTCCACACTGTAATCTAATCTAATCTAATCTATTTTTATTAATGTGGGAAGAGAGTAGATTTTAACTACAGAACAAGCAAGGTCATAAAAATACCCTCAGTTGTTATATGCATAATTTTTATCTCCTGCTGTGCATTGAAGCAAAGTGTTTGACTGGGGGCATTTTTAGCCTGAAATGAGAAAGGGTATATGCGAGGTGAAAGTAATTCTAGTTATGATGTAATTGTGTGAAGATTATTTTACGATTATGCATGACTTTTTGACATGTTGGAAAGCTATTTTTGCTTTTAATCAGTTTCTTACAATAATAATATTTCTATCTCATCTTGATTTAAAGAGTCAGAAATAAAGCACTGCTGAATATCAACAAATCAGTCCATTAATTGCTAACCTTACACCTTCCTTTCTCAAAATTAATCCAAATGGCTGGCACTTAGATTGCTAAAAGGTATTAAATCTTGAGATGACTCATCACACATTCTAAGGAAAGCAGCTTTTGGATATTTCATTCTCTAGTTGTGTACTTGCTAACTCATTTTCCAAATTATTGACCAACTGCCCTGGCTAACTAATCCTTCCTTGCATTAGTACGTTCCACATTTCCAGATTTATACCCTTGCAAGCTTTCTGCTGTTGGACTCTTAAGTGTTACAAGTCTGATTATCATCCTGAGTAAAGTGATCTCTGGACTGCCAGTAGCATTTATTGATTCTTGAGATTCACACTTGTCCTTGGAATCTCAAGTATAGACATTTGCTTGGCTTAATATTCCCTTGATCGAATGTGAAGGGACTATTAAAGGCCTATATGTCATTTTCCCACATGACTGCTCCTGGCACACAATGTTATTTGCCATTTCTCCCAGTATGTGGTACTGGGTAAGAGTTGTTTGAGAGAGTTTCTACCTATCCTCCTTTGTTTTTGCTTTGTCTTGATAGAGTAGAGAAGGCGTAGTATTCTTAGATAACAAGAAGTACAAATACATTTGGTCAGACATATTGATTAGTACCCTAGGGAGCAAGCACAAGTACACCTGCTTTTGAAAACGTGGGTAGAATCTTCCCAGGCCTTGAACAATGAGGTCATAGAGTCATACAGCACAGAAACAAACCCTTTGGTCCAACTTATCCATGCTGACCAAGTTTCCCGAACTAAACTGGTCTCACTGCCCCGATTTGGCCCATATCCCTTTAAACCTTTCCTATTCATGTACCTAATCAAATGACTTTTAAATGTTGGAATGGTACCTGCATCTACCACTTCCTCTGGAAGATTATTCCACAAGTGAACCACCGTCTGTGTGAAAATGTTGCCCCTCAGGTCCCTTTTAAATCTTTCTCCTTTTCTCCTTAAAAATATGCTCCCTAGTTTTGAACTCTTCCATCCTATGAAAAAGACCTTTGCTTTTCACTTTATCTGTGTTCCTTCTGATTTTTTAAACCTCTGTAAGGTCTCCCCTCAACCTCCTACACTCTAGTGAAAAGGTCCCAGCCTGTCCAACCTATTGTTATAACTGAAATGCTCTATTCCTGGCAACATCCTCGTACATGCTTTTCTGAGCTCTCTCCAGTTTAATAATATCCTTTCTGTAGCAGGACGACAGGAACTGCATACAGTAGTCCAGAAGAGGTCTTACCAATATCTTACCAAAATGACACTCCAACATCTTGTAGTCTGAGCAATGAAGGCAAGCATGCTAAACGGCTTCTTAACCACTCTGTCTACCGGGTCTCTCATGAGATGTTGATTAAAGCCCTTTTTGGCATTGAAACAAACAAGTCACATTCTTCAAGTATGTTTCAGACATTGAGATGAGTTTCTCACTTGTAAGTGGATGAGAGGCTTGTTAATACAAGTTATCATTCATTGCATTAACGTGCAGTCTGCTATTCTAGCAGCTGCTGCGCAGAAACCCAATCTGGAGAATTCCTGACACAAAAGTTAGGGTGGGTTACCTGGTGACTCCAGCTTGCCACTTGTTCCTCCAAAACCTCAGGACACACCTCATGCCAAGGACTTTGGCATCTGGCACATGCCAGTCTCATCGCACACTCATGGCCCACCTCTGACCCACTTACAGTGTACTTCTGCATGTTCATGCTAGAGTTCAGGGTGTAGCAGCACTGTCTCTGTAATACTGCTGCAAGGACACTGTGTAAGCTTGGAAAGGCACTCGAGCTCATGGATTGAACCAGGCTGCATCTCAGGGCTGCTTACATTGTTGTTTGGTTCTCATTCAGTTCGAGCCAACATTAATACCTGTGATATCCTGCCATTACCTTTTGTTTTAGCTCAATGAGGAAGACTGTCATACTTGTCAGCAGTCATCGGTCAAGGGTGTGAGCATGTTGCTGTATCGGTCATTGCTACATCAACCTCACACCTATGACATAGGCTAGTAGCTTATACAGCAAGCAATCTTCAGGTGCTTCAACAAAATAGGCATATCTTAGGGGAGTAGTCATCAGTCAAGTCAGGGGACCATAGTCAGTTAGCGGGTAAAGGCACAGTAAGCCAAAGGCAGCCTTCAATATCAGTCCAAACGCTTGAGCATAGCCAATCGACAGCTTCAGTAATCAGAGCCCTCTCCTGTTAGCGGGTGAGGAGCTGAATGTTGGGCATCCCATTACCCATCTTTCTGCCCATTGTGTGTTGTTTTTCTCCCTTGAATGAGCGAAAGGGAGGGATTGAGGATGATGAAAATGGGTGACACAGCTGTTAGATGTGGTGCAGTTGGGGAATGGGCCTCCCGAGTGAGTGTGTAGGCAGCACAGAGTGTGTGCCCGGCTAACAGTTTGTTGGTGGGGGGATTGCTGTGAGAATAAGAGAGGGAAGATGCTGCATGCAATAGTGTGTGTGGTAGACCATGAATATTGCTGAGAGTCATTGTAATGACTTGGATGAGGGGAGTGAGTGTACTGTCACCAAGTTTGCAAATGACATAAAAATGGATGGGAAAGCAAGTGATAAGGATGCCACAAAGAATTGACAGAGGATTATTGGAAAAATGTAGGTTATGCACTTTGTTAGAAAGAATAGAGGAGTCAAACATTATTTAAATGGAGAAAGATTACAGAAAGGTGTAGCAAAGAGGGATTTCTGGCTCCTTGTCCATGAATCATCAAAGTTTAGCAGTTAATAGAGAATGCAAATGAATTTTATTTAAAAGGGAATGGAGCATTAAACAGGGATGGAATCGATGTATCGTGAATATTAACCCCAGTTTGCACATTGCTGATCCAATAATAGCTGCTATCTTCCAACTGATTTTAAAAGGTTGTTGCTCATTATGTTAAGCTGATTGTAAGTTAAACTATATTCAGTCATATCAAAAAGCATGAGATAAACTCCCTTACTGGAGATGTATGATGAAAGTGAATACTCATGGAATGCATTATAGACTTGCAAATTAGATTATTAATTAGCTGGTTAATAGAAAACAGCAGGTAATTATGATAGAAATATTTTGCAATGGGCAACTGTGATCAAGGAATCCCTTAGATCTCTGTGCTTGAATCCCAGCTGTTGCTGACATTTATTGATGAAAAAAGTTGAGAAAAAAAATGGAAAAAGTGAAGGTTATTAAGATTGTTTCAACATTTAAAGCTCACTGCTTCTTGAAGGTCGTTCACTGATATTTCGAACTATCACACTTCCTCTTCCAACAGAGATTGTTTAGGCCACTATCCTCACTGCTTTTGAATAGTGATCATAAAGCAAATATTGTTCCTCACAACTCTCTCTGTCCATTGTTCCCTTCTGCATTCCTCTCTTGGTTCTCTGAGCCTGTGTCACTTTTGGGTGAGGTGGATAGCAGAAGCTTACCTTCACTGAATAGATGATAATCATGTGCAGAATGTACAGCATAGAAATGGACCATTTACCCTAACTAGTCCATGACATTGTTTATGCATTAGAGAATCCCAAGCACCATGCTTTACCTAAATTCCATCACCATAATCTCCCCTTCCTTTATTCTTGACCTATTTGTCTGGTTTCCCCTTAAACACGTTTGCTAATTTAGCTCAACTGCTCGATACGATAGGAGTTCCAGAGGTGAATGATTCTTTGAATAAAGATATTCCTCTAATTTCTTCACTGAATTTATTAGTATCATGATTTCATGTTGTGGATTCTGCAGAAGTAGAAGGTAGCCTAGTCTGTTCACTGTTTTCTGACAGAGGTAATTAATAATTCTGTTATCGTTTGCATCACAACAATTTATACTACTGATTGGACAAGGCCAATGGGAAAATGGGAAATGGCCAATGGGAAAACCCAAGTTCCTGGGTAACTCAAAATGGGTGCTGGGGTTGAACATATTCCTTTTCTTTGAAGTGTTAGGGAATTGGAGCTGGAGCTGGATGAACTGCGGATCATTCGGGAGGCTGAGGGGGTAATTGAGAGGCGTTACCAGCAGTTGGTCACTCCTGAGGCTCAGGATAAGGATAGATGGGTTACAGTCAGGGGGAGGAAAGGGGTCAGACAGTCAGTGCAGGGATCCCCTGTGGACATTCCCCTCAGCAATAAGTATATTGTTTTGGATACTGCTGGGGGGGATGACCTACCAGAGGAAAGCCATAGTGTTCAGTTCTCTGGCACTGAGCCTGACACTGTGGCCCAGAAGGGAAGGGGGAAGAATAGAAAAGCGCTAGTGGTAGGAGACTCAATTGTTAAGAGAATTGACAGGAGATTTTGTGGTCAGGATCGGGATTCCCGGAAGGTATGTTGCCTCCCTGGTGCCAGGGTCCGGGATGTCTCCGATCGGGTGTATAAGATTCTGAAAGGGGAGGGCGAACAGCCAGAAATCGTGTAACATATTGGCACCAATGATATAGCCAGAAAAAGGATCGAGGATATAAAAAGTGATTTCAGGAAGTTAGAGTGGAAGCTGCAGAGCAGGACGAACAGAGTAGTGTTCTCGGGTTTACTACCGGTGCCATAAGATAGCGAGGCGAGGAACAGGGAGTGGGAGTAGGTTAACACGTGGCTGCGCAGCTGGTGTAAGAGGGAGGGCTTCAGATATGTAGAGAATTGGGATGCCTTCTGGGGAAGGTGGGACCTGTACATGAAGGACGGGTTGCACCTGAACTGGAAGGGGACCAATGTCCTGGGTGGGAGATTTGCTTGAGTTGTTCAGGAGGGTTTAAACTAGTATGGCAGGGGGGTGGGAACCTGAGCTATATACCGGTGGTGAGAGTTGATGGAGATGAGGCAATAGCAAGAGGTAGC